>NC_069392.1:4010926-4316426 GCF_027475565.1 Acinonyx jubatus | reverse complement strand
TGATTCTTGAAGCAAATACAGCAGAAGATTTGCACTGTTTGCTTTAAAAACCTTTGGTTATTTTTTTACCGGTCATGAAAAATGAGGAGATTCTCAATTTCTTGTTTTGTTTTGTTTTTCTTGAAAACTCTGAAGATTCACAAACGCTCTGTCAGCATTCCCATCTGGCAATGGTTGGGTCCCTCTGATCAGTGGCCGCCTTCCTGGTAGGAGTTTGCTCACTCCCGCTAGCCACAGTGGATGGCATATCTCTAATATCGACATCAGACCTCCTCCACTGATCTCTGTTACCTGCCTGGACCCTACAGGGATTTTTTTTTTATTTTGGTTCCTGCTTATGTGTCCAATGGTAGCTCATAAAATATTCCTAGACAGTGATCCTGAAAAAATTGTGGATAAATGGCATTTTGTAAATTGAATTCTGTTACAGATAGATTAAATTGAGGTTTTTGGATTTTTGTTGTTTTTTTTGTTTTTGTTTTTTTTTTGCTCATGCAAATTCAGGTTTTCCCATATCATAGCTTTGCAAAGGAAGGGATTCTTTTTTTTTTAATTTATTTTTATTTTTTAATTCACATCCAAGTTAGTTAGCCTGTAGTGCAACAATGATTTCAGGAGGAGATTCCTTAATGCCCATTTATTCCATCCCTCCACCCACAACCCCTTCAGCAACCCTCAGTTTGTTCTCTGTATTTAAGAGTCTCTTGTGTTTTGTCCCCCTCCCTGTTTTTATATTATTTTTTCTTCCCTTCTTCTATGTTCATCTGTTTTGTATCTTCCGAAGTCACATGATATTCTCTGCCTGACTAATTTTGCTTAGCATAATACCTTCTAGTTCCAGCCACGTTGTTGCAAATGGCAAGATTTCATCCTTTTTGTTCGCCGAGTAATACTCCATTATATGTATATACCACATCTTCTTTATCCATTCATCCATCGATGGACATTTGGGCTCTTTCCATACTTTGGCTGTTGTCGATAGCGCTGCGGTAAATGTTGGGGTGCGTGTGCCCCTTCGAACCAGCACACCTGTGCCCTTTGGATAAAGACCTAGTAGTACAATTGCTGAGTCGTAGGGTCGTTGTACTTTTAATTTTGTGAGGAACCTCCACACTGTTTCCCAGAGTGGCTGCACCAGTTTGCATTCCCACCAACGATGCAGAAGAGATTCTCTTTCTCTGCATCCTCGCCAACATCTGTTGTTGCCTGAGTTGTTAATGTGAGCCATTCTGACAGGGGTGAGATGGTATCTCATTGTGGTTTTGATTTGTGTTTTCCTGATGATGAGTGATGTTGAGCGTTTTTTCATGTGTCTGTTAGCCATCTGGATGTCTTCAGATGAAGGGATTCTTAAATTTTATTCTGAGAGGATAACTTCTTAGGCTGTGCACAACACAGTCATGGATTCTAACCAGCCCGTCTCATAGTAACACAATCGAATGCACCATCTTATAATAAGACTTTCATTTCTTTTGTATAAAAAGAGCCTTAAGGTTTCCAAAGCTAGTTCTGATCCTGTGCTAAAAATGGGGTATATTTGGGGTTCCATGACTGGCTCAGTCAGTAGAGCATCGATTCTTGACGTCAGGGTCATGAGTTCAAGCCCCAAGTTGGGTGTAGAGATTGCTACCAAAGAAAAAAAAAGAAAAGAAAAAAATGGGGTGTAATGAAAATGCCTTGAGATGTTGGCAAAGGTACAAATTTTCAGTGACAAGACGAGGAAGCTTTCAGAACCTGATGTATAGCATGATGACTACACTTACCAACACTGCACGGGGTGTTTGCATCTGGCCAAGAGAGTAGATCCGTGTTCCCACCACGCACACACACACATACACACACGTGCACACACGCACAAGCTATATGAGGTCTTGGACACATTAACTAGCTGGATTGTGGTGATCATTTCACAACATATGCATATATCAAATCATTGCGCTGTGTACCTTAAATATACAGACTTTTTATTTGTCGGTTGTCCCTCAGTCAAGGTGGAAGAAATGTGTTGAATCAACAACTTGGTGGGGAAGTGAGCCTATATGGAACATGTCGGGGGTGAGCGAGAATCAGAAATCCCTTCAAATAAAGTGACTTGAATGTATCACTGTCTGCTGCAGGAAGAAGAACGTTCTAGAAACGGCTGATGCAACTCTGGGACACAGGGAAGGCGCGGGGCAAAACTCCCGTGATCCAGTTCCCTCCGGTGTTTTCATCAACACAAAACCTTTCTTGCTCTTAGGTGAGCGCGCACGGTGCTGGCGAGATGAAACTCTGAGTCCTGGCGTCTGGGACGGGTTCCCGTGACCCCGGACTACTCCCAGCACCGTGCTGTGGGTCGGGGGGCGAGTGGTTCCTCACAGGGGGTGTCCACGGCCCCCCACCTGAGGCCGTGGCAAGTGGGCACGGCGTTATCAGCATCAGACGCTTTTAATACATCAGGAAAATGGTGAGCTACTCAGCTCTCGGTTCCTATTGAAAGTCCTGTTATCGTTTGCTCTTTACAATCCTGGACACAGTAATGAGGTTTTAAATCCTTCAAATGCGCGCTAAAAGGCAGTTCCCGGCTCTGTTAGTGTGACCTTTTCAGCGCCACATGATTTACGTGGCTGGTGATGTGTCTCCCTCCTTCTGAAATAACTGCCATCAAAGGAAGGAATGGGGGAGTCAGGAGGGTGGTCTAGCGGGGACACAGACGGTTTACGAATGGTCTTCCGCGGCCGCCCAACAGCCTTTGGCATTGAAAGGCCTGATGAGGTGTAATTGGGCTGTGGGTTGTTTCCTGGAAACCTAGGAACGCCCGCATCACCTCCCGCGCCTGTGTGGTCCACCCCTGACCTTGGCGGGTGTCACCGCAGAGCCTCCTGGTCAAATCACAATCTCAGGGGCCGTGTGGTTCTCCGCGAAAGCCACAAGGCCCTTCTGATCTTCATGTGGGTTGTTCGGGGGATTTCTTTACCGTCATTGTTTATCTCGGTAACAGATTGGATCATTGTATTTATTTTCTTTGTAAGTCTGCTTATTTACTCTGAGAGAGACAGAGAGTGTGAGCAGGAGAGGGCCAGAGAGAGAGAGGGCGAGAGAGAATCTCTTCCGATGCGGGGCTGGAACCCAGGAGCCACGAGATCATGGCCAGGAGTCGGTTGCTTCACCGACGGAGCCCCCCAGGGATCCCAGAAATCGGATCATTTGAAAATTTCAAGAAGCTTGGACGGTGTCCATAGATTTTAGTGCTTGATGGCATAGATCGTGGTAACTGGGCTACTTCTGTAATTGTGGTTAATTTGCTGTGTGATCTTCTTCTCCTTTCTTCCACATCTCTTTGTCACTAACGTCTCAAAGAGGACAGCCAGATGCTAACTTTCCTCAGTGCCTGGCCTGCTGTCCCAGGTCCCGGCAGGCGAGGACTGAGCAGAGATCACAAAACCTGCAGCCGATGGGAGCAGGCAAGGAGCACTCGTAGATGAACGGACCATTTTGCACTGATTTGATTTTTGTGCATTAAACCTGTAGACCTGTTATTTACTTCTTCAGAGTTCTGTGTCAGCCCTACTTTTTTCCTTCTCGATCACATCCCTGTAAGGCTACTTGTCATCCCGCACACGTGAGGGGGCGTGGAAACAAGAGCCAGCAGGGTGACAAACAGCAGACAATCCGCTCAGGGGTGAAGATTTTCTAGAGCCCAGGGGCCCGAATGTATAAACGGAGACGCGTGCCTAGTCCCAGCCGGCTGGTGCCATGCAGGGTTGCTGAGTTCATTTCCCGTTATTCTGTATTTTTCAAGAGAGAGCTAGCATCTTGAATCTTTTTTTTTAATGTTTATTTATTTTTGAGAGAGAGAGAGACTGAGCACCAGTGGGGGAGGGACAGAGAGAGAGGGAGACAGAGAATCCAAAGAGGCTCCAGGCTCCGAGCTGTCAGCACAGAGCTCGACTCGGAGCTTGAACTCACAAACCATGAGATCATGACCCGAGACGAAGTTGGACGCTTAACTGACTGAGCCACCCAGGCACCCCATTATTTATTTCTGAGGGAGAGAGAGCAGGGGAGGGGCAGAGAGAGAATCCCAAGCAGGCTCTGTGCTGTCAGCACAGAGCCCAGTGCGAGGCTCGATCTCATGAACTGTGAGATCATGACGTAAACCGAAATCAAGAGTCAGATGCTTAACCCACTGAGCCACCCAGTCGTCCCATCATTGTCTTTTTGATTATAGCCAACAGGGTGAGGCTGGAATGGTATCTCACTGTGTTCTTTCCTCCCTTCCTTCCTTCCTTTCTTTCTTTCTTTCTTTCTGATTTTATTTTTAATTTTTTTTAACATTTATTCATTTTTGAGAGACAGAGAGACAGAGCACCAGTGGGGGAGGGGCAGAGAGAGAGGGAGACTCAGAATCCCAAGCAGGCTCCAGGCTCCGAGCTGTCATCCCACGAACCGTGAGATCATGACCTGAGCTGAAGTCGGATGCCCAACTGACCTTGAATCTTTTTAAGTGAAAGCTGCCAATTGAAAAATATTGGCTCAAGTACTTTTGAACTGCCCAGTATAAGCAAATCAAAGTATCAGGCAAAATAAGTCCGGGGACCCACACATTGGCACCTTCTGGTGCACACAGATGACTGAAGCTTAATAATGTTAAATATGTACGCGTTCGTCCCTATGGAAGCATTTGGGTGCAGGGAGTTTCATTTCGAACAGACTTCCAGTAAAGTTTTTAGTTTACGGTGTATCGGGGACAACACACGAAGTGTATATTTAGGGTATTTATCTGACACAGGGGAGACATATAATACGGACGGAATGTTCAAGTACATGTTTAAGGCATACGTATGCATAGGTGTTTGTATTTGTAATACACTCGATCGTATATTGTTTGAACGTGGAATTTGGGTCGTGTTTGGTTTCCAAGAATCCATGCTGACTGGGCAGCTTCGTTAGGTGTGGTGAGAGTCTGGACTGAAAAGCGTAGGACCCGCTGGAGGTCAAAGGCAGTTGTGTGCCGTTTGCTGACCTCTTCCGCCAGTGACTGACTTACCGCCTCTGTGTGTGCCCTGTTTGATGCCTGTCTTCTCCAGCAGACCTTAAGCCCCACGAGGGCGGGAGGTCTTGTCTGTGTCTTTCTGTCCAGAATCTGCCCCCATGTAGTAGCTCGCTGAAACACTGCTGAATCATCGAGTGAAAAGGTGAGCTGTACTTTTGGAGACCGGTTGTTAGAAAGGCAGGAAGCATACTTCCCGCCCTCTTGTATTTGACCATGTACCGACTTGGGCTGTTGGGTCGCCGGGTTCCCCGTGTTCTGTTTGCCGCAGCAGGTGCCCTCCCTCCTCGGCTGCCCCAGGCGTCTGCCCCAGGGTGAGCGGCCGGCGGGATGGGCCGCAGTCCCCAAGTGCCTTTCTTCAGCTCGCCTTTCCCGGGGGCCCTGCATCGAGGCGTGGGCATGGGTGTAACCCTGCAGGGGACAGCAGAGAGGAAATGGTCTGTGCCACCTTCTGGCCAGGGCTTTAAAAGTGCCCTGTTCCCTCCACCCGTCTAGTGTGCTGTCTCAGGCGGTTCCAGGCTGTAGCACAAAACGCCACAGTCCGGACGGCTTCACCTGCAGACATTTATCCCTCACGGTCTGGATGCCCCAAGTCCAAGATGGGGATCCCGGCCAGTTGGGTCTCCAGTGAGAGCTCTCAGACAGCTGCCTTCTCTCTGTGTCTCCACATGGTGGGTGGGGGAGGGGGTTCTCTTGTGTCCCTTCCCACAAGGACTAAGGCGTCACCATCTTGAACTCATTTAACCTTAATTAGTTCCCTATTTCCATGCACTCCCATTGGGTGTTATGGCTCCAACAGATGAACGTTGGGAGGACAGCCCCGTCCATAGAACCCATATTCTCCGTGGCCCCAACAGACAGTGAGGACAAGGAGGGAATGACTGTCAGAGAGAAGCCAGGCGATCTGAGGCCCCGGGGCCCAGATCCCTGCGGGAGGCAAGCCCATGCCCCAGGGAAGCCGCATCCACGGAGGGTGACAGCGGTCTGTGCTTGGGGTCCAGACGGGTCTGGCTCTGCCGTACGCGTGGAGAGGGAAGCCTCGGAGGGTGGGAATATCGAGGTCTCAAGAGGCCAACGCTGCCAATGGCTGCAAGTTTCAGGGCAGAAAATTATTTGATTTCCCCGAGCCTTGACGATCTCATGTAACGTGTGACTACTGATCACGCCTCAGAGACGCAGTGCACAGAAAGCAACCAGGCGCTTAACGCGTCCCTGTTCACTCTGCACTTTCCTGTTCCGTATGACCTGCATTATCCTTTCTTAGACACCCTCCACCTGTAAATACGAACGCGTATTTATTGCATACAGAGTTGAGATTTAAAGCGTGAGCTACTGAGCCATACTGGTGACTCAGAACCTGAGCCTGAGGACGAGGTACATAACTCCCCTTATCCCTCGGTCTCCCCATCTACGAATGGGGGATGGCAGGTCCACGTGGAGCTTTCCTGAAATTTTAACGTAATAATGTGAGCGGCACCCTTAAAGCAACGCCCGGCCCGCGGTGGACGCGTGATGAGTGTTGGGTGCTTTCACTGCATCACTTCAAACAGTGTATTGGTTAAACTCATGCTGTAAGAAATAGAACCTGGGGGGCATTGTGGTTCAAGCACAGCAGCAGCGAACTTGCTCCCGCCACGGCTCTGGACTGTGGGCACCTCGCCAGCACGTAGGGATTGGAGCCCTCGCCTGGGCCATTTCTCGGGAATCTCAGCATCGCCTGCTGCGTCCGGCTGGTGGAGAGGACAGAGCACGAAGGAGACAAGGTGCCTCTCAAATGGCACGTACCAAGTTCTCTCACACATCACCGGCATGACTTACGTGCCCAGGCCAACGCGTGGGGGGGGCTGGGAAACGGGAGGGCTGTCTGGTCCCCCAGCCGCTGTAGCGGAGGAGGGATTCTGGTGGAGCGCTGGCTGGCTCCCTGTGATCCCCCCCCCCACCTTTTTATTTAAGTTTCTTTATTTCTGAGAGAGAAAGAGAGCGGCAGAGAGACCGGGGGACAGAGGATCCAAAGCGGGCTCTGCACCGACAGCCCAGAGCCCGACGCGGGGCTCGAACTCATGAACGGCGAGATCAAGACCTGAGCCGCAGTCGGACGCTTAACCGACAGAGCCCCCTTCCCCCGCCCCCGGGGCCCCCCTCGTGATCCCCTTTATAAGCATATGCAAGTCCAAGATGTGGTCCTTGTTTGAAAGCGGAAACATGTTCTGTCGCATGTTGGCTCACCGGGAACTGACCACTTCTCCGGGGTCAGTTGGGGGCTCTGCGGGCTGCCGGGAAGGCACACGGTGACCCAGCTCTTGTAGTTAACTGGCCAGAGTACATTAAACGGTCAGGCACAGCTTCGAGCATTTGGATCGTCCTGCCTTTCAGTTTCTGCTCAGACCGTGTCTTTAAGCCACATTTTTTTTTTTTCCCTGCAGAGACAGGAGCCAGAAGCAAACGTGTATGGTCTAAATACAGCTGTTTTCCTAGAGGCTTAGTGGGTCGACGTGCGTGACTGCGGGACACGGGGCCGGAGCGGGGCGGGGAAGCGATAAGACAAGACACAAATGACAGGGTGATATATATATTCACAGCGCTTGGAATTATTCAGCAACTTTGCTTTAGGAGAAGTATACTAATAACAGACCTGAGAAAATAGTTTTATTACTTGAACTGAGGAGACGTTTTCTCCTTAAGGGGAAAATTTTAAAGATGTTACGGGAGGAATACACTGCAGCCACAGTAGGAAGAGAACCCTGAGTGAGTCTATCTAGGAAAAGTCTCGTGTTTTGGGTCCCGACACTGCCACGGTTAAGAGTGTGATCTGTGCCCTCAAGGCGGGAAGATTGAAAAACTGAGCTTCTTTCAGGCTCAATTTAAAATTTCTGGCTCCGACTAAAATGAAAACTCACATTGCAAACACCTCATTTTTACCCCATTTGTCTCTATCTCGTGCCCTCCCACCTGAAGGGAAATTGTTTCTATTAATTTATACATAGTCCTCTTGTTTGATTATGCGCATAGAGGAAAACATTTATCCTTCTAGCCCCAGGCCCTGGTTCTTACGCAGAATGTAGCCTCCTTTCTGCAGTTTGCCGATTTCACTTGGTAACACAGCCTGGAGCCCTTTCCGTGTCTGTATATAGTGACCTCGTTCTCGGTCACAGCTCCCTGTGTCCAGGGTGGGGTAGGCCAGACTTGGCTTCTGGGTTTTTGTGTTTTTTAATTTGTTTTGAGGGCAGGGGAGGGGCAGAGAGAGGGGGACAGAGGACCTAAAGTGGGCTCTGTGCTGACAGTCTGGCAGCTGTGAGGCTCGAACTCACAAACTACAAGATCGTGGTCTGGCTCCTGGTTTTCCAGTGCCCTGTGTTGGTCGAGCCTGCTGGCTGCATTCGTGGCTCCGAGCAGGATGTGGCCCGGTGGTGGTTCGGCACCATTGTCTAGTCCCCTCCCCCGAGTCGGAAGCTTCCAGCAGCTGCAAAGGGAAGCCCCGATGCCTGCGTTCACACCCATAACCGAGGTTGCACACCCCGATACCACCTGTGGGGCCCCCGTGTCCCCACAGCCATGGCTGCCACTTCGGTTCTCAGGGGCGCCGTGGGAGGGTTTCCGCACCTGGGGCTCCGCTGGGGCACCTCGCCGTTGCCCCCCACCCCCGCCACTCCTGAACTTGGCTCGTCACTTGCCTTGACGTCTCCAACTCTTCTGAACCGCATTTTGGTCTCCGGAGTCCAAGATGTCCGTGTTACCAGATAGGTGGACGTGAAACCGCCCAGCCCTCGACATTGAAATATTCCTTAAGAACGGGAAAGAGAAGTCAACTGATGTTTTTTTTTTTTTTCTAAATTAAGGAAACAGGACGGACAGTTGGAAGCCAGAGGACCAGGCTGGGCTGCACCCCGGTGGGGCTGCGGGGGTCGCCACCGAAGCCCGTGTGGCAGGTGTTTCACTCGGGGGACGGGAGCTCACGGGGTCACGTGCCCTGGGACCTGGGCAACCCCACCCTCGATGCCTCGATGCCCGGCTGTGCGGAGCAGAGACACTGCCGCCGGGTGCGGGGTGCCAGAGGGAAGCCTGTGGCTCCTCCAGACGCTCCAGCTGGAAGTCAGAGAAGATGGTCGAAAGTGACAGAGTCGGAAAGCATAGGCCAGAGGGCGTCCCGAGAGGAGGCTGAGTGCCCACGGGATGCAGGTGCCGGGGTCACAGGGGTGGTGACCGTCAGGACAGCTGCAGACTTAAAGGGGTTGGTTGGAATTAACCCAGTGCTTTCCCGGGGTGGGGTCTCCCTTTCCTCTTTGGTTTTCTCCCTCCACTTCCTCATGTCCACACCCTCCTGGGACGCAAAGATGGGGCCCTGGCCCCCGACAGAAGGGATCGGGGTGACGCTTAAGTCATTGGAAAGGGCTGATTGCCTGCAGTCAGTTACCACAGCAGCCTTCCTCTGTACCTCTCTGCACTCGATGAGGAAGACTTCGCACACTGACTCCTTCCATCCTGAGGTCATGGATGCGACAGAAGCAAGGGGCCGTCACTGTTGCCTTTCACAAGGCACAGAGAAGGGATTGTTTCAGAGGGCAGCTAGTCGGTGATGGGAACGAGCATCCAGCCCGGTTTTCTGTCTTCAGAACTGTGGTTCCAGCAACTAGGCCAGGGTTTCTGCATGGCTTGCCACCTGCAAAGCCTTATTTTATTTTTAATGGAAGTTCCATGGCCTCATCCCTTCACGAGTCTAATTTAGCAGTCAGTATGAGGTGGGGCCCTGGAAATGATGGAGTTTTAGAAAACTCCCCCAGTAATGATAAGATTTGGAAATCTCTGGGCTGTCCTCAACTTGGCACGTTCACTCCTCAACCCCAGAACGATGCCGCTGCGGCTGACGTTGCCCTTGGCGGCATTTAGAGAAGAAATCCTAATTTCTGATTTCTCTCTGTTGTTTCTCCTGCAGCCGTCACGCATGCGCGGATTCACTGAGTCTCCATCTTTCCTTTCTGTTCTGTGACATTCATCGCTTCCTTTATTCAGCAATAACTACTTTGTTTGCTTTAAAAAAAAATTTAATGTTTATTTATTTTGGAGAGAGAGAGACAGAGCAGGGGAGAAGGGCAGAGAGAGAGGGAGACACAGAATCCGAAGCAGGCTCCAGGCTCCGAGCTGTCAGCGCAGAGCCTGACGCGGGGCTCGAACCCACAAACTGTGAGATCATGACCTGAGCTGAAGTCGGACGATTAACCGACTGAGCCACCCAGGCGCCCCTACTTTGTCTGCTTCTAAGAGCAAACCACTGAGGCATGCCCCAAGGGGGATCAACCAATGAGCAAGTCACAGTTCCTCTACTCATGGGATACGTGCATCAGGTCTGTATCTTCTAGAACAGACGTCAATGGTTAATAAAGGCCTCACCAGTGTCGAAAACACTGATTTACTTGCCGATACACCTTTAATGCTGGAAGTGAACTTGCTGAAGGCCCCGCCCATCCCTGCATTTGAGGCAGGCTCTGACCAGTTTGTCCAAAGGCGCAGAAGTTGGCAGGCTGGGGAGTGTGAGTCAGGAAAAGGCGTAGAGCCAGAGGGACGTGGACACAGCCTCAGAGACGGCACTCAGTGGCCACCGTGTCCCCACCGGTGGAAGCGGTTCAGCCGTACGAGGTGGTTCTATCTTGGGGCGCCTGGGTGGCTCCGTCTGCTAAGCGTCTGACTCTTGATTTTGGATCAGGTCGTGATCTCACGGCTCATGGATCTGAGCCCCGTGTCGGGTTCTGTGCTGACAGCACTGAGCCTGTTTGGGATTCTGTCCCCTTCTCTCTCTCTCTCTGCCCCCCCCCGCCCCCCCCCCCCGCTCGTGCTGTCTGTCTGTCGAAATAAACAAACGAAACAGAAAAATTGGTTCTATCTGGGGGAAAAAGGGTGAGCTGGAAATAGAGGCGGGCATGGGCTTGAAATACACCCAGGCCACGTGCCCGTCCCCCTCTCACTTCTGTGTCACTAGTAAGTGATGCTGCATGTCCTGAGAAAAGAGGGGGCGGACTCGAGCCCGGAATCACTTGCAGAGGGTGAATGCCACGCTCCAGGCCTATTTAGAGCCGGTGGCACTGTCGGGGAGGGGCGGGGCGAGATAGATGTGTATCTGTGTCCTTGTTTAACAATGAGGGGGTCCGCAAGTGGGAGGTTCGGCCTCACGGAGCGGCAGAGTCAGGCGAAGGAGGAACAAGGTGTTGGCGGGACACGGGATTCGGGCCGGTGACCCAGGCCGTCCCATTCAGAGGCTGTACTCCTGTTTATCCCCTTTGCCCAGACAACTCGCCAGCAGTACTGAGAGCCTTCGCTGTAACCCAGATCTCACCGTGGGACATCAAGTCAGAGAGGGGTGGTCCCCCACGCGGGGAGGGTGGCTCAGGTCGACTACTGCGTTTCTGAGTTTGCAGTGTTCTCTGCCTTTGCCGTGAAACGCTTTACAGCAAGCACAGGTCCCTTTCACAACGGCGTCTCCACAACCAGTGTGTCAGAGAACCCACGGAAGAGGGGTGCCTTGTAAACACGCTAGGAGTAAAAGCAGCAGCCTTTCGCGACACCGTCACAGGTAGGCGCTCCCTTCTCCCTAGTTTTGGGAATCACTGTCGGCTCAGGAAATCAAGCGTCTGGAAGCAGCGAATCCCCCAGCACGGGGAGCATAATGACAGACACGAGGAGGGCCTCGGGAACAGTATCGGATTTTCAAGGCAGGAGAAAAAGCCGGATGGAGGGCAGAATACGGTCTCCCGCCGTGCGACCACAGAGCGAATTAAACGGGGAAGGCTTTATGTGAAGAGTGCCTTCCGGCTCCTGGTGGGGAAGGTGCTGTCTGAGAAGGCGGGGGAGGCCGAAACGATCATCCCTGGGCTTGGCAGTGGCTCAGATTGTGAACGGAGGGAGCGGGGAGCCTCACTTCTGATCAGGCCCAGCCTGAGGCCCTAGGGATAGGCCACCTGCCTTCTGGAGGCGGTGTGTCAAGTGAGAAGGCAGGAGGCGAGGACACTTGTCACAGAGGCTGGGCGTCCCCAGGAGCTGGCCGTGTGCCTCTGTCTGTGTGATGTCTTCGTGTAAATTGCTTAACCACCGCACCGATCTCAGGCAACAGGTGTTTTACTAGCCCCGTTTCACAGATGGGGGTCTGGGGGCGGCGAGCCGGAATGTTCTGCCCAAGCGCCTCTGTCGAAAGGTGTGAAGACGGGGTGTGAAGTCAGGCAGCTTGGCCTCGAATCGTTCTGTCCCTCGCATGAGCTCCTGGTTCTGCGTGGCGGGGGTTTCCGTCTCCATTCCCAGCTCTGACGTTTCTCTGCCCACAGCTTGGCCGCTGGCCTCGGTTCCCCAGACACGTGTGCAAGTGTCGCCGGCATTTACTTCAGCCTTTCGCTCAGCATACTCAGGGGGGAGCAGTCAGGGTACCTGCAGCCCCCGCAGGAGGCACGGGGTCCCACAGTGAGACTTAGTCACCTTTAAACGGGGGAGGGGACATGCTCAGCGTCCCCACCTGTCACTGTAACACAGTTTAGTTCCGACTCTGATCGGGACTCAAGGAAATCCAGCCCAAACCGGCACAAGGGGCATAGCTTCATTTAACCACACTAGAGGCATGTAGGCAGGGTATGAGAACAGCTGGACCCGGGGCTCGGGCAGCACTTGGAACCCTTTTCTTCCTCCTCGTCCTCTTCCTTTTCCTCACTTCTAGCAGCTCTGCTTCTAGGCTGCAGACGGGCTTTTCCTAAGCCACAGGAAATACACTTTTGGACAATTCTAGACCCGCACAGGGAAAGCCGCACCTGCCCGGAGTTCGGCCCCAAACAGAACAGCCCGGGGAAGGACCCTGATTGGCTCATGTTCCCACCTTTGGACCAATCACTGCGTTTGGAGGAGAGAATTCTGCAGACGTATCTGCTTAGCGGCTGTTGGTGATGGGGGCACGGGACCCGCACGTTAGTGTTCTATTGCTGCTGTAATAAATCGCCACAGATTCAAGGGCTTAAAACATCAGAACTCTGTGCTCTTCCGGTTCTGGAGCTTGGAAGTCCACAGTGGCAGCTACTGGGGTAAAATCAAGGTTATGAGCAGGGCTGCACTCCTTCCGGAGGCGCCACGGGCAATCTGTTCGTCTGCATTTCCCAGCTGCGAGACCACTTGCACTTGGCCCCTTGTTCCATGTCCGAGGCCAGGAGCACAGCATTCTCCAGTCTCTCTGACATCATCTGCTTCTATCCACACACCTCATTCTTCGGCTTTCCTGCCCGGCGGTCCTGCTCATGGTGACCCTCGTTATCGTCTCCTCCGTGGGTCTCATCGT
Source organism: Acinonyx jubatus (assembly GCF_027475565.1). NCBI lineage: Eukaryota > Metazoa > Chordata > Mammalia > Carnivora > Felidae > Acinonyx > Acinonyx jubatus. The sequence goes on along the minus strand of NC_069392.1, from coordinate 4,303,095 downwards.
GTTCCCCCAAAACTCATAGTTGAGGCTGTAACGTCCAGTTCCTCAGATGTGACGTATGTGGAGACAGGGCCTCAAATAAAAACAGGCCGTTGGGGTGGGAATGAATTCAGTGTGACTGGTGGCCTTCTAAGAAGAGGACATTGGACACACAGACCCCAAGGGGACTTAGGCACAGAGGAGACACCAGGTGAGGACCCAGTGGGAAGACAGCCATCTGTGACCCAAGAGAGAGGCCTCCAGCCCTGCGGACCAGGGCGGGCAGCTGGTGGCTGGCTTGTCTCTGCCTTGCAGCCTCACAGAGCAGACAAACAAGCCATCGTCTCGAGAGATGGTGGCTGCCCAGGACATTCTCCAAACCCCCCAGCAGGTGGGATCCCAGCGTCCCTTTGTCCCTGATCCGTTGAGATCATTCTTGGCTATTGCATCCTGCAAAGGAGGTCAGTGGAGCACTCGCGCCCAGGACCGGTGATTCTTGAAGCTTCTGGCTGCTTCTTCCCCAGTCTGTCGTGTCTCCGCGAGACATGCCTGTCACAGGTCCATGTGTCGTCTGCTTTCTGGGGGGCGGATCTGCACCAGGCCCAGGCTCCTGCTAGACCAGGCCTGAAGGATTGGATTTTCCCCATTTTGTCTAAGCAGGTGTTTCTGATACCAGGAAATGTGGTTTTCACCTACTTGCACAAGCGTGACCGACAGGCTCCAGATTGCCGTACTAACCGTCCACGCTAACACTTCTCACCATTTTTAAAACTTAAGCAAATGATTATAAAAAGGCCACCACGTCTTTCAAGCTCCCCTGGGGCATCCTTGCCGGGTGCTTCAGGCGGGCACGCGCGTTGTTTCCCCCGGAGAACATGGGGTTCTCCCGGCCTTTGGCGTTCTCACTCACGCATAAAGGTAGAAGTGTTCAGGCTTTCCTTAGAGCTGTTCGATTTACATACATAGTTTATTTGGCGGAGTTTGCCATAGAGGGTGTCCAAGTTGATTTAGTTTGCTCCAAGCTTTACACTCCGGTGTTTAGAGAAAGTAGCCAAAAAAGCCTGACTTGCCTTCTTTTCCTCTTTAAAGTCTCTTATCCTTGGACAATCATATTTTGAAAAATTCATCCTTATATTATAAACACAATTGGCCGTCACATCAAGGACAGAATTGATGTTCTTTTTTTTTTTTAAGGATTTGATTTTTTTTTTAATGTTTATTTTATTTATTTTCAGGGAGGGAGAGAGGGAGAGAGCGAGTGAGCGTGAGCAAGGTAGACAGAGAGAGAGAGACAGAGAGAGAATCCCAAGCAGGCTCCACACTGTCAGTGCAGTGAACTGTGAGATCATGACCTGAAGCCAGAGTCAAGAGTTGGACGCTTAACCGACTGAGCCAGCCAGGCGCCCCCAGAATCGATGTTCTAAGAAAAGAATACATATACCGTGGCTAGACACACAGATTTCACAGTGTGTAACCAGATTGTGTCTAAAATCTGTCCCTGTGTCAAACTCAGAAGCACATAAAATTCTTTCAACATATCTATGCAACTTCAAGTTCAAGAGGGATGTAATTTTAAATGTCTCTTAATAGAAATTCCAAAAAGTAACGCGAAACCGACTTAACACGAAAACTCAGAAACGCGTACGGATTCTCAGAACCACGTTGCTTGCTTGTCAGTCCCTAGTGTCCTCATTTATAATTAACTGGCACGATTTTCGTGCGGTCCCAGGATGCTTGTAGAGCGATCACAGGATAATCACATCCAGTGGAACTCTCATATGTAAACAGAAGATTGCTTTCCAGGGACTCTGGTTCTAACATCTCAGTGGGGCTTTTTAAACCACTAATTAATCTAACCGGTAATTGTTAATGAGGCTCATCTTTTAGCAACTTTTTTTTTTTCTTTTTGCATGGAAGAAGTATGAGAACTCCTGGCAGGCTTAGTTTGTCCTCTGACAGTTGGAAAATTATGGGGAAAGAGCAAAGGACCCTCATGGGAGGGGAATAAAATTCCAATTAAACGGGCTGAATTTATGCAGTCACTTTATAATCAATACATGTTATTACCCAAACTAAATTTGAAAATTACCATTGATGTGCATGAAAGAGAAATCATCTAGGAAATAAATTCTGATCAAAGTTGTCAATATCCCGGGGGGGGGGGGGAAGAAAAAGAATGATGGTTCTATTTCCCTGCACTTAGAAATCCATCTGTAAAATGATCACAGTCGTGAGTCTGGAAAAAAGGAAACCTTACAGTCTGTGCCTGGAGGGAGACAAGCGTGGGTATTTTCAAAAAGTACTAAACTTTTTGGTTTCGAACGTGCAAGAGGCAGCTGTTGTGAAGACAGAGGGTAGAGACTCAAAGTGTAAAGAGAACAAAAAATGTGAAGATCTGTGCAAAATTTTTAAATAAAAAACATTTGTGAAAGGATAGCATAAATAATTCTAAGCAAGGTAAGGATTCCAGGTTAGGATTATGGTGCAAAACGGCCATTGCTTAAGACGGGCTGTTGGAGCAGCGTTGGCCTAGCCTGGCTTCGCGGGGGGCTCTGGGTGGGGGGGGGCATTGGGATCTCCTAGCAGAAGGGCGCTAAGGAGCAGGGGTCGGCAGGAGCATGGGAAGGTCATCTGAGTCAGTGCCGTGACCCCACATGACAGAGTTATTCAGAGGAGCTCAGTGCCCCCCCATATGTTCACGGGTGGGAACTCTGCGCCCCAGCCTGAGCCTTACCACATTGACAGACAAGAAGGTGACAAGTTCTTTTCTCTCTCGTTCGTGGGCTACCATGTGTCGGGAACCAGGGACAAGGTACAGTCATGGGTGGTGTGGTCCTGAGCCCCAGAGACCGGCGTTCAGTGGTCCTGCTAGGGTTCCACCCTGACGGAGATAGACACTGGTCAAGCCAAGGCCCTTTCAAAGCCACTGGGACTACTGGTGGGTGACCCCCGGGGAGGGGGGGGGACACTTGGGAGTATCTGGAAACTTCTGAGATTGTCAGGACTGGCATGGGAGCAGCTGGCATGGACTGTGGGCATCTGGATTCCGGGAAGACTGCTAACACCCTGCTTCATACGGGCCAGCCTCTCTCCCCGCACCCCGCCCCCTCCTAACAGAAATTTAAAAAAATAAATAAAAGCATTGTAAAGTAACTTTCTGGGGGCGCCTGGGTGGCTCAGTCGGTTAAGCGTCCGACTCTTGGTTTTCGGCTTCAGGTCCTGATCTCGTGGTTTGTGAGTTCGAGCCCTGCATCGGGCTCTGTGCTGACAGCACGGAGCCTGCTTGGCATTCTCTCTCTCTCTCAAATAAAATAAAATAAATGAAGCAAATAATAATTTCCTGGCCCCAAATGCCAGTTGTGTGAGATTGAGAAACTCTGGTCTAGAGAATGAATCCAGGAGACCCGCATGCTTTTCCAAAACCAAGCATAGCCCTTAGCCCACCCAGATGGGCCACGAAGCGACACGAAGCGAATATGTCTGCTTATTGAAACAGGGTTATGCCACCTGGTCTTTTCAGAAAATGGCTTCAATTTCTCTGCATTCAGGTCTCAGTAACTGGAAAAGGCGCCCCATGACTCTGTTTCTCTGATCGCATCGTCTCAGCAAAGCAGGGGCTGAGTCACACAGCCACCTCCCCAAGAATGGGGACCACTGAGGGGGGTGTGTGGGGAGGGACACGTGGCTGATGCAGAGTGCTCGTGCCTGCATCACAGGTGTGTGATCGCAGGTGTGAGGCCGAGTGTGACCACGACTCTGGAAGAGCCGGCAATGCACGGCTTGCACGGACGCCTCGGGAACGGACCCTGTGGTCCCGGCACCCCCACCACGTCTGCTGCTAACGCCTGATCCATTCCCAGCGAGGAAGGGAGCCACAGGACTGGAGAGCAAATGAAAGCTCGGTGGGAAAGGAGGGTGGCGTTGAACTGGTCTCCGATTTAGCGTGAGTAACGGTCCAACGGAAAGTCGGTAAATGCTGACCTGCTGTAATGGTTCCATGTGATCCAGTTAGGCAGCAGAGTTGTGTCTGTGTCTCGTATTCTTCTCTTTTCCCAACAAGTCCATTGGAAACCAACAGGCACTGCATCCTGTGATGCGTAAACCGAGGCGCGAGGAAAAGAACGTATGAGAGTCCTTGCCTGTGGTTGGGACTCTGGGGTCATAGCTCATTTTCCCTGAATTAATCCACCGTTTCAGTGTCTGAGCTGTCAAATTACTGATTGGAAAATGTGTAAGTCAGGTCCCTGTCTTTACTACAGGGCCGAGTGGCCGGGACTGAGGCAGGGGCTTCAGCTCCCTCGAGAGGACAGCAAGCCTGTGACCTCGTGAGGCCTCATGGTGGGGGTCCAGATCCCCTGTAGGACCTCAGAGCCCAAAAGGTGGGAGTGGATGAGCTCAGATCCCATGGCCCAGAGATACTGCTGTAGAAAGAGATGCTTTGGAAATACATTCAAAATATATGGGTGGAGAGGCCATGGCCATAGAAAGGACTAGAGTTTAAACTCATAGCTGCACAAATTTTGAGAAAAGGTGGAAATGGAAACCCTTTGATGTTTTTCCTTTATCTCTTTCCTTTCTTTTTTCTTTCTTTTCTTTCTTTTTCTTCCTTTCCTTTCCTTTCCTTTTCTTTTTTTCTTTTCTCTTCTTTTCTTTCTTTCCTTTTCTCTTCTTTTCTTTTCAGGAATGAATAGCATCTTTAGCAATACACAAACATGTGGAAGGCATCTTTGTATTTTACGTGCAGGATGCTAGGACTACGCTGAAGACTCCAAGAGCAGGAAACACGTGGGCAAATTCATCTGGAACTTTCTCGTAACGGGGACGGTTTTTTTTCCCCTCCGCTCCGCTAATAATTCTACTCTTGATTCTCTCTGTAGACATAGCATCAATGGTTCTTAAACTCAGCAGACTACTTCCCCTGTAAGATCAGCCCCGGATAAAATAGTACACACTATCTTTTCTGCAAAAGAGCAGTATTTTAAACGGACGGTGGAAAGTTATACAGATTTCATGTGTGCAATGCGGGGAATCTACTGGAACGCTGTTGCGTTCCTACTGGAAGGCCTGTTGCAGTAGGAACATCTTTAAATCCGAGTGTGCCCCGGTAGGGCAGGCTTCATTTCAGGCTGACTTTGTGGCTTGAGGCATTTACGGTGTTTGAAATACAGCGGGTGTGACCTGCGAGGCCATCACCCCGCGGCCAGACAAAATGTCACCTACTATGAAATTCTGTCTTGCCTTCTTACTGTGTTTTAACTACACTGGCCTCTTTCGTCAGCGTCTGTTTTCCGTTTTATTTGGGGACATGCCAACACCTGGAATCTCTTTGTTTGCTGTTTTATTTGCCTGGAGCAGCTTCTTCCTGAGCTTTGCAGCGCCGGTCCACACTGCCGTTGAGTCCTCAAGCCAGATGCCACGAATCCTAAGGCCTTCCCAGGGAGCACCACTGACTACCACTGGTCACGCTATCCTGTTGTCTGGCTTTATTTCCTTCTCATCATGTGACACTTGCTGAAATCATCTTGTTATGTTTCATTTTTTAAAAATGTTTATTTTGGAGAGGGAGAGCAGGGGAGGGGCAGAGAGAGAGAGAGAGGGAGACAGAGGATCTGAATTCGGCTCTGCACTGACAGCAGTGAACCTGACGCGAGGGTCAAATTCACGCACTGCGAGATCATGTGTCACCTGAGCTGACGTCGTTTGCTCAACCGACCGAGCCACCCAGGTGCCCCATTGTTCTATGTTATATTTAATTTTAACATACTATATAACAGGTAACACATTTATATAATATGATATAAAATAAAATAAGATAGATTATATATCAATATATAGCTATGCCAGGTAGCGTATACTATTTATATACTCTATATTTTATTTGCAAACCTATAAATACGTTCTTATGCCATATTTATTATTGTATATTAGCACATATATATTACATATCCATCTCATAGCTTGCTATGAGTGAATAAATTTAGCCATTAAGCATCATTGGTTGCTAAGACTAAAAAGCAGGTAAACTTGCACCTTGAATTTTGCTAAACATGAACTATACTTACTCCAAATACAGGAAACCCGAGCCTTACCCAAGTGCCAGGCTTCGGGAAATATAAAAAAAGAGAAAAGGCAGACTGCAGGTCTGGGAAATATCATAGGTCACGAAGTTCAGATTCTTCAACAGATCAATTTAAGGGAATTTAAAGGGTGGGGAGTAATTCTACAGATTAAAAGTGATTTGAAGGACATCTAATTTTTTAAAAGTAGGCCAGATGAGAGTACTTTGAACGGGGTTGCCTAGGGAGCGATAAAATAATGCACAGAAAGGAAGCTGTCCTTTCAAGCCGTGGATGAGAACTTGATTGCACACCTACCTCCTTCCAAGAAGCCGAGTGGGGGCCAGGCCTCCGTGTCTTTCCACCCACACTCACCCCTGGTGGATGAGAATCTGAGGAAGGGACAGAGTGACGGGGGCTCTGCATCTTGAGGCCTTTTTACTGCAGCAACTAGACCACAGCCGTCGCCCTCCAGAATCTTCTTGTTTCCTGATCGAGACAAGTGCCCTGGGGCCGCCCCAAGCCCAGATTTATTTTATGAGGGGTAGTGCTGGGAGGGGCACACGTGGTTAGACCTGGGGGCTTCTGCCGTGTAGTTCTGTTACTTCTAACAACCTTTGAAAAGGAAGTAAGTACTCTTTCTCAATAAATTATTCTCTTTATCAAATCCATCAAAATCAAAATGCTGTAGAAAGAATGACCTGGTAATATCTACATCTGCATCAGCATCTGAATCTATAAATCGTCTGTATCTCCCCATATGTCATGTATGTCTAGATCTGTGTGTCTGTATCCAAAAATCGACTTACTGATTGATGCAGATATATTACATATACATATATATATATTTCAAGGTGGTGGTATTCGTAACCCCAGTGTCCTCACCGTTTGGCAAGAGTCCAGCCGCAAAATACTACTGGGTCTGCCGAAAAAGGTGACCCTGGGCACAACTCACACACCACTTTCTTTGTGCAGCAGAGTAAGAGCCCTGGACTGACATCACCAAGGACAGTATCTGTGTGTCTAAAATGGTGTAAAATGGGTCAAGGCACTGCAGGCTGACAGAAGACGGGCGGCAAAATCGACAGTTTGCTGTTGAAATTGCTTGTGGGGCATCCATTGCTGTGGTAACCCCGTCCCCCCAGCTCCTCACGGAGACTGCAGCCCCCTTACTTTCATTCAGCTTTCTGGGGACAAGTGCTCTTAGAAAGGCAACTGATAGTCAAAGGAGGTGATAAAATACAACGTTCGTGTCTTTCCTGGAGGCAGCCGAGGGAGAGGAAGGGAGGTCGGCTCAGTCACTGGGGTGTGAGTTGAGTCTCTGTATTAGATGTTCGTTAATTTATGCTCTCCTTCCTTCTTACAACAGCCAGGTATTGAGTCCCTACCACGTGACGGTCCTTTTCCCAGGAATCAGGACATGATGGGAAAGATCCTTCCCTCGGGAGTTTATATAGTTACGTGTGTGCACACATGTAGGGGAGCAAAACCATTTCAACAATTAACAAGTAAGTGTTTTAGGTCAGGTGCGGCTAAATATGAAGGGAAACAAAGGAGAGGACGGTACAGGGAAGGTTCCTTGCGGTGAAGACACAGTCACTGAAGAGGGAATGATCAGGAAACCTCACGGATAAACTGACATTTGAGCATGGACCTCGAAGAAATGAACTGATAAGCGGGGGGATGTCTGGATGAAAGGACTGCCTTGGAGAGAAGGAAGAAAGATTTCAAAGGTCCTAAGTGGGGAGCATGGATGCTGGGTTAACAGAACAAGAAGAAATCCATGCCGTCCCAAAGGGGCAGGTTGTGGGAGATGAAACCCATGGTAGGCTGGGTGCTGGTGGTTAACCACGTGCCGTAGACGTTATGTCTGCTAGCTTCCCGCCATGGGCCCCCCCACCTTACGACACGCATACCACCTGCTCACGATTAATAGGGCAGGAGTAATCACGTGTTGCTGCATAAATAGAGGGTGTCGGGAATTAGCATCTCATCATGTTGCTCCCCAGGGAAGAGTAGATAGTACTAATAACTATCATCACTATCTCGGGAACGCTACACAACTTTTTCACTAACATAGCGGGCAATCCAAAATATCTGGAGACGCTCTGTTATTATTCCAAGAGGACTTCACAGAGCATTTACGATAGACATTATTATTTCCAACCGAGTACCGTCTGGCATTCTGATGTGATTGGAGCGGACCTGGTGACTTTTGAAGTGATTCTTGGTAAATTGACTGAGTTGTCAGCACAAAAGATGTGACAATAATAAAATGATTAAAAATACATCCTCAGAATTCAGGTCTAGCCAAGAAACAGGATAATAGAATGTAGATTTGAAGAAATGAAAAAAATCAATAATTTAAAATAGACTCAAAATGACAGAATTAGTAGACAGAGATAGTAAAACAATTATTGTAACTTTATCACATACAACTAAGAAACTATAAGAAAAATGGAACATATTAAGTAAAATTACTTTTGTTTTTCAGATCACATCTGAGGTATGAAAGTAACAGTATCTGAGATGAAAAATATATCAGGCAGGGTTTGACATAGATGTTGAGGGAGAATACAAGATTAATGCAAGTGAAGCTGTATCAATACAAACTGTTCAAAAATGGAACCCTAAGAGTGAAGAAATCTGAAAACAATACAGAGCATTAGTTAACAGCGAGAAATTCTCAAGTGGCCAAGCATACATATAATTGGAGGCCCTACAACAAAGGAGAGAGAAAAGGGAATATTTTAAAAATGTTTTATTTATTTTGAGAGAGAGACAGAGCAAGAGCAGGGGAGGGGCAGAGAGAGAGGGAGACACAGAATCTGCAGCGGGATCCAGGCTCCAAGCTGTCAGCACAGAGCGCGACTTGGGGCTCGAACTCATGAACTGTGAGATCATGACCTGAGCCAAAATCAGGTCACTTAACCAACTGAGCCATCGAGGGGCCCTTAAAAGGGAATATATTCTCTTACTCCAATATATTGGAATATATTCCCTATATTCCAATAGCCATAATTTGGCTATTGTTGAAATTCATGTAGACACTCTAAGCTCCCAAAATAAAAGCCAGAGATCATCAGATTATCTTAAAAAGGCAGATTCAACTAAAAATACTAGGAAAATAGTTTCTAATTTTCTCCGAGACTTACTCTTTAACCCATCAGCCAATTAGAAGTTTACTGTTTAAGTTCTGTATTCGAGGGGTGCCTGGGTGGCTCAGTCGGTTAAGCATCCGGCTTCGGCTCAGGTCATGATCTTGCGGTTTGTGGGTTCGAGCCCCGTGTCGGGCTCTGTGTCGACAGCTCGGAGCCTGGAGCCTGCTTCTGCTTCTGTGTCTCCCTCTCTCTCTGTTCCTCTCCCGCTCATGCTCTGTCTCTCTCTGTCCTTCAAAAATAAAGAAAAACATTAACAATTTTAATAATTAATAAATTAATTAATATTAATTAATAATTAACTAATTAATAAATAATTCTGTATTCGAGGATTATTCACATGTCACTCTATTATTGACGCTAGTTCATTCTATCATAGAGAACACACTTTACGTGACTTCTGTAAAATATGTCTACATTTGTCACGTGGTCAAGATTACGATAGAAATTGACAAATATCTCATGTGCTTTTGAACATAAAATTATTTTCTGCTGTTTTTGGGTGGAACATTCTAAAACAGCTTTTTGGCTGTGTCTCTATATTGTTTGTTGTTATGGTCCCTTCCTTCATTCTCTTGCTTTGACTGCTTTACCGAGGTATGATAGCCACACAACAAGTTGCATATTTTGCAGCGTAAGATCTGAGGTTTTGGTGTACGTATGCATCCGCAAAACCTTTGATACAGTGCACAAAAATGAACATATCTATCCCAGCACCCTCAAATGTTTCATCATGCACCTTATCCTTCTCATACTCCATCCCCAAGCAAACACTGGATATGATTTGTCTCGAATTCTATATAAACTGAACGATAGAATAAAATATTTTTTTTAAAATTGTTCTCATCCGGTGTAATTAACGAGCCTGAGATGCACACACATTGTGCACGTGAACAGTGTGCTTCTGTCAATCGCTGTGTGGTCGGTCGTTACGTGAACATGGCAGCTTTTGTCCATCCACCTGTTGGGTTGTTTCCACTTTGGGGACGTGAACATTAGCATCTGTGTGCCAGTACTCAGGCGGACAGACGTTCCCATGCTGGATTGTGGGTAGTGGCCCTCTAAGACAATGCAGTTGTCACACCTCACAGAACGATGCACTGAAAGGGGTAAATGTCACTGGGCATAAATTTAGAAAAGGCATCGTAGATGATGCTGTTGAAATCCCCACTTTGCTGCTTCCCCACTCATTTCCCTTATTCATGACAGCTCAGGCATCGAGCAGAAACCCCTCGCTCCCTCTACCCTGCCACGCAGTCTCCTGACACTCAGTGATCAGAAACTACTTTGTTAGTCATCAGGAGTTGTGGTGTTGGAAGAATGTTTCAATAAACAGTACAACTACCTGTACGTAGTTTTTAAAACACAGAATGCAAGCATGATCCTACGACGTTCACCGTAAGCAGGAAACAAGATCACTAAAAAAAAAAATTGATGCTGAAAAAGAACACGGCATGTTAACATGTATGGTGACAAGTATTTGCATTTAAGAAATTTATCTTCTGGGGCGCCGGGGTGGCTCAGGCGGTTAAGCGTCCGCCTTCGGCTCAGGTCATGATCTCGCGGTCTGTGAGTTCGAGCCCCGCGTCGGGCTCTGTGCGGACAGCTCGGAGCCCGGAGCCTGCTTCGGATTCTGTGTCTCCCTCCCTCTCTGCTCCTCCCCTCTCCACGCTCTGTCTCTCTCTCTCTCTCTCTCAAAAATAACTAAACATTAAAAAAATTTAAAACCACAGCATACAAAAAGATGATGAATTTAATACTGTAAATAACTCCCTATCTTTGAACGACAGACAAGCTTTTCCGTTTTTCAGGGAATCAACCCACTATTTCTAATTTTGGCCAATGCTCAGCATGTGACGACGTACTGTGATTACTTAGGGTTTGATAGAAAGTAAGGGCTCCCTGCTATCTGCAGGTCCCCCTCGGGTCTTTTAGGCTGATTCAGGTCCCCCAGCTCTAGTGGCTTTCTCCTGACGGCCAGGAAGAGTGTCACAGCACGCTGGGAATGGCAGAATGGCTTCCACAGCTCAAGGTGAGATCTGAGACCTGGGTAATTGGATCAGTAGCCAGGTCTAATTATGAGTGGATAATGGAATAATATTCAGGCTGATTAACTGTGCAAACCCATTATTTGCTCTAATGGAAAGTTCACATTCTTCTTCCTGAGCGGAATCTGACACACAGATGGGTTTGCATGTGGGAGTGCGTGCTGGGTGCGTGTGTGTGTGTGTGTGTGTCCTACGGACTCCAGCTCAGCCCTAACCTGCTGTGTTTGGGTTTGGGTGGGGACGAGTATGACCTGCGGGAGGGTGGGGTGGGGGGGGGTGGATGGGGCAGGGGCAGGGTCCCTCTCTGCCTTTGTTTAACTCTTTGATACTTTGTCCCTCATAGATATGTTTGGGCCAATTTTGGTGATTAAAAAACATTGCCATTAAAAAAATATCGCCTTAAAATATTATTTATCTCCATTGCAAGGTGGTTTTTTTTTTTTTGTTCCTTTTACATTTTGCAGCTTGCCTCGCGCTCCTCCCCGTGGTCCTGGCCTGAGCGCCAGGTGCTGTGCTGTGTGCCCCACACCCAGTCCTGCTCCCTGATGCCCGCGCAGGGCCCCCGCCAGCAGCAGGAGGCACGTAAGCTGCTCTGTTGCGCCCCCCTGGCGGGCAGGGCCTCCCGGAGGGGATGCCAGGGGAAGCCATGGCTCAGAGTGGCCCGTGGGGGAGAGGCAGGAAGGGGACTGACCCCCCCCCCCCCCCCCGGTGCTTCCCATCTCCCGTCTTCCCTTGGACCGAACTCCCTGCATTGTGGTTTCATCGTCTCCCCAGGCTGCCAAACGCAGGTCACTGCAGGAAAGCGTTCTACCGGGGCTGGAAGAGGCTGGAGAGGCCGGAGGCCCAGGGACCACGGCTGTTTGTGAGTTGCTGTGCCGGACAAGGCTGTGACTCCCCGGGCGAGGGCCTGGCGGGGCCCTGCAGTGATGGGGTGAACAGTGACAGGTGTTCAGTGCCCAGAGTTCTCTGCTATTTGCTTTTGTTTTGTTCTTGTCTTCTGTCCTGTTTCTAGTGTAATCGGTGGGAAATTAAGCTGCAACGGACTCTGCCTTCTTCCCCTGAAGTTTAAGTTGCACGGAAACGACGATCAGCATCTAAATGAACCCAAGTTGGGTCTACGCTGTAATTGTGAACATAAAGGCCATGGAGGGCTGCTGGGCCTTTGGTGCCGGAGCGGGAAGGAAGTTATCCCCGTCAATGCGTTTCAAGGGGCCGGGAGAGAAGTCGTGTTCTGTTCACAGGCTCCACATTTATGTTCAGTGTGTCAGATACGCGTGGATTTGCAGGGAGATGTGAAGAGATGTGTGTTAGGAACAGCATCACGATGTCAGAATCGTGAGCTGCGTTTTCTTCTCTGTTCTAGGCTGTCCCCAGCTGTTCCCGGCCGTCCCCGGCTGTCCCTGGCCCCAAGAGGTCACAACAGGGCTGAGTTTGGCCTCTGCCCTCCCTGGGTGGGCGGGCCTCACAACCCCAGGTCCGCAGGAAGTGTCCGTTCAAATCTTGCAGCTACTTGGAATTTTTAAAGTGCATTGCACACACACTTCCTGTGACGTTTCCAGGGCCCTTGGGGAAGGTCGGAGTGCAGTTGGCGTTTCCGTGGTGAGTGGGGAGACCCAGCAGGTGTAAACTCGCCCAACCTTCCTGAGACATCCGTGGTCAGCACTGAAGCCCGCAGACTCCCAGGTCATTACCGACCATTGCACTGACCGGAGCAAGATGCTAAATGGAGAGCGAGGCTGCACGGCTGTGAGGGCAGCAGGTGACTTCGCGCCACCCCGGTGCCATCCACGAAGTGCTTTGGCCGGAGGGAGGGCTGGGGCTGTTCTCACGGATGCAAATCAGAGGAAACCTCAGGTTGCCTGGAGTGGAGACGCTTTCCCCCCCACTCCCCGGTCCGCTCTGCCTGAAAGCGGGTGCCAACCCCACCAATCCCACCCCCACGAGGAGGCGGGGGAAGACGCACTGGGGTCGGCGGGGGGGGGGGGGGGGCGCGGTGGCGTTTCACGCGGTCCCGAAACCGCAGGCTCGAACCACTGTCCGGCTCAGATAAGCGCTCATCCATCAGCAAGGCTGGTTGCGGCGCGGTTAGCGCGACCTCCGGAGCCGAGGAGGAAGGGCTCCGAGCGCTCCTTCCGGGGGGGGGGGTGGGCTCCGCCGGGTCTGGGGGCGGCTCCGGATGGATCGGCGCCTCGTCGGACTGATAATGTGCACGCGCGTCCCCGAGCGCAGCCACGAGGCTGCCTCCTGCCGGACGCCTGGCGCGGGGCTGGCTGGCTGCTCACCGCTCCGGGAAGAAGTGGGTTATTTTTGACCCCCCGCGGCGGCCGGAGGAACCGCACCATCCGAGGCCCCGTGGAGGCAACTCTGGGCCGCCCGGCTGCGCGATGGTCGGCGGCGTTTCCCAGCCCTTTTCATAGCGGCCGGTGCGGTAAAGGCGTCTAAAATCCAGCGCGTTGAAGCGCCCCACTTCGTACCCTCCCGGCCTGTCCTGCAGCGATTGTTTGACGAAATCGCGACTCTGATCGGGCGGTGAAGGAAGGGGCGTGGCAGTCTGAGGGGGGCGTCCGCCCCCCCCCCCCGCCCGTGGCTGCAGGGGGAGACTCAGCTCGGGGCGGGGGGCTCCCACTCGGGAAACGCCTGCGCTTTATGTCTGCCTGGTTCTGAGAAGGGATGGAGATTTGTGAACCGGAAAAAAAATGTACGTTTGTATTCGAAGCAGGCTCCAAGCTCTGAGCTGTCAGCACAGAGCCTGATGCGGGGCTTGAACCAACAGACCGCGAGATCATGACCTGTGCTGACGTTGGACTACCTGCCATATATTTTTTTTATCTTTTCATCTGTTAGTAGACAATTAGGTTGCCTCAATGCCTTGACTATTGGGAATAATGCTGCAGTGAATATGAGAGGGCAGATATCCCTTTGATAGTGATTTCATTTCCTTTAGAGATACATACAGAAATACTATTTTTAATTTTTTGAGACCCTCCATACAATTTTGACTAGTGGCTGTCACAATTTTTATTCCCACCAACAGAACATCAGGGTTACTTCTTCTCCACATCCTCGCCAGCATTTGTAATCTGTCTTTTTGATAATAAACATTCCAATAGGCGTGAGATAATATCTCATGTGGTTTGACTTGCATTTGCCTGCTGATTATTGATTTTGAGTATCTTTTCAGGTACTTGGCCATTGGTATGTCTTCTTTGAAAAATGTCTACTCATACCCTTTAGCCATTTTTAACTTGGATGATGATGATGGTGGTGACAGTGATTTGGCTATTGAGTTGTATGAGTTCCTTATATATGTTGGATATTAATCCCTTACCTGTAATCAGATATATGGTTTGCCAGTATATTCTCCATTTCTTAGTTTGCTTTTTCACTTTTGATTGTCTCTTTTGCCGGGCAGAAGCTTTTAGTCCAATATGGCCCTACTTCCTGAGTTTTGCTTTTGTTGCATGTGCTTTTGGTTTCATATAGAAAAAGTCCAGAAGCTTTTTTTTCCCTATGCTGTGTTCTAGGACTTTTATGGTTTCAAGTCTTACCCTCAAGTCTTTAATCCATTTTGTGTTGATTTTGTGGGTGTGTAAGAGTTCCGGTTTCCTCCTTTTGTATATGAATATCGAGTTTCCCAACACCCTTTATCGAAGACTCTCTTTCCGCCATTGAGTATTCTTGGATCCCTCGTCAAGTATTACTTGACCACATATGCTTGAGTCTATTTCTGGGACTCTCAATACTGTCCTTTTGGTCTACATTTCTGTTTTTATACCAGTAGCATACTGGCTTAATTACTATCGTTTTGTGATATATTTTGAAATCAGGTGTGATGCTTCAGCTTTGTTCTTTCTCAAGAGTAATTAGGCCATTCGGAGCCCTTTGTGGTTCCGTACAAATGGTAGGACTGTTTTTACTATTTTTGTGGAAAATCTCATTGGACGTTTGGAAGGGATTGCATTGAATCTACAGAGAGCTTTGGTGTAATGTGGGCATTATAGCGATATGAACTTGTCTGTGAACTCCACCTATGAGCATGGGGCATTTTTCCATTTATTTGTGCCCCCGTGTGTATATTTCATGGGAACTTCCAACAATTGGTGGTAGAGGGTCTGGGCACCCGCCACACGAGGCAGGAAGAGGTCAGCCAGACCCCTGCACCCACTGAGTCCCTCACATCGCTGGTTTTGTCTGCGTCCATCAGTGTGTCTTCACGGAGTGACCCCTCTACAGATCCAGGTGAGAGTTCTGAAACGTGAGCAAAAGCATCCGGGGTATCCATCCACTCGTGTCATGAGAACACACAGTAGCACTCACCAAGGCGCGCAGGGGGGAGACAGCATTTGGAATTCATTCTGGGAAAGACGATACTGTTGTACTGGGCTGGTCTCATGCTTACCTGACACGGACGGTGTTCTGTATTTTGCATTTTTAGGGTCTCAGGAAAAGTTGCTGCCGGCCCTTTGATTATCTTCCTCACATAAATCAAAGATTTTGGAATTTCACACTTAGATCAGCTCCTTTGTGAATCTTCTGATGCTGCCTTGTAACAGTAACAGATTACTCAACCAGGTTTTAAACAAAAAAGGTTTAGGGGCACTTGGGTAGCTCAGTCGATTGAGTGTTCGACTCTTGATTTCGGCTCAGGTCATGATCACAGGGTCATGGGATCAAGCCCCGCGACGGGCTTTGCATTAAATGTGAAGCCAGCTTGGATTCTCTCTCTTCCTCCCCTTCTGCCCCTCCCCACTGCTTATATGCTGTATCTTTCTAAAATAACAGAGCAAAACATTTTCCTTAAAATATAAACAGAAAAGGTTTAAAACACCCAAAAGCCTGAAGATGGGCAGTTTCAGCTTTGGTTCAGCAAATCTCCCTGGTCTCCAAGGACCCCAGCTCACTCTAGCTTTCTGCTCTACACACTGCATATCGCTTAATCCTGAGCCTCCTGTCCTCATGGTCACAAGATGGCTGCCAGAGCTCCTGGTATCAATCGTATCCTTACCTTATTTCCATTCAAAGGCAGGCAGATGGTTTTTGTTTTGCTCACTTTTTAAAAAAAAATTTTTTTTTTGCTTCCTTTTCTTTTTTTTATTCAAGGGAGGAAAAGCTCTACAGAAGCCCCCCCTCAATGTCCTTTGAGATCCCATCTGTCAAGTGGAGCCCCTCTCGTGATTGCTGTCATGGCCGCGAGTTTCAGCACAAAGCTTGGGGCATAACTGGGGCTCACTAATGGCAGCCTGCGAGCTGGCTACGTTTCTCTTAAAATACAATCGCCTGTCCGTTGCTCAGGATATCATCGGCCTATGAGTTAAGGTGCCTCCAACATTAAATTCCTGAGAATTCACGGAGTCATGTTATGAAGTTCAACAAAACGCCTGGTAAGCCAATCCGAGTGAATGGTACCAACTGAGTAAAAAACGGGCACGTTATACCTGAAGGGAAAATACACATGAAAACAAGCCCCCATTTCTACTGACCCAAAAGGATAATGAGGATTCATTACCATCATTACCTCATCATTAAAAGGGCTGTTCCCCAATGCTGTTCAGCCTCATTAGAGGGATCTTAGCCATTGTGATGCGCAGTGAAGTCACGTTTCTTTTTGAACTTTTGTGATTCAAATTGTAACAATCTTAAAAAAAACTTCCCCTAAATTATCCAGCGCGGAACAGGTTTAGGTGGACTTGAGAGTCCTTCCTGGAGTTTACTTTGAAACAAAAGACGTGAGACTCCATGCTGAGGGCCACCTACACTCAGTCACACTCAGACCCACCCACACCGGTCAGTTCTTCAGAAAAACTCCTCTTTTACAGGAGTGTCGGGCCCGGGAGCAGTGAAAAATTGTCTGTCCTGGCTCTCAAGCTGTGCACAGCCTGTCCTGGGTCAGGAGCCAGCCCTGCGTTTTGTCCTGGGGCTGCCTTCGTTTGCGCTGCACTTTCCATACTAACAGCAACAACAGGTCCAGAGTGCGGTGCCCAGGAGGGCTCTGGGGACAGAAGAGGTTCTGTGCTCTCTGGGACGGAGTCGGTGTGTTTTCAGTGGGGACAGGACAACGGGCAAGATAAACACAGCTCTGTCGGCCCGGGGGTCACGAGGAAGCCTTGACCCTGCCTGGATCGCAGAATCTTGGTCAGTCTGAGCCATATTGACTCCTCTCCCCGCTTTGCCTGTGATGGGACCAAGGTCAGCATGAGATACAGTCCTGGGCCCCGAGACAGGGGGCTCAGAGCCAGCGAGGAGAGCTCCCAGATAAACGACCTTAACCACCTGACTCATCATGTTCCCAAGGCTAATGTCTGAGGGTTTTGTGTTTGAAGTCACCCATTACGCAGTCAGTCAGGAAAGGCCAGTGGAAATGCCCAAGGTCTCTGACATTTGCTAGCTGCTGAAAAAGCCCGGAGTGGCCCTGCACCCCCCGCCCCCGGCCTTCCTCGCATGAGGAATTAAAAATCTCTATTATTATGGTACTTTTGGTCGGGACTCCGATAACTAGTAAAACAAAAGGTATCTGCTGTAGACACGCACTTTTCTAGATTCTGACTCCTGCAAAAGGTTTTGGGCTCAAGGCCGGGTCTCTCTCCAGGTTCAAGTGGGTATTAGCAAATGTAAAGGGTTCTGTCCTCAAAATGACATTCCCCCCCCCCCCTTGTTGTAATGGAAGGGATTGAAAGAGAATTGAAAAGGAAATCAGATTTCTCACCATGTGATTCTACGTTCTAGAGTCCCTTGTGGGGATCGCGTGAAGTCACACAGCACCCCACCCGTGGGGAGTCCCCACGCTCCAGGGAACGCTGTTGTAATACGGAGCGAACAGAATTGATACTTTTCATGATGACAAGCGCGTATGAAATGTTTAGGTCAAAACGGAAAGTTTCGGAGGGTATGAAGTATCGCTCTACTCCCCGTGACTTTAGTAAATTGTGGTTTCGTACTTAGATGTGTCCACACACACACACACACACACACAGACACCCACAAGCTCGTGGA
This sequence comes from Acinonyx jubatus, assembly GCF_027475565.1. NCBI lineage: Eukaryota > Metazoa > Chordata > Mammalia > Carnivora > Felidae > Acinonyx > Acinonyx jubatus. Next base: position 4,284,867 of record NC_069392.1, on the reverse strand, counting down.
CTCCTCTGGTATGTTAGCGCTGAAGTTCAAGTCAAGAAATCGATATATTCTTAATCATCAGCTTGTTTTCGGAAACAGGGTTTCCCCATGGAGTAGCAAATGTTCGTCAATGAAATTCATCGCGACAGGAGCCTTTGTTGTGACTGTTTGTGAGGTAACAGGGTGGTGTGGGCGCAAACACAGTCCTGGCAAAGACCTCGGATTCCCGCTGATGTTGCCTGGGAAGTTAAGCTGGACGCCCCTTGATTTTGGTTTTCTTGACTAAATCCCACGGTGCTCCAAGAGCCTTCCGCTCCTGTGCTCCCTCTCACACTCTGCCCGACGATGGCAGACCTTTCCTGATTTGCAGCATTTTGTGCCACATAGATGACTTTTGCCTTATTTACTGTGATGGAACATTTGCCGTAATGCAACGTATAATCATAGCAGTGCTACTTAAAATTATCATCAGACACGTTTATTGAACCTAAACACATATATTTCATATGGAAAGGACGTCTTCATTGCAAATGGGAAACCACGATCACTTGCTGTAAGAGGAAGGCAGCTATGCATCACACACAGCAAACCGTTGTATTTAGATGCTAATGTCCACCTAAGACTCGACGTCTGAGTCCTGCTTCCTCTCCGTGGGTTAGGGAGGGTAATAAATGTCAGGCTGATGTTCGAGACTCAGGAGTAGCAGACGGAGACTCTGATGTGATTAGGACGACCCGGCGGGTACCGGAAGAACGACCCGGCGGGTACACGGCCATGTTGTTAACCGTGGCATTAAATGTCAGTTACCGAAGCTGCAGTTTCGGCATCCTTCAGGCCGTCTGGCGCATCAGGTGAGACCTCAAAAGTGTGCACTCCCCACGTTGTTTCTGATACCGCTTGTTGCCTGCAGGGTTTCTCTGTTCTCCCAGCAGACACTGTGCCCTGTGGAACTGGATGCCTAAGATTGAGATATGAGGACTTGATGCCTGGAGCTGCGGCAGCCATCCTGATCCTATGAGGTACACATCTTCTGAGTAAACCAATATGCCCATGATGGAAAACGGGAGTACAAAAAAAAAAAAAAAAAAAAGCCTTGGAACCGGGTGCCTGGCTGGCTACGTCGGAAAAGAACACAACTCTTGACGTCAGGGTCGTGAGTTTAAGCCCCATGTTGGGTGTCGAGATTACTAGATAAATAAATAAACTTAAAAACAGCAACAGAAGGAAAGAGTCTTGGACCTTGCTGACATCTCCAGCATTCTGAACCAATCCTGAGTTCACCTCTAGACCCCTTAGTGAAAAATTACCAAGTATCCCTATGGCTAGAGGACCTGTTTGCTGAATGCTGGGTTGGTTACTTGTAGCTAAATACATTTAGCCTCTTATTCATGGATATCTGCACTGATTATCCTGTGGTGCCTACCACCAGCATGGGCTTCCCTTAATCAATATAAATTCCAATTCTCCTAGAAACTGCTCAAGATTTATCTCTAAGAAGCAGAATCTAGGGAAAAATTCTCTGGATTAGAAATTGGGGTGGGGGGCGGGGACTCTGATAAAACAAAAATGATTATATTTATTTTACATATCTATATTTTAAATACATAAATACAAGATAATAAATATAAATGATAAATATAAAAATTAAAATATAAGGGCACCTGGGTGGCTCAGCCGGTTGAGCGTCCAACTTTGGCTCAGGTCATGATCTCGTGTGCATGGGTTCAAGACCCAGCTGTGGCTGCTTTCCTTTCCGATGAAAGGAGGTGAGCGGCCTCGTGGCCTCCCCTGCGCCCAGCTGCCTGGCAGGAAAAACACAAAGCAAGCCAGCGGCGTGAACGCGCTCCGCAGGCGGGCTCTCCAAGTCTGTTTGGAGAGGTTCACAGTTTTATTTTAGTGGCGGTTGCAACAAACCCCTGCATTCACGTCCAGATTAAACTGACAGAGTGGAAACTGCCAAAGCCAGCAGTTGCTGGGCCGCCAACGAAGGACGGCTCCCGGTGAGTTTCAGATTCTTAAAGGTTTGTACTTCAGCGGATTCGCGGCGCGAAGAGTTGGGGGAGAAACGTGTTCGAGAAGATCCTAAGCGAGAAGGGCTGAGGGGAGGCGCCTCCTGCCGTTTATCGGATGGGTTGTGGGGCTTCACAGAAGTGCGGGATATTCGCCGCGCTGCTGGGGTGTGACTGGCGAAATGAAAAGGCACGTCAAGGGAGTGCTCCAAGAACGTGGCTCTTATTTCCTCCGTCTTTCCGCAGTGCCGGGGGCATCCTGCCCGGGCAGGGCCGCGCAAACTCATAACACCCTCGTTTAATAGGAGAAGCAAAAGCAATGTTATGAGTTGGAGACACTTGGGCCCCAGAACAATAAGCGTATTGATTGGCTCAGTTGTGTTTAACTCCGACGGCAAGACGCCCCACCGGTGCAAAGCCACCACGACTGCCAACGGCAGAGGGGACCCCGGGGGGGCCACATCACAGCACGGCCCGTAAACCAGCTGTCCCGAATGCCTGAATCTGGCTATTCCGATCATCCTAGATTTGTGCGTGCGTGTTGCTGGATCGGCACAGGCAGATAGCTCACGGGTCCCGTGGGACACGTCCAAAGCCCGTGGGTCAGAATTGCACGGAAGCTGGGAGGCCTGAACCCACGTGTGTGCCCGGGGGCCGCTGCGAGGCCGTTTGCTGAACATGAAGAGCACAACCGATGCTGTTTCTCTCCGCATCCGCAACAGCGCAGAGAGGAGGCATCCCAGTGGAGCCGTCTCACATCCGTATAAGCACACTCATTCGGTGACGAAGGACCCAACTGGCCATCGGGTTGCGATTCACTCAGGATATTGCCCCAGAGAGAGGTAAAGAGGGAAATGCGTCCAGGCAATTGGCTCAAATGACATACCCCGTTCCTAGAAGTCACAAAGAACGGAAAGCGGAGCATGTCAGTCAGAGAAAAAACGGGCTGACGGTTTGCCCGAAGTCCCCCGTGCGCCCCGGAGAGGCGGCTGCTTCTCCATCGTTCAGGGTGGCCACGCCAGCGGGTCCTTGCACGAGACACTTCCTCCCTCGATTGTGCCTGTCGGTGGTTGGGCTTGGAGTTTCCCAGTCAATAAAGTTGGCTGTCTTTTCAGAGGCTGCTGCTGGGGAGATCCGGGACTACTCACGAGTGTATGCAGACAGGTGAAAGAAAGTGGGTTTTCCCGGGGAGCATAACACATGTCCTCACGGTCCCGCACTGTTCACACTAAAGGTGAGCCTCTCCAGCTTTCCTCTCTCTGCCTGCCGGCCCCACTGTAGGCGAACATTTTCTTTCTGTGGGTATTTACCAAGCGAGTCCGCCCAGAGGCCACAGGGCTTCGTGCTGGACTTTCAAGCCGGAGGACGTATGCGTCCTCCTCGCGGAGGGAGCTGGAGGAATCCGAATGCTGTCTCCAATATCAAAGCCCCGAACCCCCGCCTTCTCCTGCCTGTGATCAGAGCCACACAGTGGCCCCAGGACTCCATGCTCCTTAACTCTTCCTCCCATTTGGACCTCCCGTCAGTCCCCAGTGGAGATTGGGGACAGGAGGGCCCGTGTCTCTGCCCTGGAGGGACAGCCTCATGCCGACCAAATGAGAAGTGTAGGAAAGTCATCATGGAAGCCTCCCCGGAGGTGGCGGTCCGTGTTGGCTCTGATTATTTCCCCCACAACCCGCCCCCCAACTGAAAGGTAACGATCATCACGCTGACGTTCTTTAGTGAGCAGTTACCACGTGTCCCCAACTCCTTCCAGAGCTTTATACCTCTCGTTCCTGTTGGCTCCCCCGCAGCCCTGAGGCGCGGGTCCTATTCCTGTCGCCTGTCCCACTGTGGAGGGCAAGAAGGAAATGACTTTCCGAGCCACTGTGGCGATGGGAGCCCTGTCTACATGAGGCCGGGCACACAGTCGCATGCACTCTCTACAGTATGACCCGGGGACCGCCAGCCATCGGCCACGGTGCTGGGAGAACCAGACACCAGGGCCAGACCAGCTGGGGCAACACCCAGATGACCTTGGACAAGCTTCTTAACTCTCTGCCTGTGGGTTTATTCACCTGGACGTGAAAAATCACTGAGATAAGCTGTGAGGACGCATCCTGGTGTAGAATAAGTACTATACAGATGTTCACGGGTATTATTGCTGTTTTCATGATCATCTTTAGTATTTTTTTCGTGATCATATTTATTGGTTGCCCTTTCTGTGCTTCTACCCGCCAGGTGTTCAAAGATCACCTTCTTAGGGAAGCATTTCCTAAGCTACGTCATTTCAAATGTCAGTCTGCACCTGCAAAAATCCCAGCCCCCCTCCCGGCTGTATTTGTCTGTATTTGTCCATCTGACGTACAGTCTGTTTTGCTGCTTTACTGGTGTTTCTGTCTTCTCTCAAATGGAGGCTCGGTGGAGACAGGACTGTTTGTGTCCGCTGCTCCCCGCTACGTCCGCGTGCCCAGACCTGTGCCTCGCAGTAAACAGTCGGTGCACAGATTCAGTAAAACACTGGAAGCTTGGTCAGTGTCGCCCCTGCCGCCTTCCAGAGAGCTTTGCTCGAGACATACTTCTTCAGCAAGATGGACTTTGGGGGAGCCACTTGGTCCCCAAGAAATCCCTCCCTCGGGTGTAAGATCTCGGGGCCCCCTCAGGCATCATTCCCCTGCATCCCTCAACCTGCCGCTTGGCCCTTTTACGGCCAGCTATCCATCCCGCTCTCCACTTTATGGAGCTGTTAGAGGAAATCGCCTTCGGCAGTGAGATTTCTCAACCTTTAGAGCTCCGGGATCACAGTTAACTCAAGTGACACCTTCGTGACATCTTGTCTGGATGGCGTTAGGTCGGTTTCCAGGAAGCGGGGAGGGGGCGCTAAGGCCCTGGCGAAATAAACAGGATGTGCAGGGAAGGCTCAAAGGCAGACTTCCAGATGCAGTGAGGCGAGGCATTCGTGCGTCAGACGCACAGGAAGGGCCGTGCGGTGTAAATTCTGCCCTGTGCCCAGCTGGGGAGGGGGAGGGGCATCCCCCCTCCCCCTCCCCCCCCCCCCCCCCCGACCCAGGGTGTGAGTCAGCCACCTTCCTCAGGACCTGCAGGAGTGGGAGGCGGAGAGCATTTCACAGAGCCCCGCGTGTGGCCAGAGGGCTTGGAGCCCCCCACCAAACCTCCTCTCAGCCTGCAGTGGGGGGGATGGAGGGGTGGAGGGGGCGAGGATCTGCCTTCCAGGGACAACCGCCCGGAACACTGTCCAGACGCCAAGCGTGATTGTATCAATTTCATCCCGCGGAGACCTTGGATCGTTAGCAGCTGATTAATCGTTCTCTTTCTCTGGGACCAAATGGCATCTATTATTTGTTCTTTCTCTGGTGTTTTCCTTTCCAGATCGTGCCTCAGTTCCCTCATGTGTCAAATGGTTCTAAAAATACCTACATGGCAGGTTGTTGGGAGGCTTAAATCGACCTATGTTTGAAGCGCGGTAGAACGGGGGTCAGGGATGTGGCGTATGTTGAAGGAGTCTGGGCCATTACTGTTCATGTTGTCCATTTTTTTTTTTTTGCTGGCATTCCGTTTTGTCTGTTAGGATTCCTCAGCTGCCTCCTGGCCTCGGGGTCCTTGGTACAAACTAAGCCAGAAAACTGATGGATGGACTTTGAAGGAGAGAGAATCTCATTGGCCTGGCTGAGGTCAGGTGTTTATTCTGGACCCATCATTTGTGACCGGGAGACGAGGTCACCATGTGGCAAGAGTGGGGAGGTTCCTTTCAGGGAGTCCGTGGCGATACATTTCCAAATCTAACGCTATCCATCCGGTCCTGCCCGTGAACAGCCTGGCAGGTGACACACAGCCTTTCAGCTGAGGATGGCCATTGGCTTGACCATTTCCCAAAGGCAACGCAGTCTCGTTTGGTGTTGTTTCTTTTTACTTTCCTCTGTAATGTTGTACAAACCTTGCCTATTGAGAAAATGCATGCCGATGACAGATTAAACAGTGCTCATTAGTACAATACAGATTTAATCTTTCATACAATTCCAGTTTTATTTTCCTGTGGAATGCGTATCAGCAAATTCTATGACATACAGACGTCAGTCTCCAAAGATACATTTTTCCATCTTCTGGACACTGAAATTCTGCAGATTGGGAGAGACTAAACACCAGTCTGACCAGACCCTCCGTAAGGCTAATGGCTGCCATTAAAAAAAATTTTTTTAATGTTTATTATTTTTGAGAGAGAGAGAGGGAGAGAGACCAAGCAGGGAAGGGGCAGAGAGAGAGGGAGACACAGAATCCGAAGCAGGCTCCAGGCTCCGAGCTGTCGGCACAGAGCCCGACGTGGGGCTCGAACTCACGAACTGTGAGATCACAACCTGAGCCGAAGTTGGGCACTTAACCGACTAAGCCACCCAGGCGCCCCTACTCTTTTCTTTTTTTTTTTTTAACGTATATTTATTTTTGAGAGAAAGAGACAGAGTGTGAGTGGGGGAAGGGCAGAGAGAGGGAGACACAGAATCCGAAGCAGGCTCCAGGCTCTGAGCTGTCGGCACAGAGCCCGACGAGGGGCTTGAACTCACGGACCGCGACATCATGACCTGAGCTGTAGTCGGCCACCCAACCGACTGAGCCACCCAGGCGCCCCGAATGGCTGCCATTTTTAATTTGTCCTGGGACTAAGGGATATTTCAACAATTTGTTCAGATACAGTTATCCCCAAATATCACTCAATTTGGCTCATGTAAGCTTAGGAGAGCAGAAGGAGCAGGGAACTTCGAACACTGACCTTGGCCTGAACTTGCATCCACCGCGGTATCTGTGCCCCGAGGTCTATTTTCACAAAAAGCTGGAAAGACCCTGGGATCTCACAGGACTGGAGGCCACATAGGGTCCCTTGCTCTGAAGACAGAAGGTGTGGATGTATAAGTAAGTCCCCCTGGGTCACAGAGCAAGAGGGCGGTGAGGCCAGGATTTATACCCAGGTTCCAAATCCAGAACCCAAGATGTTAATCATGAACCTGCCTTGAGGCCAACGCTCATCACTTAGAGGACGTTCAAAATGCCACTGTCACTTCCCTTTCCAGCCCAAGTACAAAAGATCAGAGAATAAATCAGTGCTTTTATGGATTGTAAAGGATCCCAGTCTTAAAAAGTGACATTAACAGTTACACATGTGCCCTTTTAACATGTTTTTCAACCCTTTAAGATAGCCCTTTGGTTCCTAAAATGGGGTGAGAGATTAAGACCCGGCTAACCTGAGAGAGAACAGTTGAACTAGAATTTTTCCCCACAGGGGCTCCCGGGTTGACCTTTTTGGGAAAGGGTGGGTTATGAAGATATTACAACAACCTTTTCCTGGTGCCTGCAGGGAACAAACATTCTGAGTTCACACACCCTGCCTTCCTGGGAGGAATGTCTTTGAGACTCATACATATTTATATCAAGTAACATATTAGAATAAATGTCAGCTTCTTTTTTTCTCCTGTTAACTTAACATGCAGAAAACTAAATGACCCATAAAGAAAAAGAAATGATTTTCTCTACCAGGAAAGCCTTTAAATATGCAAACATTTTGATACCTAGTAGAGCAGGTCATAAAGTGAGTTTGGTGCATTTTCTTGACAGAGGTTTTACAAGGTTTTAGAAGGGTTTTGATTGGTGAACAGCGTTCGATATTTTATTCTATTGCATCTAGAAACCTGTTTATTGGGTGATTCATATTGCATAGCATTGACGTCTCCGTAAACAGTGTTCAACCCATATTAAGTAGAATTGGGGTGATGGGGATTATCGTTTAAAAATGCCTGGATTCTAGGGATTGAATCCTTCTAGGGATTGAAGCTTCTAGGGATTGAAGCCTTCATTCAAAATTGAGGAGGGGTGCCTGGGTGGCTCAGTCAGTTAAGCGTCGGACGTTGGCTCAGGTCATGATCTCGAGGTTCACGGGTTTGAGCCCCACGTTGGGCTCTGTGCTGACAGCTCAGAGCCTGGAGCTTGCTTCGGATTCCGTCTCCCTCTCTCTCTGCTCTTCCCGTGCTTGGGCTCTCTCTCTCTCTCTCAAACAGTAAAAAAAAATTGAGCACATAATGCTTTCCTATGGGACATTTATCTATTTTTCAGGTCTCCCCTGTATTAAAATAATTTCTGGTCTGGACTGTTTCACTGAAGAACCCCCAGGTCAGTTTCTACGTGCCTCGCCCCCTTGGCGGGTCAAACTCCTCAGGGGTGGAGCTTATGAGCACCTGCCGGGAAGGCGTGGCCTGGCCGCTGGGTGGAGCTTGTGAGCACCTGCCGGGAAGGCGTGGTCTGGCCACTGTGACTCTGGAACCAGGCCGGTGAGGTGAGCCTTGTCTCCTCGGGGTTGGGGAGGCCGCCGCTGCTGTTAACTGTGATACTCGCCTTCAGGTGCCCTGAGCTTCCCGTTTTGGCCTCTGCAGGAAGAAATCACCTGTTCTGCCTGCATCGTGGAGAGCGCACCTCCCAGCCGCATGCCTTAGACAGGACCAAGCTTCCGGAGCCCAGCTCTGTTGTTGACCCTGCGTGTGCAGCTGCCCCAGAGACACCTGGTGCCTCGGATTCCTGGACCTTTGGGGGCCGCTTTGGAATAAACCCGTTGCGGCTCGGCCTTTCCCTGTGGGGGTATGGTTTAGCTTACCTTCCAAATTTTTTTTGCTGCTGAAGTCTCCTTTCTCTTTGTCCTTCTGGATTTATGCCTTATGGGGAAGATCGATCCAAAGTGATGGCAGGAGCCATTTGGGAGGGAGGGAAAGGACCACCCTGCACCGGCCCCCCACCTTTGCCACACACCGCTGGCCGGTTCTGTGAAAGATTCTGTCTGAATGAACGAACTCGGGGTCCGTCCGCAGCATTCTAAAGCAGCAGAGATCTCAGACTTATATATATTCTTCCTCTTTCTTCACTCCTTCCTCTCTTCCCTCCTTCCCTTCTTCTTTCCTTCCTCCCTCCCTCCTCCCTTCCTCCCTCCTTCCCTTCCTTCCGTCTCTTCCTCCCTCCATCCTTTTCTCCCTCCCCTTTTTGTTTCAGCCTCTGGTCTATGAGAAAGAGAAGAAGACCGCAAGGGAACGTTGCACTTTAAATACGGTTGATCTACCCTCGTGAATGATAAGCCAGCCAAGCCTTATTTTACAGCCACTATTTTAATTTTCTGAAGTCACCCACTGTTTCACTCCATCGGCTTTAGCCTTTTTCTCTAAAGCTATATAGCCTTGCTTTCATTTTCCCAAAACTTGCCCTTTATATTTAGAAACTCAGTTTTTATCTTACTTCTACGGTGATTGCTATCTTGTTTCCAAAAGAAAGAAGAACAAGAAAGAAAAGAAAGGAAGGAAAACCACCATAAAGAGCAGTTAGGCGGAAAGGCAGTGGCCGTGTTGATGAAATCTGGGGGACTCGGGGAAAACGTGTCATGAGCAATCCCAGGCCGCTTCAGCTGCTGGTGCTGGCAGTGTGCAAACGTCTGGGGTATTTGCAGATATCTTCACCCTGGGATGGAAAATTGGGAGCAACCATCTGGATGTCTGGCTACATGTTTCATTTTTTAGATGGATTTTTAAGAGTGCCGTGTAGGAACTTCCAGCAGTGAGGCAACATACAGTAAATTCAGCAACGCTTTTATTGATACGCTGTGAATCAATATCTAAGTGGCAGAATTATATACATAGCTAGCACAAGCACGTAAAAATTATTGTCATGTGTTAAAAAGTATTAATTCAGAGGGGCGCCTGGGTGGCTCAGTCGGTTGAGCGTCCGACTTCGGCTCAGGTCATGATCTCCCGGTTTGGGAGTTCGAGCCCCGCGTCGGGCTCTGTGCTGACGGCTCGGAGCCTGGAGCCTGCTTCGGATTCTGGGTCCCCCGCTCTCTCTGCCCCTGCCCTGCTCATGCTGTGTCTCTCAAAAATAAATAAACGGTAAAAGAATTTTTTTAAAGTATTAATTCAGAGAATGTGAGCCTTGGAGATACAGCCCAGTTTCTATAATCTCGTATTGGCCTTTCACCATTAAATAAAAAAAATCAGCCCGTCGGGTAAAGAAAAAAAGAATGGCATGTTTTGGGCCTCCGTTAGAGTTTGGTGGGCCTGATTTTGGAAGGAATCCACCGATGATGGACTGGAAGGCTGGTGGGGGGGGGGGTTCAGTACCAGGAAGTGGGGTGAAGGTAGGCGTGTCTGATGTTTGCTCATGCGGATGGGCTCTGGCATCTGTGAGCACACAGCAGTGCAAGGGAGCCCACAGACAGAAGCCTGGAGCCCCCGGCGGCCTCATCATCTCTGGAGCGAAACCTTCCTCCTCCATCAGGGAGTGAGGAAGGACAGCCTCCCTCCCCACCAGGTAGAGAGGACGATGGAGAAGAGGGCGCCTCCGAGTGTACAGGGTGAGTGAGCTTCGTGGAGCACAACCCGCCAGCCAGTGGGTGGGTTCTCAGCCCCAGCCTCCGCCCTGGCCCTGCAGCTCTTGGGACGCAGCTCTCAGGGGGGCCAGCTGGGGACACGGCTGCACAGGAATGATGCCACAGCTCACGGTGACCCGGGAAGTCAGGGCTGATCCCAGCCTCACGTTTGTTCCCAGGAACGCTGGAACTAATACATTTAATGAGAGAGTCGTTTTGGTGCCTTTTTTTTAAAGAAATACAATACTGATCGCAGTATTCACAGGTGCTTCAAAAACGGTCTGTTGAGTGGTGATACCACTTGTATGCGTGTTAAAATTGTCCTGTTCCCCAGATCTGAAGAATCACCTGGCCGGAGCATGCCATAGCTTCTAAACACGAAACAGTGTTGGGTATAGTTATTCCCGAATGACTCTATTTCTTCAAACAAAATGTTAGAAGTCAATATTCTGTTTTCTAACGTGGAATATTGGTTGTAGGGGCACCGGTTTCCTAATGGGATGCTTGTCACCTTCTCTGAGGCTTAAGTAAATGTTTTCCTTTGACAGTCAAAACTTGGGAGACATTCCCACTTCTCTTCAAGGATGTGGAGCGTCCCCTTCCGGGAGCGCGTCGGGGCCTCTCACAGCATTGCACCTGCTGCTATGTTCCTGCTTATCACCCCGGCTGGCTGCCAGACTCATTGGAAGGGAAGGTTGGACGTCCATATATCCCGCGTGTACTCAAGACAGCCGCAAAAAACTTAGGAACTTGTGGATTTGCCAGAACTTCCAATTTACCTGCCCGTATGCGCAAAATAAACATGCAGATTTACGTTATTTCCCATAAGTTACATTGCCACCAATCACCACACCACAGAGCACAAACTCTTCTTTTTTTTGCTGAATTAAGCAACATGAATTCTCCCTGTAGCTGTCCATGACTTAATCACACGTTTCGTTTATTTCTCTAAACTGTATCCTCCACCCATCATGGGATAGCTTTTCATTCTTTTCCCATATCAAATTGCCATCAGCAATTCCATGGCTCTGGAAACCAGCGCCCAGGAAACAAGAAAACCAACACCTGTAATTAGAGGGGGAAAAAAAAAAAAACATTTGCTTTGTATTCACGCCAACAATTCCACTCGCCAGCAACAAGCACTTTGTCATATTCCGAGGTGGTGTGAATTATGAATTATGGATTGTTTGCAAGAAAACAGTACAAAAGTACGTTCTGGACTTCCACCTAGGCAAGAGTGAATACGCGACAGATGGGACGTTGACCGTTTTGTTTCAGAAAGTTCCTCGATTTGTCAGGGCTGCTGGCTACAAATGATTTAGTAGGCCAAGCAGTGTGGAAGGTAACGAAATAGATGGTGTATGAAATCTGAGTATCGTCAAGATACTCCCAAGTCCACACGTGAAACGTCTCCTTCATGGGTAATCTCAGCGGAATTGGGGGTTGTGTGTTCATGAGTTCGTGCCAGGGAGCATCACAGGGGCCGAATCCCAGGAGCTCCAGAGGGTGATAACTGCCAAACTTCAGCAGGTTCTTAGCGTTCTCGCCAAACTCTGCCGCGCGGAGCTGGGCGTTGGTGACATCACTTCTTGTTCTGTGTGTGTGTGTGGGGGGGGGGGGTCTTTCTGGATGGAGAAATCAGTGGGAAGTGAGACCCTGCCACCCGCCCGTCAAGGATATCTCAAGGGTACGACAGCAGTGAAGCTGAAGGCCTCTGAACTTGGGGCAGAAGAGGACGTTCTGAGCCGAAGGCGGGGGTGGGGGTGGGGCATGGGCTGCTCAAAGCTCTGCTCAAGTTTGCGTAACGTGGACGTGACTCCGGTGGATTTGGGGGTGGAGGGCAGGGAGCGATGGAAACATTGCCGGATCCCGATCTAGAGCAGAACAACAGTAAGACAGCCTGGGGGCTCAGATACGAGAGATGGTGGAGACCATGGAGAAGGGACCGTCCTCCTCTTAATGTCAAAGGATGGCATGACCACAGGTGCCATTTGAGCACCACATCCACTGGGATTTTAATTTAAAAAAAATTTTTTTAACGTTTATTTATTTTTGAGACAGAGAGAGAGCATGAACAGGGGAGGGGCAGAGAGAGAGGGAGACACAGAATCGGAAACAGGCTCCAGGCTCTGAGCGGTCAGCACAGAGCCCGACGCGGGGCTCGAACTCACGGACCGTGAGATCATGACGTGAGCCGAAGTCGGACGCTTAACTGACGGAGCCACCCAGGCGCCCCTCGGGATTTTAATTTTAAATGTGATGACACTGATCCATTAGACCGTTAAGTCCTGCGTGCGTAGGGCAGTATCTGTTTCTACTGTTCCATTGCTAGTTCCCAGCGCGTTTCCTGGATGGAAGGGCGCAGGAAGGAAGTGAGGTCACTGGATCCCAGGATCACCCAGTGGAGCTAGAACGGCAAAGGGCCTGTCAAGTGGGAGATGGGGCTTGGAGGAGAGTCAGGGGCTGCTGAAAACCCCACCTGCCCGAGATAGCAAAGCAGGAAATACCTAATTCTGTCTTCCTCCCCTCTCCCAGTCTGTCTTCCGCCCATCAGTGTCTCCCGTGGGCAAAACAAAGTCTTCAGTGAGATGGGATTCACATACCATGAAATCCACCCTTTGGAAATCTACAACTCTGAGAGACAAACCAAGAAATAGATTCCTAACTACAGAGAACACACGGATGGTTTCCAGAGGGGAGGGGGGTGGGGGATGGGGAAACAGGTGACGGGGATCAAGGATGCACTGGGGATGAGCACTGGGTGCTTAGGGAAGCGTTGAGTCACTACGTTGTACCCCTGAAACTAGTATGACACTGTATGTTAACTACGCTGGAATTAAAATTTTAGACTTAATAGAAAAATAAAATATACAACCCTATTCACCAGCTATGGGTATGTTCACAGAGTTGGGAAACCATCACAAAACCCTATTTTAGAGCATTTTCATCACTCCAGACAGAAACCGTGTACCCAGTAGCCGTCTTTCGCCCCGACCCCAACCCTGGGTGACGACCCACCTACTTTCTGTTTCTCTGGATTTGACCATCCAGGATGGGAATACACGTCGGAACACACGCTATGTGGCTTTTGTGCCCAGCTTGTTTCACTTTGCCTTGTCTTCACGGCTCATCCCTTTAATGGCTGAGTAATATTCCATGGCACGAATACACCACATTTTATTATCCATTCAGCAGTTGATGAACATTTGTTTTGTTTCTATTCAAATACTGATTTTAAGTTTCTGTGTCTCTGCGACCCATTTTAACAGTATGGTGCAAAATAGAATGTGAGGGGGACAGCATTTTCAATAAGATATCTGAAAATGCATTTTGGTATCATGCAAATGTCAATGTTGGAGGAAGTTTTAAACATTTCCTAGGATATATATACACACACACACACACACACACACACACATATGTACATATGTGTGTGTGTGTGTGTGTATATATATATATATATATATATGCATTTCCAAGTATATCACATTTTATACATGGGAGTAACTTATAAAGGGTGATAGAATAATTAATTATGGGGGCAAAACTTCTCTGAAACATGTCGTTTAGCATAAGCTGGATATCTGAAATCTGGAATCAGAAGGTAAAAACTCCTGGAAAAAATTGGTAATTTAGCCCATGAAAAATCCTAATTAAAGGAAAATTACAATTCCCAGAGGTTTCCCCTTAATGAATCCTCTGGTTTGAGAATGGAATCCCTAAAAAGCCACAAAGATAAAGCTTTGACTAAAAATGATACAAGAGGGGGCGCCTGGGTGGTTCACCAGCTTTTGGCTTCGGCTCAGGTCATGATCACACGGTTCGTGAGTTCAAGCCCCGCATCCCTGTTTGGGATTCTCTCTGTCTCCCTCTCTCTCTCTGCCCCTCCCCTGCTTGCTCTCTGTTTCTCAAAATAAATAAATAAATAAATAAATATTTAAAAAACGATGCAGCAAACTATTTGAATTATCCCATACTTGGATTTGATACTGTTTATACAACCTTCTGTATTTCAGGTTAACAACAGTTGGTCGAGAAATTCTTTTTGAATGCTTAGGCTTTGCCCCTTGGCTCTTGTGTGGGGAAACTTACGGGAAACCCCATAAGAGCCAAGGGGCAAGGCCTAAGCGTTCATTCAGCGGGGCCACCTTTTTTCCTGAAATGGTCACTGCTACATTCATGCTGGGTTTTTTGGCCCTGTAGCCAGATACTAGCAATGGTTGGACGATTCCTTTCACGAAGGAGCCGCTCATCTGGATGCCCATTAACTCACCACACTAGGTCACTGGGCATCATTCTTCGTGAGCCTCTTCAACCTGCTCCAGATACTTCCGTACGGGTGGGATTGCGGGGGGAGCTCCTGTCACTGCAAATAATCAAATCCCATTAGAAATCCCAGGTACCTCATTATCTTTTCAAGTTCCGAGAACGCCAGTTTTAAAGAGTAAATATCAACAGCTCTCGAGATAGCTTCAGACGCTTGCTTTCAGCCAACGCGTGGGCTTCTCTTCCATTTCGCCTCCTGCTAGACACACGAGCCACTCACAGCCCTGGGTGTGAAAGATTGCAAGCTTAGCTATTCCAGAAATCTCTCTTGCTCGCCCTTTTTGAAAAGGCGAGCGACCGTAGATATCCCAGTCAAGAGCACCATGCCGCTGGGACAATGGAGACCGTGGACTACCTGACCCACCGCTGTTTGTCACCGTACTTACTCCCTAGCCCCCAGTCATTTGCACGCACTGTCAACATTGGCTACGGCTGAGCCGTATTCTTCGACTCCAAAGCAACTTGCTTTGTACTTGCTAAGTACAAGTACTAGGAAGGGACTTTCTAAGTACTACTCAGCCCAATTATCAAGAAAGATGATGCATACCAGAACAGTGTTCTTCTTACACCCCATTCTGAGCCCCGGCTTCCATGCAACTTTGCCATCAACTCTGCCTTCTTAAACGACCAGAAAGCGCGGGCGGTGGGGCGGGCGGCATGATGTGTCTTCTGCAAACAAGTCTATGCTCCTCTATGATTCACGGCACTTTTGATTTTGTTTATTGATGCAAAATTGCATTTGTTTTTCCATATTATTAATAGTGGCTCTCCAAGTTCAGATAAATGATTTTTTTTTAAATAAGAGATAATATCTAGAGTCATATAACACTATTTAAATGGGCATGGAATCACTCTTGTCCATAAAAGTACCAGTAACTGGGTTACTGAATGGCTCACCTGTCAACCGCATGTGCCGCAGCCCTATTTATGCCTGTTGTCCCAGCTAATTATTTATGCCCCCTTTTTCCACTCCCAGAGACGTCCCAGCACAGGCAATAAATTATACCACCGTCCTAATTATAAGCTTCTTTCAGAGCCTTTGCTCTCTTGGTGTTTCAATATATCATTTGATTTAAGATGCTTTTCAGAATCCTGTCGGCTGAGGAGGAGGGGGGGGGCACCCTGACCCTGAGTGCGTGGCTCTGTTGCATGGGGGGGGGGCAGGAAGCGGGGAGAGGCTGGCATGCTGGGTTCACACATGGGATTAGGTACGGGGTGCCCCAGGCTGGCCAGACACCAGACTCGGTGACATACAGTTATCTCTAGGGAGCAATGTTCACCAAGGAACTTCCATTCTTTTTAGGAAAAGACACAAGAGCCACAAAAAAATGAATCGTTTTTGTTCCTTAAAGCTTAGTCATGCCCTTTGCTCGCACCTGTGTGCCACCTGCAAAGTTGTGGATGCCTTCGAGGATGCAGGGTGCAAATGCTCCCACCTGCCTTGCCTCCGGGAGAAAGCGAGCTCCGGGCATCGCGGCCTGAGCCCAATCCGGAGGACGAGGACGCTCTTACCTGCTCTGCTCTGGGAGAAGCCCCGTTTTATTTTATTTTTATTGTTTTATTTTTCTTTTTTCCAATATTTAGTTTTGAGAGAGAGACAGAGACAGAGTGTCGGCAGGGGAGGGGCAGAGAGAGAGAGAGGGAGGGAGGGAGACACAGAGAGGCCACCTTGACCGGTCCTCCTGGAGAACAAGTCCTTCAGAAGCTCGGTGTCACGGATCTGGCTCTGTGTGGGGGGATGTGCCCCGCTGTGGACCCCAGCGCCTGGTGTCCCCACTGCCCCGCATGCCGCTGGGGACCACGGACCAGGACTCCATCCTGCTCTGGTCTCCCAGCACTACAGTGGCCTTTATAGCTCTTCCTCCTACACCCCGCACCTGTTTATTTGCGGATTTATTTACCTGTTTATTTGAGGATTTATTTCAGCTCTGCCTGTCTAGGCTACGAGGGCTGGGATTACTTTTCCCTTATGTTTCCCTCTGGAGGCTGGAGTCCTCTGTCGTCAAAGCGCGCAAAGCCGAGCACAGAGTCAGGGCACGTTGAAGCAGGTTGCAAAAGTGACCGTAGCTGTTACCTTCGCGTATTCACATTCCTTTGCCAGTGGCTTTGCCAGGCTCCCAACAAAAGCGGCGTCTCCTTCTTCACATCTTGGACCTGGGCGTGGCCTTGGGCTGGCTGCGGTTGACGGCGAATTAGTACATATCACTTAAACAGAGGGTTGGGAAGGACTTGCCTTTGACCCTTATCCTCTCTTGCCCTGGAAATCCTGTGGCTGTCACCCCTGGAGAAGCACGATGATCTCGGCTCCGGTCTTGATCTCAGGGTCATGGGCTCAAGCTCCGCGTTGGGCTCCGTGCCGGGTGTGAAGCGTACTTAAAAAAGTAAACACGAATAAAATGAAATACAAATAAAGCTACTTTGGTTGTGACGGTTTGTTGCGCAGGAAAAGCTAACTGGCACATCCAATAAATTGTGGAAAGAATGAAAGAGTAGTGGTCCCAGAACTTCCAACGATTTCCTGTTTTGGTGGGGGGAAAGGCTTTGGATTCTTAGCTGTTTAAGATTTTTGCTGATGTCCCCTATCTCCAGCCTGCCTGGCCCACATGCCCGTCTAATCGGCATGAGACCATCTCCCATTGGCCGTCGGTGGGAACCAGAACGCATCCAGTCTTCAAACGACAGCGCACTGTCCAGATTTAAAGCTGCCGGCCATTCCATGGGCTAATGGATTATTGATCCCAATGGAGGAGACATATTTAGAAAGTGTGGAGGATTTTAAGGTGGTGTGCAAAGCGGGGTCTGAGAAAAACAGCGCGACAAAGAGGTACAAGCTTATTACTGCTTCGACTGGGATGTGGCTGATCTCAGACACAAAAGTTACAAGACGGGGTTCACAGAGGCAAGACTTCGGAATGTGTGCGTCCCGCCAGAGAAACGTCTGACGTGCGGCTTCTCCGTGTCGTATCTGGGTTGAGATTTCATGTTCCTGGACCTTGGAAATGCTATTTGAAGTTGAATTTACTTAGAAATATAAGGCATTGTTATTGGGGGAAAAAAAACCTATCTAAAATGCTCCTGGTTTATATTTGTTTGGGAAAAAGTACCAAATAGCCTCTGGTTTTACCTTCTTGGGTGGTAGGATACCCAAGTGGCTTTGAATTTTCTTTCTTGTTAAAAGATTCTGCCATGTTCTGATTTTTCTAAAGTGATTGTGTTTCATGCAATTCGATGTATTTACAAGAGCTGCGATGGCGATTTTAAAAGGCAAACGTCTTTAGTCCAAATGAGACTGTGGGCCAGTCTTCTTGCGGGGACGTATTCTCTTATCTGCCTGTTGATTATTGTAATTCAGTCTGATGGAAAAATGATGCTTTTCATTGCTGGGATTATTCCCTGTTAATTTATATTCACCCTCGCTCAGCCGCATGACTCACAGAGACACAATTTTTTTTTTTCCCTTAAAAGCACCCAACGCATGAATCATTGCTGAGTGCCTCCATGATTTAGGGGATGTTTGTGGCAGAAATGCATGAATGAGTATGATGGCCATTTACTTATACACCTAGTCAGAAATGCAGCCGTAAATCTGACCAGCATGAATTCACAGGGACTTGATTAACATTCACGGGTGATGAATGACAGGGCATCTCTGTTTGCAATGCCCATACATGATACACAGATGTGCTTACAGGATTATGCTGCCTTGGCAGATGTATTTTTAGTTCTATGTTCTTCGTGTATGGCTGTTAAATTGCCACATTTCTAATTGTGGCTGGTTTTTTTCCAGTTTGGAGTGAGCGCCTGCGACTTCTTTAATGGTCGCCAGATTTCAGAACACTCAAAAGAGGAGACAGTGAAATAACCATTTTTAACATAAAGCGATTTTCTCCGCAACCACTCGGAAGGGCCTCCGATTTCCTAGCCGACCTTGAAAAAGTTCTGTCTCTGCACTTTGGAATCAAAATTTACCAAATCTATTCCTGTTACCCGACAGTTAAAAAACTACCTTCTGCCGCTAATGAATTGATGTGCCTCTCGGATGTCATGGCTCACGCAGACAAAGAGCTCAGTCCTTCCCCTTGGATAAAATGAAGGAGCTCAACCTCGGGGGAAAATACATACATAACAACACACATAAAAACCAGACCTTCCCAACTTCCTTCTCCTTGAGAGGGAGGTCACTTTTGAACTTAATCTATATTTTATTTTTTGTTTAAGATACCATAAAAAAAACTAACAAAGCCAAAAAAAAAAAAAAAGAGAGAGAGAGACGTTCCTGGATCTTCCTCTCCCGCCCGTGCTGAAAAGTCCTCGGACCCGTTAGCCCGCTGTGGCTGTCACTGTGTGTTGCTCCTTCAGCTGCTGTCCCCTCCCTTCTTTTAGCCCCAGGGCTCCGATCTGGTCAGGGAGCCCGCAGCCCACCTGGAGGCCTGAATGAGGTCTAGTCCCAGCCATTGGGGCCCACCGGGAGCTCCTTTGTTTGTGATTGGTCTAGACCCCGAGCACGTGACCTGCTCATGGCCAATGAGACAGGAGGGGAAGTACGCCCCCTGGCGCTGGGAAACGCGTCCCTCCTTCGTAAACAGAGCATCAGGGGCGCCCGGTTGGCTTAATGGCCGCACAGTCTCTGGGCCGTCAGTTCGAGCCCCATGTTGGGGTCAGAGATTACTTAAATAAATAAACTTAAAAAAAAAAAAGTAGAAAATCATCACCTTCTTGCTGCCTTCCTATTCCTTCCTGCTCTGTATGCTGTCCTGGAGGACAGGACACAAGCGCCAGAGGCAGCCACGTTGGGGTCACGGGGGGCTAGTCCTTGGAAAACAGGCGACGTGCCAGGAATATAGAGTGACAGGAGGGGAGGACTGACTGCCAGCTCCTTCCAGGCCAGCGCTGAGGGAGCCCGCTGCGGTGGGCGGAATCACAGCAAACAGGCACCTGTCCGCATCCCCAGAGCCTGGGAATGCGCCGTGTGATGTGCACCGAAAGCCAGAATGAAGACAGTGGGTGAAAGTGAGGTCGTTGAACAGGCAGCCTCAGGGAAGACTGTCCCGCATTCACAGGGTGGGTCCAGTGTCACCACAGGGTCCCCGAATAGGGAAAAGGCAGGCGGAGCAATCATCATCACTGCGATACAACCAACGTGAGGAAGCCTGGCCGCTGCTGGCTCTGGGGAGGAGGAGGGGCCCCAGAGCCCAGGGAGCCAGGCAGCCTGTAGAAGCTGGAAAATACCCGGAATGGGATTTTCCTCCCGCTCCTCCAGAAAGGAATGCATCCCTGCAGACATCTGGTTTAAGCCCCCTGAAACCCATTTCAGACTTCTGACTTCTAGAACGGTAAGATAATACATTTGTGTTGCTTTAAGCCACTAAGCGCAATTTATTACAGCAGCAGCAGAAAACTAATGTATCCAATTATAGATGTTCAATTTGAGAACGAACGGCTAGATGAAGCCACCGTGAGCTGTTTTCTGTCCTTTCTGCTGAGTTCAAATTAATGACACGTATTAGCATGCTCTGGCCTCTGCCAAACCCGCCGTCCTTTTCCTGTTTGCAGCATTAGAAACAAAGGCAACTGGGAGCTCCTGGAGTTTGTGGGTTTCCTTTCGGTTGACGTGCGTCCCCTGCTCAAGCTGCGTTGACAAGCTCCCGTGGAGGCTTCAGATTGGTCTCTGAGAGGAAGGCACCGTGGGTCCTTAACTTGTCCCGGAGCCAACGGAGGGCACCCTTCTCAGCACCAGAGGCGAGCTTTGCTCTGCTGTGCACCTGACAACAGGGCTGCGGGGGGTGCAGTGGCCAGTGTGAGCCTCCCCGGGGGTGGGAGGGCCCCCAGTGCAGTAGACCCAGCATGATCTGCCCAAGGGTCTTTTGGGTTCTGGTTAAGAAAATTCTCAAGGTGGCGGGATGGCGGGATTTGAAACAAGGGACGCGCCGATTTCTCGGATTTTTCCTTCCCGCGTGTGTGTTTGGATTTGGTTCTCTGAAGCAAAGCCGAGGACGAGAAAATGGTCATCAGGGAGACGCAGGGAGAGAAGTTCGGGGTGAGGCGACGAGGACAGGATTGATTTCTGCAGCCTGACGGCCGCCAGTGTCAGCGAGGGAAAGCCAGGCGGTTGGACGGGGCCGCCTCTCCCTCTGACCCCTGTCAGAGACGGACAGTGGCCAGCTCGTACGTGGCGCTCAGCGAGGAAGGTGAAAGGCCGAGAGAGACGATGTCAGACCGACTGTAATGGTCTCTGGAGTCCGGGGCTGAGGCTTCACCACTTTGGCAAACTATGTCGCACTGTTGGCGAATTAATTCTGGGGCCCCATTCACTCGTTAACTACGGGGCACTATTAGCTAGTTAACTGTGTGGCACTATTAACCAATGAACTATGTGGCACCATTAACTAGTCAATTGTGTGGCCCCATTGGCGAATTAACTCTGTGGCCCCATTCACTAGTTAACTACAGCGCGCTGTTAACGAATTACATGACACTATTAACTAGCTAACCAGGCAGCGCATTAGCTAATGCTAGAGAGCTGCCTGGAGTTATTACTCCGAAGTTCTATTCCTCATTATCTACCCGAGGGAACGAGTACACATGTCCATCAAAATAGGGGTCCAGGGGCGCCTGGCCGGCTCCGTCAGTGGACATGCGACTCTCGGTCTCGGGGTTGGGCGTTCAAGCCCCACGTTGGGTGTGGAGATCGCTGAAAATAAAATCTTAAAAACAACCCAGGTACACAAAGTGCTTGTAGCTGCTTTGTTCATAATATCTAAAGTTCAGCGATAATCTAAATGATGATTAACAATTGAGTGGATAAAAATATTGTGGCATATTTATACACTAAAATATTATGCTGGAGTTTAAGAGGAAAAAAGAAAAAGAATTATTGCTACACACACAGCAGCTTGAATCTTCACGAAATAATGTTGAACAAAAGAAGCCAGTGTAAAGACCAGAATCTGAGAATCTGTCTTATTCTATTTATAAGAGGCTTAAGAACGGGTACAATGAAACCATGGTGGAAGGTACTGAGTGTTTAAAAGGGCAAGAAGGAGCCTTATGGGCTGTGTGTGTGTGTGTGTGTGTATGTGTGTGTGTGCGTGTGTGTGTTCTTTTGGCCAAAACCTTCACTGGTAAATTTTAATCATTCGCTATTAAAATATTAGGTTTTGGCAATGATAGTGTCACTGATTGGTAATTGACGTTTATAAATATCATTTATGGCAGATTGAACTTATATCCCTAAGCCTCCCAGTGGGTTAAACCAGACACAATATCAGTTCTGGTCATAGTAACCAGCTATGTGCATTGCTACAATTTTTAAATGCTGCTTACTTTTTCCCTCTGTTCAACTGTTTATTATTAAGAAAAGCACATCCATATTTTTCTGGGTTTTTTTCATTACCATAAGGATTCATACGATAAGTCAGCTTTGCTGTTATTAATAAGCAATTCCCTCTGCTATGATGAGGCCACCAAGGCAAACCTCCTTCCGGAGGCGAATTTGAGGTGGGCTCGTGGCCCCTAATGAATTTTGGAGTTAGAAAAGAAGCCGGCTCTCTCATCATTCCAGGACCAAATGCTTTTTGATAAGTGTTTCACATCATAAACTACGGTCTTATGTCGGGCTCTCAGCAAGCTCCTCGATGCAAGTACTTTCTATGGGAAGAAAGTTGCCAAGGGCAACAAATGTGCTTTGTGCAGACATTTCAAAGTAGGACCTTCTAATTGCCGGTGGGACCCTGAGAATCCCCACCACGGGGGCGCCAATGGACGTGTGAGTGGATTACAACATTAATTCAGCAAGCCCAGGTAGCATAGTTACAAATGCCAAGACTGTAAACGTGATGATCTTGGGCGAGCCCTTAACCTCTCTGCACCTCATCTGTCTGAAATAGAAAATGGGAATAATATCCACCTCCTTACATTATTATGAGGAATGAACATTTTTAATATCTATTAGGTGCTTATCACCGTTCCTGGCACAGACTCTGTGCTGGGGAAACTCGTTACGCAGCAATAGCACACTGATACAATTGTTAGCTGCTGTCGTTGAGATAATGGAGGTGGCGTGGTGGCAGGTGGAATTGTAAGTGACCCTCACCCTTGTATAATCCCTCCCCTTGTGAGTGGGTGGAATCATTTGAGGAGATATCACTCCTATAACTGTTGCATTTTCTATGGCAAAAGGGGAGATTACCCAGGTGGTCTAATCTAATCACACGGGACATTTAAAGGCAGAGCTCTCGGTGTCTGGCAGCAAAAGAGGAGGTCAGAGGTTGCATGCGGGAGGAGGACTGGACACACGGGCACTGGTTTGAAGGTGGAGAGGGGCCCTGGTGGACAGCTAACTGGGAAACAGTTGGATGAGGCCATCCATGGATGGCCAATGGAAAGCAATCCAACCACCAGAAGGATATGATTTTAGCCAAGAACCAAAGGTGATTGGAAGCAGATTCATCTACAGAGGCTGGAGAAAAGAGCCCCACCGGACCAGCACGTTAACGGTGACTTTGGCTTCCCTGAGCGCGGAACCCACGCGAGCCTGCTGGCCCTTCTGAGCGACAGTATCGTGTGACCATGAATGAGTGTTCATTTTAACCCCGGATTTCATGGTGCCATACTGGGAATTAGCTATGCAGCCATCGGAAAACTAATATAGTGATCAGGGAGGGATCAAAATGATACTGCATAATCGCTGATGCACACGGACCAAACATTACCTACCGGGCAGTGGGATAAGTGCCCTGCTTGATCTATCTTATTTAATCTCGCCACAGCGCTGTGAGGTGGATTCTCTTATTACCACTGTTTTGTACTTGATGAGCGCAAGGCACAGATAAGCCGAGTTCCCTGACAAAGGTCACACGGTTCAGCATGTAGGTGAACTGGGATGGGATTCAAAGCACATCAGACACGGGGTCACATTCCCAACCACAGGGCAACAGGGCCCAGTTGTCATCTTTACGGGAACTTTAAGTCCATAAGGACGAACACAAGAAGCATTAGTTACGTGGGGCATTTGAGAAAATGTGACAGGTGTTCGGAAAGGTCTGGGTCTTTTCTTAGAACACTTGTAGAAGAATCTCTTAATTTGGGGGAAAATGTTTCTTTTTAAAAATATTTTTTTAAGTACTTATTTATTTTTGAGAGACAGAGAGAGACAGAGCATGAGCTAGGAAGGGGCAGAGAGAGGGAGACACAGAATCCCAGGCAGGCTCCATGTTCTGAGCTGTCAGCACAGAGCCCGACGTGGGGCTCGAACCCACAGACTGGGAGATCAGGACCTGAGTCGAAGTCAGGTGCTTTTACCGACTGAGCCACCCAGGCGCCCCGGGGAAGAATGTTTCTAAGGAAGTATATTTCAAACAGCAGCTTGAAGGACCACTGTAAGAATTGTTGTATTTGGAAGTTCTCATTTTGAGGATCGACCAAACCCGACTCCAGCCTCTGGGTGCTACCTGCTGGGGTCCAGCCCGTGGTTTTAGTAAGAGGCTCTGTGTTTCGTTTCCTAGTTGTTACCAGGAAGTATCTCTTTTAGCTGCTTGAGACTAATTTAAAAAATGATGACCTTGAGGGAGAGACATCGATGACGTTGTGGTGCCAGAGAACATTCTAGTGACCTCTTGGCGCCTACTCCGGCACCTCGAGTGGCTGGGTTCAGTTAGAGGAAAACCGGAGGATGACTGAGTCACTAAAACATGCAAGTTCTGCGAGACCAGCTGCACTGGAAGCAGCAGACGAGGCGCGGAACGGCCATTAGCATAATCCCATTGTAAGCAGTGGACGAGTTTCCGGAAAACCAATATCATTATCACATGAGTGTCCTTCAAGTGAATTGTATTGCCGTGTAGAGTCGTTTTACATTTAATTGAGAAATTTATCTTAGTTGTATACTTCCATCAAGGCGACAAGCATGAGGAATCTACTTTACGGGGCTCCGAGTTTCGCTGATGTTATCACAGGAATTTCAAGGAACACTCGGGATGAGGGTTGGTTCTCGTAGGGGGATACTTATGCATTCGTGAAGGTCGAGGAACGCAGCTGAAGGCGCGGGTCAGCGACATCAGGGCGGGTGTGCGGTCACGTGGGATGTCAGGCCAGCTTCCCACGTCGCCCCCACGACTGGCAGATCTATTCGCTCAGTGGCTCCCACACTTCCCTGCGCATTCACATCACCCGGAGAGATGAGAACGAAATCTCCCTAGTACCCCAAAAATATAAAGGTGATGCCCCTACCGATATCTTCAGGATTTCTAGGTGGTGGGAGCCAGGCATCAGTATTTTTATTGTATTGTATTGTATTGTATTGTATTGTATTGTATTGTATTTCATTCCATTCTTTTTTTTTTAATGTTTATTTACTTTTGAGAGACAGAGCATGAGCATGAGCAGGGGAGGGGTAGAGAGGGACACACAGAATCTGAAGCAGACTCCAGGCTCTGAGCTGTCACCACAGAGCCCGATGCGGGGCTTGAACTCACAAACCTTGATGACCTGAGCCGAAGTCGGAAGCTCGACCGACTGAGCCATCTAGGCACCCCATCTAGTCTATTCTATTGTATTCTATTGTATTCTATTATATTCTATTGTATTGTATTCTATTCTATTGTATTCTATTCTATTCTATTCATTTATTTATTAAAGTTTATTTGCTTATTTTGAAGGAGAACAGGGGCCTGTGCCCCATGAGTGGGGAAAAGGGCAGAGAGAGGGAGAGGGAGAATCTTTAGTTGCAGGGCTTGATCTCGTGACCCTGAGACCACGACCTGAGCCGAAATTAAGAGCTGGACCCTCAACCGAGGGAGTCACTCCAGGTGCCCCTTTTATTTTATTTTTTAGAAGTTTATTTATTTTAAGTAATGTCTACACTCAACGTGGGGCTTGAACTCACGACCCCGAGATCAAGTGTCGAATGCTCTCCGGACTGAGCCACCCAGGCGCCCCAACGTCAGTATTTTTGGTGGAGGTGATTCCAGTCTGCTACAGTTTGGGGGAACCATGGTATTAACTCCCTTTTTCGTTACTAGTAGAATCTGTTTTACTCGGGGGTCCGTCCTTTCCACTCAGCCGTGTGACACAGCAATGCTGAGCCCGTCCCCAGGGCCAGGGCTGCATAAGCAAATCGGGGTCAGAAGCCCCCCTGCGATGTTCACTGCTCCCGAAATAACCATATGACCTAGGTCGGCCCAATCACGTGCTAAGAACTTTGACTTCATGATCCCGTGACGAGAAGTGGTTTTTCTGTTTCCGTATCTCTGCGCTCAAGGAACCTGAGCTCAGATCTGCTCTACTCGGAATCGGGGTCCTATGTAGACATTGCCCCGCTGCTCAGTCCACCAGCTTGACGTCTTTCCGGCCTCAATTTCTCTCCCGGTGCAAGACAATACGCTTCCACGGTGCTCACCCGGGGCTCAGCGGCCATCGTCCGGCTCGTACACCAGAGTTGCCCTGGCTCATCTGGTGTTGGCCTTGACATCCTCTGAGTTGCCAGAAATGCCTGAGATGAGCTGGGCTGTCCCCCCCCCCCGCCCCCGCCATCCTGGAGCTTTGAGACAGGACCAGAAAGCGTGCTTTGTACATGTGCTCTCTGCAAGCCGACGTCTTCCTGTATTCGGTGAAGGAAGAACAGGAACAGGCAGAGGCTGATAGAAGCAAAGACTCGCTCGTGAAAAGCAAGCAAGTGTGGAATTATCTCTGCTTCTCCTGCGTCCGCCTGCTCACTGATCAGCACGCAATGACTGCTACAGCTAAGCTGGTCCTGCTACCTTGCTCTAATATGAAATGCAAAGAAATACTTTAAAAAATTTTCTTAATTTATTTATTTTGAGAGAGAGAGAGAGAGAGAGAAGGAGGGAGGGGGCAGAGACAGAGGGAGAGAGAGAGAATCCCAAGCAGGCTCTGCACTGACAGCCCAGAGCCCGATGCAGGGCTCGAACTCTGGAGCCCTGAGATCAGGACCTGAGCCGACCAAAAGTCGGATGCTTAACCTACTGAGCCACCCAGGAGCCCTGAAAGACACATTTTTGAATGTGATAATACTGTGTATACTTCCCCGGAAATAAAACCAGCCATGCTCCCTGGCCACATGAGTGCCTCCTTCTGTTGTTACTTTTGCCTTGGGGTGTTTGAAAATGGCTTGGAAATGTTGGAAAATGGCTTGAAAGTGTTTGAAAATGGCTTGTAGCAGGTAAGTGGGAGGCTGATTTCAAGTACGGGCTGCTTTTCCGCATTCTCAGATACGTGGAATCCATTAACGAACCTTCTGTTTGTAACTTTAAATTCTTTCTCATTAGAAACACACTCATGTTCATTGTGGAAATATCTTTGAAATATAGTAAAGTGGAAAGTGGAAATAAAAAAAAATCCCAACAACAAACATAGCCCCTGTTCAAATTTCACTTTATTTACTTCTCGTTTTTACGTCAGTCATATATAAGCTGATATCAATATGTATGCCTTTAAAAAGCTAACTCACGTTTTATTTTAATGCTTTAAAAATGTCCTTATATCCTGCTTTATGACCTCAGTATATTCTGAGCACATCCCTATACTAGTAAACACACTATTTTAAAATTAAACCATCTGTATCCAGTTGTATATTGTTAGCTGCATCCTGGTGGACTTTTAAACAACTTTTCACAGTTACCCCTGATCGGCAAGTGTAACAGTGTCCGGGAATTGTGAAGTTCTGGGTTCAAATCCAGTGGGACTTGGGACATGTTTGCAACGTCTGAACTCACGGGTTCAGACTCACCTCCAGTGTATGCCCAGCGGCTTAATAACCTTTGGATCGTGGAGCACAGCGATCATCAAGATAATAACAGCAGGCGTTTGCCACTGCCCCTGATGTGTGCTAGGTATTCCTTTAAGTACTCGACGTGAGTTAGCCCATCTAACCATCACCCTCCATGAATAGATCACGATCTCCACTCCATGTGTAAGCCAAGAAGCAGAGAGGTTAGATGACTTAAGGTCACAGAGAAGTAATAGAATAAAGATACAAACCCGGGGAACTGGCCTCTGAAAGAAACCCCTTTTGTTTTTACTTTTAATGTTTACTTATTTTAGAGAGAGGAGAGAGAGACAGAGCGCGAGCCGGGGAGGGACAGAGAGAGAGAGAGAGAGGGCGACACAGAATCCGAAGCAGGCTCTAAATTCTGAGGGGTCGGCACAGAGCACGAGGCCCGAGGCCTGAGGTGGGGCTCGAACTCACGGACCAGGAGATCACGACCGAGCCAAAGTCGGACACTTAACCAACCGAGCCACCCAGGCGCCCCTGTAAGTAACCCTCTTAACAACCCCACTGACACGGAGGGGGTTTTGGAGTTGTGGGGGTCCAGAGCCGATGGCCAAGAAAGAATTCTTGAAGATGTCTTTGGTGCAAAAAGGT
Organism: Acinonyx jubatus; assembly: GCF_027475565.1. Classification (NCBI taxonomy): domain Eukaryota; kingdom Metazoa; phylum Chordata; class Mammalia; order Carnivora; family Felidae; genus Acinonyx; species Acinonyx jubatus. The sequence continues at coordinate 4,256,789 of NC_069392.1, read as the reverse complement.
GACTTTATGAAAGCACGGGGACGGGACTTTGGGCAGAGAGAGCTGCACTGGGGTCCTGACGAGTGACTGGTTACGTACTATGGAGTTGGGGGAGGAAAAGACAGAAAGGAGGCCTCCAGAAAGACTTTGACGTGCTAAGGAAAATGCAAAAGGTGCCAGGCGTGTTGGTGTTATCAGGCTTAGGTTGTTTCCCCTCTAGTGAGGCATTAACATCAGGTCAGGAGGGGGTTCCTGGGGAAATGCTAGACTCCGGATTTGCCACAAGTATTTGCCAATGGGCTGCAGATGATAAGAAATTTAATTTTATCTGCCATTTCCTTCTTGTCTTTGTTCCCACATCACGGTGGAGGGGAGGGTGATGTTGGGGCTCCCGGAAACGGAGTCCATAGGTTTCTGGAGATGAGTCTATCGATAAGATTGCCTTTTTCTTGTAATTTACTAAGACGTTGGTCAACTGATGGAGACTCCTGTCCTGTATGACGGTGATCTCTATCAGTTAACCCTTTGTTTTCCTCTTTCCTGTGTTCTTGGGCAGCCAGGAGTGCCCGAGGAATGTCACACACATGTCCCATCTGGGGGTGGGGGAGGGGAGGGGGCTGTTAGCGGGTGCTTTGTCCTCAGGCTGCCTTATGCTCCCTCATCAACACCACCTCCAATGAATAAGCTTGTCCAGAACCATCAAGAAGTCCCAAGTAGGACCCGCGCACAGGACCCCCCCAGCCACCTGTGACCCACCCATGAAGGTGTTTCCACACGTAGAGGAAAGCACTGATTTCCCCACCAACATTCCCTAATAACATTTCCACTTTTTAGCTAAGAAGCTGTAAAAACATCACGAACATAACACTTTTTTCTTCTTCTCCTCGGACTTGTCACTGCTGCGCAGACTCGCCCGATGATCGAGTTCCTTCTGTGTGCCAAGCGTTTTGCGGGGTCCTGAGGAAACGCAGCGGTGGGTAAAGGACATGCTTTCTGTCCTCCATTGGGTGTGTTTGTACCACACAAGCACACGCGTGTGTATATGCCCGTGTGTGTCTAAGTGACTTCACACTGGGGGAAAATGAACCCGTTGGGATATAAAAAGGGGCCCCGAAGTAGATGACACAGAGCAAAGAAGTGAGGGGGGGTGGTTTCTGTCCTTCAACACCAGCAGGGACCCCCACAGTGTTGACTGGAGCCCAAAGAGGCTTCATAGCCTCTGGCATTAAGCTGTGGCACCGTCTGAAGGCAGAATGCATCTCATTTGAATACAATGACCAAAACACTGGGAGGAACAAAGCTGCGGGAAGGGTGGGGGTGAAAAAGACAGAAGACAGGCCTGGGCAAGAAGGCCTGGGGCTTAATTGATTTGTCTTCTAGGAAAGGAAGGCTGTGGGCCGAGCCACTCACCCCCAGATATCCGGGGGAACAGTCATTAGAAGCTTATTAGAATAATGGATCCGGGCTACCAACCTGGAACCAGCTAATGGAGAGGGCGAAGTCGGTCAGCCACCGGCTCTGTCTGAAGCTGTTTTGTCACTCAGCACCCCTCCATTCGACGCTGCCAAAAATAATTAACTTAACTAGAACAGCCTGAAGCCCAAGACCGTCTGCGCTGGAAGGCCAGGGTCAGAAGCTCCCAGATTCCAGATGCTAGAGCCTGGAAGACCGGAAAGGGATTTCTCCAAACGCACGACGTGTTTCAGATGAGCTGTTAGGATGCGTTGCGTAACGTCTCCGAAGTCTGGGGCGGATGCCTGCGGTGCCCTGCACGTGCCCATGTGCTTCCCTGCGTCTCACCTGTTCCTGGCACCGCACGCGGGGCTTGCGACTTGTTCCGGAAAGGGCAAGGGGCCTCTGTCACTTCCGGGAAGGGCAACTTGAAAGCTTCCGAACCTCCTCCGGCTGTCACTCGTGCCCCGAGCAAGGCAGCTGTGAGGCAGGCGCCCAGGGCCCAGACCAAGCCCTGCTTCACAAGGTCGAGCTACTGAGATTCCAGAACGTGTCGCAGTAGCTGGCGATTAATACCCCGACTACAATGCTTCCTCCCGAGGCCTCACCTAGACCCTGTCCCACAAATACAGGAACGTCTGTGTCGGTAGACAGCCCGGCCCAGGGAGAGAATGTCTGTCATTCGGTCGGGAGCCACTCGAGAGAAATGCCGGTTACCAGACTCTAAACGAGTCTTTGCCTGCGCACAGCGGCCCGGTTTTCGAATCTGGTGGAAGGCTGGAGTTCTCTGGGCTTGTGGGGATGAATTATGTTCGTTCACAGGGACTCAGCAGATCCCATAAATCATAAGAAGTTCTTACTGACTGCGCTGTGAATAGAGCCCGAGCCCCCAGTCTGACATTTCACACATCTTAAATTAAAAATAATGAGTCCTCCTTTGATCATTTACCCAATGGGTAGAATAAAATATCAGAGCTGAAAGAGCTTTAAAAAGTGGTCTTAATGGATCCCATCAGTTGAAACCAAACATTTATTACAATCCATGGACTTGGATGGACCCTGGGAATTCAGGAATAAATGAGATCCGTCCCCTTTCCATAAGGGGCTTAAATTAAAAAAAAAATAATAATAATGTTTATTTATTTTTGAGAGGGAGACAAAGTGAATGGGGCAGAGTCAGAGAGAGAGGGAGACACAGAATCCGAAGCAGGCTCCAGGCTCTGAGCTGTCAGCACAGAGCCCGACGCGGGGCTGGAACTCACGAACCGTGAGATCATGATCTGAGCCAAAGTCAGACGCTTGACTGACTGAGCCACCCAGGCGCCCCAAGGGGCTTATGTTTTAAGTGAAAAAAGAACACTGAAACAAAACAATTAGATGCATACAATGGACTTATGCAAGGGGTTCTCTGGGGCTTGCTGGATGGGTACTTAACTCGGGCTGGAGTCGGAGGGGGAGCTTCCGGTTGGAGACCATGACTCGGTGGGATCGTGAAGGACGCCTGGCAAAAATGATCCTGGGAGAGAGAATTGCGTGAGCAGTGGTGAGACAAGTGTGATGGAGCTCGGTGTGGAAGTCAGTAGCACGAAACCTCAAACCCGAGTGTAGCAGTTACTCTGTGCCTGACACGGGTCTAAATTCCTTGCGCCTGGGGGCTCCGGGGCTGAACATCGCTGGAGGAGAAGGTGAAGTGGCAGCCTACGAAGCTGGGTGCTTCCACTGGAAGGAAAATCTACTTTGGTAAAGAAGAGGTATATTCAAGGTTAAAGCATGAATGATAAGGGAGCATGGGGCGGGCTGAGGGCAGAGTACAGGCTAACGCTCCCGGCTACCCGAGGACAAAGGGAAGAGGGCTAAGTCCCGGCCATGGTGATGTGGGAAACTAAGACAAATGAGAAATTACATCCCCTTACTGCCTGCAGCCCACTGACAAGTCCTGGAAACCGGCAGACTGACCTCCCTCTGGGAGCTCAGCAGTCCTGATGAAGACGCCTTGCTGGGGGCAAAGGAGAATCTTGGCGTAACATCGTCCTGACCCGCCCTCCCCGGGATCCCCTAAGTCTACTCTCACCGATAAAAAGTCCTTTGGAAACTTCCTTTATCTCAACGGCCCCAAGACGTACGCGGGCAATCATCCTCCAAGCTCATGGCCCCTGATACACATCGGAAGGGTCTCGTGACCGAGGTTTTACTAAACGACAATCATTGGCATTTGTGTAGCAACAGCTGGCCCCTCAAGGTCCTGGAAACCTTGCTTCCAAAATTCCTTAGAGACTTACTCTATCCCTGACCCCCTCCCAGCCTGAGGGTATGTGATCAGTTACCCATCACGACCCCAGTCCTGCCCATGGGTCTTGTCCCCGTGCTTTCATAAAATCACCTTTTTGCACCAAACACATCTTCGAGAATTCTTTCTTGGCCGTCGGCTCCGGACCACCCCATCATCACCCCAAAGCCGCATCAGTTAATACACGATAAATTTGTTTAAAGTGCTTAGAAAGCAATTGTACGGGACGGGACGCTATATGATGAGATACACTGTATTCTTTTAAGTAGATTGTATTATATTGGTGGCGTTCGGGGGGAAAACGTCTTGGTCAGTAACACGTATGAAAACCCAGGCACAGGTTTTGTAAGCATCCGTCTGGATCGGTCCCGGTTTAAAAGAACTCTTCCTGTGCTAAAGTCAATTTGCATCAAAACCCAGTGCACCTGAAATAGGTACACGTTGGTGATGCAGGGGCCCCTGGCGCTTCAGGCTCCTCTGGGACAAGGACCAGGGCATAGCTTCAGCTAAAGACACAAAGTCAGTTGCTATGGGAAAGGGCCTGGGAGGATAGGAGATAGACGGAGCCTACGAAGGTAGCACATTTCGACCTGGAGCCCTGAAATCGCAGGGCGAGTCAGAACCCACCCACCCTCGTGCAGGGAGGTGCTGGTGGACGACTGTTCCCAGGGGTCTGGTTCGTGTAGAAACAGCTGTTCTGAGAGGAGGCGTCGAAGACTGAAACGTGTGTGCCTCACCAGGATGTATGCCCTCATTGCAGGACGCAGAATCCGGAGCCGGTCCATGGGCGAAGGGAGACGGTAATCTGATTTTGTCCTTTTCTAGTGCCTTGTTTTTAGGAGTTGAATCTTGTTTTTGTCTTATCGTGGAGACAGGATATATTCATCCTGCACAAGTAACAAGACTGTATGTAAATAAGAAAGTCTCTGATCCTTTGCCGGTGGTCCCGGTTCTCAAATACTGCTCTTGGGTTTTGGAATGCAATGCCGTGTGTTTCAAATCTTGAAACATTTCCAATGAGAAAAAAAATCATTGTAAAAAATGTTATGACCACATCTGTGTTAATATGGAATTTTATGTGTTTTCAAATACACTATAGAATATAAATGCTTGGTTGGAGTCTTTAACATATAAAGAACCCTCCCAAATGAACAACAACAAAAACAACAACAAAACAAAGAATACAGATAGAAGGTTTACCAAAGAAGAAAATAGAAGTGAAAACTAAACTTCAATCTTTCCAATATATATCATTTATACTGATCATTCCAAATATCCAAATATATTCCAAATATATCATTTATACTGATAATATTTTTTTTAATGTTTATTTATTTTGAGAGAGAGAGAGCAGGAGAGGGTCAGAGAGAGAGCAGAAGAGAGAGAGGATCCCAAGCAGGCTCCACACTGTCAGTCAGGAGCCTGACTTGGGGCTCCATCACATGAACTGTGAGATCATGACCTGAGTTGGAATCAAGAGACCAATGCTTAACCGACTGAGCCATGCAGTTGCCCCAATAATATTTCTAATTATATATAAAATTATGTATGCAAACAGCTAATAGCCTGGGTTGAAAGAAAGACTATATTTAGTACAAACTATATATTAGTAAAAACTGTTGGAGAGATTTACTAATACAAACTTTTTGTAGGACACTTTAGCCATATGTATCCAAAGCCTTAAAAACGTACAAGCTTGGGGCACCGGGTGGCTCAGTCGGTCAGGCGTCCGACTTCAGCTCAGGTCATGATCTCACAGTTCGTGGGTCTGAGCCCCGCATCGGGCTCTGTGCTGACAGCTCAGAGCCTGGAGCCTGTTTCAGATTCTGTGTCTCCCTCTCTCTCTGCCCCTCCCCTGTTCACACTCTATCTCTGTCTCAAGAATAAATAAACATTAAAAAAAATTAAAATAAAAAGAAGTACAAGCTTTAATCTAGCTTATTTTTTATTATTAATTTATAATATATAAATATAAGATATAATAAATATATATAATATATCTTATATTTATATTAATCTTAATATTTTAATCACATATTGGACATATTTCAGTTCAAATATAAGTCCTTTCTCCCTTGTTTAGAATAACGATAACTGGGAACTAAAATGTCTAAACTTTATGGATGGTTACAATCCATAGAGAGGTTGCACACCGAAAGTCTCGAGGACGATGTAGCCTGAAGACATTTTCTCTCTGTTCAGCTCAGGGACTCAAACAAAAATTCAGTGATGTGCCAATATTGATAAGCAGGTCTTTAAAATAAACTCTGGAATGTTGATTTGTCTGGAAAGAACAGAACTCTGTCCACACTGCTTTCTAAACCTGACGCTGACTGGCCGTAAACATTACATGAGTTCTTTAAACCCTATCAGCCTTTTCCTGTATCGATCTGTACTTAATGACTTCAATCAATTCCCTTACCTGTCTGGACCCTGTAAGTATTTGACTTTATGGATTCTGGATTATCTAGCACGTAGTTCATCTGTATAATATAGCATTAATCGGCCAATACAAGATAATACTGTTGAAAGATACACTAATAGAGAAAGATACACACGGCATAATAAATGTCAAGATTGGTGCAAATCACTATTGACACCACGATCGTTTTCTCGGCTCCAAAATGCATTTTTGCAAAGAACAAAAGACTAGAAGGATTTGCACCAAAATTTGAACAGCCTCGGGATTGGCTTAGCTGGCAATCTTCACCTCCTTTCCTCTGCTTCTCTGTGTTGGCCAAGTTTTTTATGATGGTCCCCTGGGCTCTCATCCCCTCCGCCCCTCAGCTCCACGCCATTTGTTCACTTGCTGTGCTCGGTGGTCATGCTGTTGTTTCCCCCGGAGGGATGCATCCCTGAGAGCTGCGCCTCAGCTGTGCGCTGGAATGCTCCGCCCCGCCCCTGTCTGATTCGTCCTCTGTCTTGTTCCTGTCTTGTCCTTATGACGTCCTGTGCCTGAGTCCACCGCAGCAAACGGCTAGGAGCAGGGACTTGGTGACCTGGGCGCCCTCCTGCCATGCCAACCACTTTGGAGGTCAACCCTCTGGGTCCCTGTCACTTCGTTTTAACTGGAATATAGTGAAGACTTAATAATATGCTATGAGACTTGGAAATCTGAACTGCCTAACAAGAGTCTCCATTAGGAAGTGATGTTTTTATCAGCAGACGGAGATAAACAGGGTGGATATGAGAGCCGTGTTACTGCCCTCTCTGCCCCCCCCCCACCCCCGTGCCTGTCACCTGCCACCGGTACACACATTTGGTTGACAAAAATCTCTGCAGGGAACTGTCCTAGCTCTGCCGGGAGACAGGGCGCATCTGTCCCTACCGTGAGAGCAACTGCAGCCTGTTATCTCTGGTGAGTCCCTGGCTTGACATTCTGTTTCCAGTTACAGGCGCTAAGCTTGTCCTTTGCTGGTTTTGCAAAACACACAGCCGACGCTGGGCTTGTGGCCCTGGAAGAAACAAGGCAGCTTCGTTCTCAAATGTCCCTGAGTTTGGGCTTGTAATCGGATGAACCCCTTGGGCTTAAAAAGTGGAGAGTCTTTTACTGACCCAAACCCCTAAGTGACTCTGAAACTGCACCTGTTACATGTACGACCGTGAGAAAAAAAAATAGTGGGGCGCCTGGGTGGCTCAGCCGGCTAAGCATCTGACTCTTGGTTTCAGCTCAGGTCATGATCTCACAGTTTGTGAGTTCGAGCCCTGCGTCGGGCTCTGTGCTGACAGCACGGAACCTACTTGGGATTTTCTCTTTCCCTCTCTCTCTCTCCCTCTCTCTCTAACTAAAGACAGAAAGAAAAAATAGTAAAATGAAGAAGACTTACTCAATGCCGCAGCATCATATTTTTTAACTGTAAGATTCCATTTTAATTCAAAACAATACCCCCTGTCCTGCAAAAATAAAAAGGGTATGAATAGTTCTGCTAGAAAAGACAGAATTGGTACCTGTCTGCAATGGTCCAGTGGGCACGAATGCGTTGCCCTGGGAGGTCTTTCTCTAGCTTTCTGGAAGCAGAGGCCTGCCTTTTGTTCTGTGTCTGAGGAACCTGCTCTCCGTATGCTAATTCCGGCTTCTTTGCACACAGGCCTGCGTTTGTTTTCTGCCTCACCAGCTGTCAACAAACACATCAGAGGAATAATTTCGGGATTTCAAAGAGAGAAGACGCTAGTGTTTTATTGTGTGTTTTTAGATCTTCAGCCCACAGAGAGCAGAAATTGGGCCCAGGCCTGAGGGCTGCCTTCCTCGCCTGATCAAGATGCTTTAGTTTTGTGGTTAGAAGAAGATGAAAGGGTGAGGGTTAATTATCTGTGAACTCTTCAGGAGGCCACACATCGTGGTTTCATGATTTTATCCCGTGATGTTCATTTGTTCAAAGTCAGAGTTAACCAATGCGTGCGCACGCGCGCACACACACACACACACACACACACACACGCAGGTATGGCTCCTCTTGAAACGCAGAATCTGGGAATGTGGAGCCCGCGTTTCCACAGGGGAAAGTGTGCTAGAGCTGAGGAGTGTTAAACTTTCAATGCCACTTGTTAAAGATGGGAAGGCCACTCGACTGAGGACCTTTGCCCTAAGTGTGGGTCCCCGTGTGATGGGATGTTACAGGTGGGGACAGATGGGGCTCAACTCGGCACAGCGTGGGCAAGTGGGGACTGATGGCCAAGAGTTGGGTCAGGGGCAGTGGGTGGAAAATGACTCAGGAAGCACCGGGGGTGGAAGGAGGGTGATTCTAGGTAAACCCATCGAACAGGATTCTTGAGGAAGACAGGCCAGGTGGTCCGACGTGACCTGGGCGGTCGGGGTGGAGGGTGAGGAACCCCATCTGATATCGGAGGTGGGGTTCTGGTCTCCCTGACTTAGCATGGCGTTCACCGGAAGGAAGTTCACAGATGCACCCCGGGGGAAGGTGCGGGAGCCTGTGTGAGGTTAGGTCAAAGAAACTTTGCAGAGGCCACACCTTCAGGTGGCATTCATGCTGAGTGAAGGAGGGGACAAAGGCAGAAGAGTGAAAGAAATTAAATGTCCTTACAACTTACAGCCCATTGACATGTCCTTGAAGTAGGGGCGTGACCTCCCTCCAGGAGCTCATCTGCCTCATGATGACACTTTGTTCTGAGCCAAAGACTGTCTTAGCCGGACCTCCCGGGTCCTGTAAGTCTCCTTTACCATATAAAAATTCCCCTGGAACCTCCTTTACCTCTCCCCTCCACCCAAGATGTATGTTAGCAATCATCCTCCAAGCTTGGGGCCCACCGATCTACATCTGAAGGGTCTCATGACTGAGGATTTACTAGACACTAGTATATGACCTTTTCCTAACAGCAGGGAGCCCCAGGTCCTGGAAAGGTTGCTTCTAAATTCCTTAGAGACTTCCACTCTCCCTAATCCCCTCCCAACTTGGAAGTATACAACCAGTCCCTCCTCACAGCCCCGGTGCAGCTTTCTGCCCACGGGTCCTGTCCCTATGCTTTAATAAAACCACCTTGGGGCACCAGAGACGTCTGCAAAATTCTTTCTTGGCCGTCAGCTCCAAACTCCAGCGTTTTCTACATCACGTTCACGAAGTGTCATCTGCTTAGAGGGTGCAGACGTTTGAAACGTGGGACCCTGATAAATTTGAGCATTTTATGTTGATTTATCAGAGTGAAGCAGGCTCCGTGCCTCTGGCCAGCCTGGTCGTCTTTAAGCTTCAGCAAAGCCCATGGTTGATGAACTGAACCTTTCTTTGTGTATCCATAGGTCATGCATTTGAAAGGGTGCAGGAGGAGACACCTCAAAACGGGCCACTTTGGCCTAAATAGTACTTCAACTTAAAAGTAACCCAGACCCAGCAGGTGCAGGAAAGGCTCTCTGCCCCCCCAGAAGTGCCTAAATTTGCACCGGAAAGGAGCGCCTGCACCCGCACGACAAGTGTTGACGGAGGCCCCTCAACCCAAGAACTCGTCTGCGTCTGAGTAATTGAACGACCTTGTTTTCCCAAACACCTTCTCTCACCTCCTGGCCGATGAGATGTCCCCCTTTGTGACCTCGGACCTACCTTTTTCCTTAGCTCCTAGAAGATTCTTGTCTCGTTGTCTCCGGAGTTTCCGGTCCGTGTGGACTCCCCGCGGGTACCGCCGTCTCATGTGATTGTCGCCTGTTCATCCGTCTCCCGTCAGTTCAATGCCAAGTCCAGCTGGGAGGACCACAGGGCAGAGGAGGGTCTCCCTCCCCGACACATTCCTTCTTGGGAAAGAACAGACCCCTTTTGCACATCATGAAATGGGAACTGGAGCCTCTCACACACACACTCCCTCCACCCCAGGGACTTGTCCCAGTCCCAGCACCCTGGGCTCCGCATCATTGACCTCCTGTCAACAGATTAGCTGCCCTAAAGTCCTTTAAAAACTCCTGGGCCAGGCAGGAACCTGGGAGCTGAGCTTTGGACAGGAGTCCGCCTTCTCCCAGGGTGGCCAGCCTCCTGAGTGAAGCCTACATTCCTTTCCATCCAAGGCTTGTCTCTTGAGTAGTGGCCTTTGCATGGACGGGCAGCTGAACTTGGGTTTGGGGAACAAGGGTAGACCATCAGGAGGCTCGCAGGCTAGAACGGTCCAAGCCGATCCTCTGTCGCTGATGGCTGAGGGCAGTGGGGATGTTAGTCACTGCGCTGATCGCTGTTTGGCCCTCCTTCCTCTCCTTCTCTTGTGGATGTGCAACAGACCTTTCCAGAAACTGCAGAGCGAACGCAGGAACTGCCTTTCCCACAAAGCTGGGCCTTGGCAAGGTTAACAAAAATGCAAAATACTGCCACTCGCTGCTTGTTTTTGGAATAATGTAGTCGTTTTTATTTAAGATGTGTCCTTTATGTTGAGGTGGAATGGGTTCAGCAATTTTTTAAGTGACTTGATGAAGATATATTTAAAACACGCCCGGTTTTGATTTCTGTAATTTAACTTTATTTTTTATTTTTTAAAATTTACTTCCAAATTAGTTAGTATGTAGTGAAGCAATGATTTCAGGAGTAGATTCCTTAACGCCCCTTACCCATTTAGCCCATCCCCCCCTCCCACAACCCCTCCAGCAACCCTCCGTTTGTTCTCTAGGTTTTGATTTCTAATAGGGTAGGTGTGGAGAGCTGGAAGCCACGTCCACATTTCTTTGGTGTTGTTGATAATGTCTAACAGAATATGCAGCAATCCTGGGGTTGAAATGCGTAAGAAGTGGCTTAGGACCACCTGGAAAGCTTAACTCCTTTTGTTGGGATCTTTCCCTGAGCTCAAGATTTGCTGGACATTCTTAGGGGCGCCCGGGTGGCTCAGTCGTGAGCGCAGATCATGATCTCGCAGTTCACGGGTTCAAGCCCCGTGTGGGGCTCTGTGCTGACAGCTCGGAGCCTGGAGCCTGCTTTGGTTTGGGTGTCTCCCTCTCTCTCTCTGCCCCTCCCTGGCTTGCGCTCTGTCTCTGTCTCTCTCTCTCTCAGAATAAATAAACATGAAAAAAACTAATAAAAAAAAGAAATAAGCAAGAAGACTAACGTTAACGATCACAGCCGTTTCTCAGCGTCCGGTTCGGAGCAAGGATGCACGTTCACACGGCGGTGTCCCCGTCACCAGCTCCCCGTACTACCCTTCATCTTGGGAACCTGAAACTCTGCGCCGTTAAACACACCCTGCCCTCCCCGCGCCTCCCTCCGCCCAAAGCCAGCTCTAGCCCACTGCCGTCTCTTGGAACTTGAGGACTCTAGCTGCCAAATGGATCAGACAGTACATGGGATCAGACAGTACTTGTCTTCCGTGTCTGGCTTATTCCCCCAGCGCAATGCCCTCAAGGTTCATCCATGTCGTACCTTGCGTTTGCCACTGAGGCCGCACCGCCTTGCGTCTCACGTCTCACACCAGCAGGTGCACAGAACATCTAATTGTTGTACATTCTCACCAACCACTGTTATTTTCTTCAGGTTTGTTTGTTTGTTTGTTTTTTTAATAGTAGCCATCCTAACGGGTACGGGGGCAGGGTTTTTCATTTTGGTTTCTGCTGACATTTCTCCAGTGACGTTGAATATCCTCTCATGGGGCTGTTGGCCATCTTCTCTGGCGAAATGATCTACACAAGGGTTTTTGCCCCCTTCTGAACCTTTGCTTTCCTTGTTGTTGAGATGCAGGAGTTCTTTACATATTGTAGACACTAACCTTTATCAGATAAAGGATTTACAGCCACATCCTCCTCCTGCTTGCTCGGCTGCTTGGGTCCTTTGATGCCTAGGAGGAAACGTTTTAGTGAGTAATTGTGTCCATTTTTTCCCCAGACTTATGTCTTATCTGTAAATCATTGCCGGGATTTTATTTTAGTGCATTTTGGCAGAACTGGAGTAGTCTTAAGCTGGTTTTCCTATTGAAATTAGACTTTACATGAATGAGGGAAAAAATTAGCAGATAGAGGGCCACTTAATTTCCACCTAGGCAACTTTTTCTTTAGTTCACGTATGTAGATAAACTGTTCAAGTATACAATTTGCTGATGCTCACAGCTAGTCTAAGGAAAATAATGGCTTTGCTCGGGAGTTCCCGGGATGAATCTTAAATGCTGGTTTGCTGTGCTCAGTGAGGAAGCAGGAAGCATTCATTCGCCACTCATCCCCTCCTCCTGGGCTCGCCTCGTGCCAGGCACCCACCCCCCCCGCCCCCCGCAGCCCTGCTGAGTGCAGGGGTCTCTCACCTGGCAGGAGCCCTGTGGACACTGGACCCGAACGGACGTGAGCAGTCACCAGGTGGAGATCTCGCACAAAGAAAAGTTTTATTTGCAGCCAATAAGGAGCTCACAGGGAATGGGTTCTAAAGCCATGACTCCCCGAGAGAGGGTGGATGGGTTCCTTCTGTTTAGCGTCAAGGTGGCCGTTTGGATCGGGGAGCCTTTTCATCCTATCTCGAGTCAGGCGTACCTGGGCCTTAAAGAAACCTGCCTACGTCTACGTTGTATGTTATGTGTGTGAGTCCGAGGCTCCTTGTTGGGCGGAGATGTTAGTGTTATAATGAGGTAAAAGCGACTGTCGGTCATTCCTAGGTCACTTCATGGTCCATCTGCGCAGATGCTCCGAGTCAGGGGTTTGACTCAAGGGTCTGGGTGGTCCAGGCCGATGGCAGGTCCTGTCAGGTCCTTCGTCATCACCTGAGGGCTGGTTTTGGGTTTCATGAGAGAAAAGCCAGAAAAAAGAGCTTAGGAGAAAATGTAAGACAAAAGTCGGTGAGTACCAGCAGGTGGGCAGTGAGTGCCAGGTCTGAGGGTCTAGCTGGTGACAATACCGGGGGCCAGACCCAACCCTGCCCTCCTCACCCAGGCTCCAGGCGTGCAGCCATCTGCCTGGTCCGTGCCCCCCAGGGGACGTGGCAGAACCCAACAACCACTGAGAGTCTGGGTGGGGTCATTCAAAGGAGCGACTTGCCCTGTAGTCCCAACGAACACTGAATCCCGAGTCACAACCATATGGAGTTTGGGAAGGACAGGTTTGTTTTCCCTGGGTGGGTGATGGGAATTGTCTCCCTGGGGATTTCTTTTTGTGATGCCGATGACCTCACACCTGGCAGCTGTGCCCCTTGCACGGTAGGCATGAGGTGGGCATGAAATAAACAGGTGCGGAGGGGTGGAGGGCAGGGAGTGTGGTTCCGAGCATGGCCCTTGGGAACCAGACGACCTGGCTCCTGGCCCGGGGTCTACCCTCCCTTATGCAGCTTTGGATAAATACGTACCTAAGCTGTAAAGGATGTGATGATAATCGTGTTTACTTATAACATAAGCCTGTAATTAGCATGTGTTCAATAAATGCTAGATATTTTTGGAAGTGATCTTAAAACGGCGTAATGTGCTTTTGAGCTAAGTGAAACGGGGCCATCTAGGAAGCCAGGAAAAGGAGCCAGCCCTCTTTTCAAAAGAAAAGCTGGTTGTTCACCAACCCACCAATCGATTTCACATTAAAGAAAATTGAAGCTGGAAGCTGAATCACTCTATGAAATTTTCAGAAAACCTATTGAGAAGGCACTCAGGGAATTATCTGGCTTTGCGCGTCTTGGTCCCCTGGCCTTGGCCTCACCTGCTGCAGGTGGGGGCGCTGAGTTGTCAAGGAGGAAGGCCACACGGTGGCTTTCAGTCTCCCCGTCTGCAGGCAGTGCGCTGTAGCAGCTCATCGCTAACGAGGAGGGCTCCCTCCAGCATGGGAATACGGGAGGTGGGGGAGGGGGACAGTGTCAAGGTAAGCCGCTCTGACATCAAACACAACCCAGGAGAGCCAGCCGCTCACTTTCAGAGCAAAAGCAGGAGGCCAGGGGAGGGAATGTGTTCAGTATCTACGGAGCTGGAGGCCAGAGAGGAGCCGAAAATGAGATCCGGGCTGCCGGGTCAGAGCACAAGTCAGGGGACCCCTCTATGTGCAGCTGTGCAGGAAGACGTCCCCCCCCCCCCCAAGAGAAGGATGGTTTAGGAAGCTGGTCCCATGTTTCTTCCTAACTGCACGCAGGGCGGGGCTTGGTCAGATGTTTAGACTGACTGTCGCACGCGTGGGGAGTGACTGGAATCAAGGAAAACCCATTTTTACATCCGTTTTGCTGATTAACCTCCCAATAAATTTTCCAAGAAAAATCCACGTCTGTGCTCGTTGCACTAGCTGGCAAGACACAGACAGATGCAGTTGACAGGTACTCGTAGAGACTTCCGGAATGTAGGTCTTTCTAATTAGGTGTTAGCTCATCACGGCGTGTCAGTGTCTGGTGAAACCACCAGCCTTAGGAGGAAAACTAATTAGTTTCATACCCGGTTGTCGGGGCGACAGAAGAAAGGAAATTCAAGAAAACACAACACCGGGTCTGCAAGGTTTCTTCGAGGGGGGTCTCAGATTCATCAACCAATCGCAAAGCCACCCGTTCCGCTTCCCTTGAGGGCAGGTAAAACTGGAATCCTTCGTGAGCTGTAACGTTCCTTCCAGTCTCCAAAAGAGCGGATTGTCCGTCTCCTATGAGTGTAATGAAGAATTTGGGTTGTGCAAATTAGGGAAGGAGCGGAACGCCTCGGTCCCTCTCCTCACCTGGGTTGTGGATGCAGGGAATTTGCCAACGGCTCTGGGAAATGATCTAGAAGTGGGCAATTCCAATTGGGCTGTATGTCAAGCTCTGGTGGAGCGTCATTTTCTGCAAGCACAGGGAAGCATCCGCATCCACGAAAAATCGGACTCTCTTCGGACAAAGCGGTGCCCTGGGGTACACCGTTGTTGACGTCCTGCCCCATTTCTTCAGCGAATGGCATCCAATTCTGTTTGTAGCTAGCTACCCTTGCGTACCTGGGAATTTTAATGAGGCTAGCCTCCTGACAAGTGAGAGCATATCACGTCTCCACCTCCTTCCTCCCTGCACTAATTGGCTCCAAGGGGGAACCATGCCTGGGGCCGGAGCAGTCCCGAATCACTGCCTTCCCCCCCTGGCCACCGTGGCCGTGGCCGCAGTCCCAGGATGGGCTTGTGAAGCTGACTGCTACAAAAGGTGTGAATTCCAGGACTCCTGAGAGTTCTCTGAGAAGACAAGGACACTTTTTCTTACAGGTTCCACAAAACCTGCGGCTCCCGGAAGCCTAAGGCCGTGTGTTAGACCTGAAAATAAAGCCAGCATTATAGGGGACACGGTCAATGAGAAGGAGCACCTTGGTGCGGTGTTTGACCTTCTTAATCTAGTCACCGAGTCACGTCTGCTCGTGGACTTTTGGGTCCTAGCCATCCCTGCATCCCCGCCTTGTGTTGAGATCGGCTGGCGCAGGGTTGGCATCGACTTGCGTTCAAAAGAGAATCAGTTCTCACGGAAATTCTCACAGAACCCACCACGGTGCCCACCTGTGAATGGGAAGGAGCGTGAGAGGGGCAGGTGTGGCTCACAGCCCCGGGGGCGGTCCCCGGCAGGGCGCCAGGACATCGGGCAGGGGCAGGCAGAGAGCGGTGAGAGAGAATGGCAGAAGGAGGTGGATCTGGCCGGGGACGACAGGTCAGAGCAAAATCCGGATGCAGACGGCTGACCGTCCTTACAGTGGGGCCCCCAGCACACTTATGTCAACCCAGAGGCACAGCTTTCCCACAAGGACCACCGAGAGCCAGACTCCTTCCTCCATCATCCCCCACCCCAACCGGGCTTCTGGGTCACCTGACAGTTACTTTGACCAGCACCGTCCCCCCCGCCACTTTTGTTAGAACAGAAGTGCGGGTGGGCATTTCAGGAGCATAACAACACAGGGAGATTACAGCCTCAAGATGCAAAAGAAAAGATACTTTAATCAAGATTTATGAAAGGAAACAGGGGCGCCTGGGTGGCTCCGTGGGTTGGGCGTCCGACTTCGGCTCGAGCCCCGCGTCGGGCTCTGTGCTGACGGCTCGGAGCCCGGAGCCTGCTTCGGATTCTGTGTCTCCCTCTCTCTCTGAACCTCCCCCGTTCGTGCTCTGTCTCTCTCTGTCTCAAAAATAAATAAACGTTAAAAAAATTTTTTTTAACTTTTTTTAAAAAGATGCATTAAAGGAAATAATTGTTTCTTTTTGTCTAACGTATCTTAGTGCTGACTTTGTGCCCACAGAGACGGCTGATTAAAGAGCTATAATTCTTTCCACTGAGGCACCTGGGTGGGTTATATGGAACTACAGTGTCTGAGCCTCATCTATTTTAGGCACTGGAAGAACAAAGGAGAGGAACCTGGGAAAACATTGGAGAGCTGGAGACAGCAAGCTGAGTGACCAGCCTCAGTTCCCCTGGTTTCTCTGTGTATTAATAAAGCCAGGAGTTGAGATCGATGGAACCCTTTGCTCTCCCCAGCCCCCACCCTCCGCCCACCTCCTTTGCACCAGGAAACACCTGACCCAGAAGGCTTCATAAACTCTGGGAGTCGAGCCGGCTCTTCTAAATGCACACCGTGCTCCATGCCGCGTGGCTAAGCACAGGGAGGGAGGACGCTGTGTCCTGAAGGTGAGCGAGCTGGGAAAACACAGGAGGAAGAAATAAAGCTGGGGATGAACAGCGTGTCTGCAGTGCTGTCTAGAAATTTAATCAGGAAAAAAATCTCCATGGACCGAATTTTTGCACTCAGGTGGGCGTCCCCTCCTCCCCCCATCGTAAGTGTTCCTCTTAATTCCAGGATAAGAATAAGATGTCCCTTCGGGGTCCCTAAGGCCAAGGGGGGTGCTGTGCCTCAGGACTGTCATTAATGTCAACAGCAGAGAATGATTTATTATTAAAGCCCCATAAATATTTAACATTTGCATACCGACCCCCATGGCTGCTCTTGGAGATGTTTGCTCTTGCCGTCATTGTAAAAATGGAACAAACATCTTAAATGAGCCTCTACAATTAAACGCACGCAAACTATAAATAATTCACATTGAAATGAATGGGTTCCAAGGGTAATTTCTGATGATCAAGGGGGCTTGGTCCAGCCCAGGGGACCCTCTCCCCTTCTTTTCTTTTCTCTCCCTCTGCCCTCTGGGGCTGATTATCCTAAGAAGTAACTGCTTCTCACATGTACCTTCATTTTTTTTTTTTAAAGTTTATTTATTTATTTTGAGAGAGAGAGAGAGAAGCAGAGAGAATCCCAAGCAGGCTTGGGATTGTTGGTGCAGAGCCCGATACGGGGCTCGAACTCATGAACCCGTGAGATCATGACCTGAGCTGAAACCAAGAGCCAGATGCTTAGCTCACTGAGCCCCCCAGGCGCCCCACATGTGCGTCGTTCATCTTTAGGTGTGAAGCTTCATCTAACTCTGGAAGCTAGTTTTTAATTCAGTGGTGGACCGCCGGTAAAACCCCTGATAAAGATTGATGCCCAATGGATGTCGATTGGTGTTATCGTGTGCATGCTTTACAAAAACAGCCATCTCTAGGGGTGCCTGTGTGGCTCAGTTGGTTAAGCATTCGGCTCATGTCATGATCTCATGGCTTATGCATTCGAGTCCCGAGTAAGGCTCTGTGCCGACAGCTTGGAGCCTGGAACCTTCTTCAGACACTGTCTCTGTCTCTCTCTCTGCCCCTCCCCTGCTCATGCGTGCTCTCTCTCTCTCTCTCCCTCTCTCTCTCTCTCTCTCTCTCTCAAATACAAACAAAATTAAACAAAAAGAACAGCCATTTCTAGTAAGAAAACAGAACCCATCTCTTCCCTGGAATTATTGCTGGGAATTCCAGTTGAGGAATACGGAGTTCAAAGCCCGATTCCCCCAAACTCTGGTAAAAATTAACACGAACTGGTGACTCATTTCACCTGCCCAGGCATCTGAGGAGTTGCGAACACAGATGCCAAGCTTCAGAGGGTCAGTCGGGAGCCCACATATTCTAGAAACATCACCGTGTGCAACGTTCCAGAGACAGAGTGGTATGGTTGTTACGTGACTTTCCAGAGGTGTCACTGACCAGCTGGGAGGGCGTGGACAGGATATAGACCCTCTTAAGCCTCTGTTTCTTGCCTGTAACGTGGGGACACGACCAACACCCGTCCCACCCGCTTCGTATGCTCCACCCGCTAGAGCATACGAAGCACTGGGTACAGATTCTGACATGTGGTAAGGGTCCAGGATGAGCAGTCCCCTTGCAGTGAGGCTGTTGTGGGAAACCAGCCCTTCCCAAGCCCCGCATACCTCCTGAGCAGGAGTCAGCCCGACCATGGTGCCCGATGGTTTCAAGAGCTCTTCCTTGTAAACCAAGGGACAGCCCCGTCACCAGGCATGACATGAGGACCTCCCCACCACGCTACACCTCTGTCTACCTCACACCTTGCTTGCCGCCCTCAGGCAATCTGAGTCCTCTCCAAAAAAATGTTTTTCTGGCTGGCTCACTCCTCTTGACCCTCTGGGTTCTAGAAATGGGTAAGAGACTCCAAGCATCATCGTCCTCCGAGTTTGTACCTCCTTCTAGAATTCCTGATGGCTTTAAATGAAATTCAAACCATAGTGCTCTGTGTCACATACTTCTCAATCACAATAGGATAATTAAAACACCGGCTTTAATACTTAGAAGAAAAAAGAATGGCTTCAGTGCCCAAGTGTCTGTATACAACTTTGGCTTTTGTTGCATTCTTGTTCTAGCTCAGTGGCTCTTGACTCTTGAAGGGCTGTGATTATGACTTAAACGCATTATATATGCAAATACACGTGGACTGGATAATGTATGATTGGCTTAAAGGATTTCCAAGAGTAATTTCGGCCACAAATAATTTTCCTCTTGTGTGCTGGCTCTAACGATGAAATGTGTCTGTATTACGGGATTCCATTTTGCCGGAATGTATCTCTGACAGTATCCTGAAAGAAATGAAATGCTGTCCCTGCATTCAGATGGATTTTCGTCTAGTAGAAGAGAATGAAAACTCCACAGGTAAGCAGTGACTTGAAACATCATAATCATAATTTTGAAAGCTGATGCCTATGAAGCTTTGAGTCTATGTCAAACAATATTCTAATTTTTTATGTGTATTAGCTCAGTTAATCCTCAGTGTGACACGAGGAGGTAAATACCATTGTGACCTCTATTTCACAGGTGCAGAAAGTATGGCGCAGAGAGCTGGTGACCTTGCCAAAAGTCACGCAGTAAGTGAAGAGAACCAGAATTTAAATCCGGACGAGTCGGCTTTATAAATAAGTGCCGGTGACGGAGGCACCAAGCAGGTGTTCAAGGATCATACCCACTTCTGAGATCAGGGGCTTCTGTGGAATGATGGTGTCGGGAAATATGGAAACACTGGGGCGGAGATGGGGAGCCACAGGGACTTTATCCAGGTGGGATTCGGAGAGTAAGTGTGTAGACAACTCAATGCACTCATTCATTGGCCTTTGTTGTGTCATCTTTTAGGGTCTGGGGTCAAAACACAAAGCAAGGCAGACATCGTGACCTGGTCCTCCTTAGAACTTATGCTCCCAGGAGTGAGGCAAGTGACACACAAATAAATCATCAAGATGGTGTCACGTAGGGATGAGTATTTGGAGAACAACAGACGGAAGCTCTGAGAACATGCTGGGGGTAGCCATTCCCACTAAGATAAGCTCTTTATCCCACTCGGGCCCTCCTCACGGCTGCTGACGAGCGCTGGAAAGCCTTCCTCTCTTCACGCAGGGCTCTCTCAGCTGAAGTGTTCATCAGAGATGTCTTGTCTGGCGGCCCTAACATTTCTCGGTACTTTTTGGGCAGAGAGAGCCGACAGGGCGAGGAGAAGTGGCAGCAGTCATGGGGGCCTGGTTGGGAGTAGCGAGGAGCCTGCATTTCATTCTTTTTCTTTTTTTTAAATTTAAATTCTAGGTAGTTAACATAGGATGTAATAGTGGCTTCAGGAGTAGAAGTCAGTGATTCATCACTTACATACGACACCCTGTGCTCATCCCAACAAGTGGCTTCCTTAATGCCCGTCACCCATCTAGCCCATCCCCCCACCTCCCTCCATCAGCCCTCAGTTTGTTCTCTATCGTTAAGAGTCTCTTGTGGCTTGTTTGTCTCTCTTCTCTTCTCCCCTTCCCATAGGTTCATCTGTTTCGTTTCTTAAATTCCACATATGAGTGAAATCATATGATATTTGTCTTTCTCTATTTGACTTATTTCACTTAGCATTGGACTCTCTGGTGTCATCCACGTTGTTGCAACTGGCAAGATTTCATGCTTTTTGATTGCTGAGTAGTATTCCAGTGTGTGTGTGTGTGTGTGTGTGTGTGTGTGTGTGTGTTTATCTATAGACCACATCTTCTTTGTCCATTCATCAGTCGATGGACATTTGGGCTCTTTCCACAATTTGGCTTTTGTCGCTAGCACTGCTATAAACATTGGGGTGTGTGTCTTCCTTTGACTCAGCATTTTTGCATCCTTTGGATAAATTCCTAGTAGTGCAATGGCTGGATTATAGGGTAGTTCTCTTTTTAACTTTTGTTTTATTTTATTATTTTTTGATTTTTTTAATGTTTATTTATTTTGAGAGAGACAGAGAGACAGAGACAGAGCATGAGTGGAGGAGGGGCAGAGAGAGAGAGGGAGACCCAGAATCGGAAACAGGCTCCGGGCTCCGAGCCGTCGGCACAGAGCCCGACGCGGGGCTCCAACTCACGGACCGCAAGATCGTGACCTGAGCCGAAGCTGGACAATTAACTAACTGAGCCACCCAGTTGTTCCTATTTTTAACTTGCTGAGGAGCGTCCACACTGTTTTCCAGAGTGGCTGCACCGGTTTACATTCGTACCAGCAGGTGCAAGAGGGACCCCCCTTTTCCTCATCCTGGCCAACACCTGTTGTTTCTTGTGTTGTTGATTTCAGCCCTTGTGACAGGTGTGAGGTGGTGTCTCATTGTGGTTTCGATTTGTTCTTCCCTAATGATGAGTGATATTGAGCATCTTTTCACGCATCTGTTGGCCATCGAGATTTTAAAGCAAAGAATTAAAAAACACCAGAGTTTTTAAAGCAAGACGGTGGCAGGCTGCGATCTGTGCTTTAACTCCATCCCTTGGCCTGCCCTGTGCAGAAGGGATTGTGGGAACATGTAGAGACAGAGATCTGTGCGTGTGGACATAATCTCTCATTAACAAGTGGGTTAACAGATGGGGAGCTTTGCATAGCATGTTCAGAGATGTGGCCTTAATCCAAGTGGTGGGGGGTGTTCTTTTTAAGCTCAGCTGCTATGGCCCTTCTGGGGTGGTTGACACCGGGGAAACGCTTCCCTGGGTGTGACTGAAACTCTAACACCCCAAACGTATAAATCCACAAATCAGCTCAACTGGATTTAAGTTCAGATCTCAGCACAAGACAAATTCTATGGCCTACTTTGAATTCTTCAGCCATCACTTTTGCTGCCAATCTCTTTTCTCAGAGGTGTAGGAAATGTCCAAACGCTGATTTTTGAAGTGGTGAACTTACACTGTTACCAGTTTCATGGCCAAGTCTCATTTGGAAAGATGATTCATATGGCTCCAAAAGGGTTTTTTGGTTTGTTGGTTTGTTTTGGCTTTGCTCCCCATTTGAGGCCACAATAGGATTTCTAAAGTGGAAATCCTAAAGAAACTTATATAGATGGACAGACACAGATTTAGAGACAGATGTAGAAATGATATAAGGTGGTATGTAGTTATAGATAGGGGACATTTGTAGGTATAGAATAGAGAATATAAATACGAATGCAGGTATAGAATAAAGATATGTAGAACACACACGGAGAGAGGAATGCAACATAGAAGACATAGAAGACATAGAAGACAAAGAAGAGGGCCGATATGCACAGGGAGCAGGCATCCATGTCAGTGTGGAAGAGACGTAAACTTCCCGCTCATTGGTCCAGCCTCACTTCTGCAACCTTGTATCCGCACCATCAGAGCGGTGTTAGAGCAAAGGATCCAGAAATCCACTAGACAAAACTAGAAAAATGGCAACGTCTCTGTGACATCAGCCATTGCCAAAATAATTCTCCGTAGAAGAAAAAAAAAATCTCAAAATAGAAATGCATGTCCAGCATTCAATTTGCTTTGTACATCAGCCTGAGGGATTTGGAAACCTCTTCAGATGATCTGGGAAGACCCTTCACACGGATCTTCTGTGGCTGCTGGCCTCGTGTGCCTTTTCTGGGTCACCTTCTTTCTCATCTAAGGAATTGATTTCTCTGTCGGAAGGGCTAAGTCACTTTAATTTATGCTGCTGCCTGCAAGGAATTCTTCTCCTTGGCCTGTGAGCCCCTCAGACTGTTCCTGGGAGAGAGGAGCCTGCAGCCCTTAGAAGATAGACGATTTAAGGGTTGCTGGCATTTCACACCCAATTCTCTCGTGAACATTCTCCTATATGTGTTCTTCTAAGTGTGGGCTGTCACTTGCTTGAACAGCTTAAAAGGTACCAGCAGAAAACATATGTATTTCTAGCAGGTGCTCAAGTGTCAAGCCCTGAGGCTGCATGTAACAGAGCTACAGAATCGTGTCTTTCTGAAACACAATCGTGCTCACTCAGTATAGATCCGTGGCTTGCTGGGGAAACAATTTCGTAAGTAATCAGTCCCCACACTTCACCTCGTGGGGGTGTCCTCTGGGTGACTTCATGAGGTTCTAAATTGCAGAAATTAGGCAGTGCAGTTTGACAAGGAATGTGGGAACGGGCGAGCGCTCAGAAGATCCAAAGAAGAAGCAAGTGTCATTGGAAGTGATGTGCAGCAGGTGCATGCAGGTCGTTTCTTCGGGGGCAAACTCCAGACTCCGGACAGGATTACTAACTGAGGGGGAAAGCATCAATTGGAGAAAAGTCTAAGTTGCATATTGTTAATATTTGTTCTAGATAAAATGTCTACGATTATTTCTATTCATTTATTTTTGACTATGACTTCGATTGAATTAGGGAGATCATTATTGCTATTTTTACATCCCCCTTTTTTTTGAGAGGGGTGGTGCAGAGGGAGAGCGAGAGAGTGAGAGCGAGAGCGAGAGAGAGAGAGAGAGAGAGAGAGAATCTTAAGCAGATTCCACACCCAGGATGGAGCTTGACTCAGGGCTCGATCTCATGACTATGAGATCATGACCTGAGCTGAAATCAAATGTCAGACGCTTAACCAACTGAGCCACCCTTGTGCCCCAATTTTTACCTCCATTTTGCTAACGTGGACACTGAGGCTTGGAGAGATGAGACCTTGCTCAAAGCCACACAGAGAGCGATCAGCGATGAAGGAATGTTTCATCATGATGAAACATGTCAGAATGAAACACGTCTGAAGGGTGTTTCAGACGATACTACAGAAGATTCCAGCGCACACACCAAAGAATGAACCATCAGGGCTTAGAAAGTTAACTCAACTTCCCTACAGGGCTTTATTTTTTCTTTGCCTATTGGCAGTTTTGTGATGTATAATAGTTATCTTTCATTTACTTTATTTCTTCAAGGCTTTATTTTTTCTTGGCAATTTTAGGTTCACAGCAAAATTGGAGGGAGGAACGGAGATTTCCCATAAGGTCCCTGTCCCCGCACGTGCATGGCCTCCCCACACGTGCAAGGGTTCACTCTTGCACGGCTCTGGACAAATGTATAATTACACGTGTCCACTACTGCATTATTATACAGAATAGTTTTACTGCCCTAAAAATCCCGTTTTTTTCTGCCTTTTCATCCCCTCCTTCCTGACCCTGGCAACCACTAATCTTTTTACTGTCTCCCTAGTTTTGCCCTTTCTGGAATGTCATAGAGTTGGACTCACACAGTGTTTAGTCTTTTCACATTGGCTTCTTTCACACTTAGTAATACACATTTAAGTTTCCTCTGTGTCTTTTTATGAACTAACACCTAACTTGGTTTTAGTGCTGAATGATATTCTATTGTCTGGAAGTACCTCATCCGCCTGCTGAAGGGCATTTTGCTTCCTCCAAACTTTGGCATAGATTATGAATAAAGCTACTATAAACATCCGCATGCAGGGTTTTGCATGGATGTAAGTTTTCAAAGCCTGTGGGTAGATATCAAGGATCACAATTGCTGGGTTGTTTGGTAGGAGTATATTCAGGTTTGTAAGAAACCACCGGCCTGTCTTCCAACATGGCTGCACTATTCTGCATTCCCACCAGCCCTGACTGAGAGCTCCTGGTGCTCCAACATCCGTGCCAGCACCGGGTGTTATCAGCATTTTGGATTTTGGCCACTCTGATAGGTGCATGGGTAGCTCGTGGTTGTTTTATTGCATTTCCCTGATGACGTATGACGTGAAACACTTTCTCATGTGCTCATTTGCCACATGAGATGTCTGTTGAAGTTTTTAACCCATTTTTTTCTTTTTTCTGGGGAGGGGAGTGGCAGAGGGGGAGAGAGAGAGAGAGAGAGAGAGAGAGAGAGAGAGAGAATCTTAAGCAGGCTCCACACTCAGCATGGAGCCCGACACAGAGCTCAATCCCACGACCCTGGGATCATGACCTGAGCTGAAGTCAAGAGTCAGATACTCAACTGCTTGAGGCACTCAGGTGCCCCGACTTTTTTTTTTTTAATCAGGTTCCTCCTTATTACTGAGTTTAAGAGTTCTTTGTATATTTTGGAGAACAGTGCTTTGGCCAGCTGTGTCTTTTGCCAATAATCTCTCCCAATTTGTGGCTTGCCTTCTCATTCTCTTGACATTGTCCTTCACAGAGCAGAAGGTTTTTAATTTCAATGGACTGAAACTTACCAGTTATTTCTTCCAGGGATCGTGCCTTTGGTGTTGTGTCTAAAAAGTCACCACCATACCTAAAGTCATCTAGATTTTGTCCACCATACCTAAAGTCATCTAGATTTTATCTGCCAGAAGTTTCACAGTTTTGTGTTTTACATGTAGGTCTATGATCCATTTGAGGTAACCACCGTGAAGAACGTAAGATCTGTGTCTCTATTTGTTGTTTGGTATACGGGTGTCCGGCTGTCCCAGCATTATTTGAAGACACTTATCTTTAATCTCTTGTACTGCCTTTGCTTTTCTCGTCAAAGATCAGTTGACTATATTCATATGGGTCTATTTCCAGACTCCCTATTCTGTTTCCCTGATCTATTTGTCTCTGCTTTGTCCACTACCGTGTGGTCTTGATTACCGTAGCTTTACAGTAAGACTAGAACTATCTTCTCCCAACTGTTCCTCTATTTCAATGTTGCTTTGGCTCTTCTGGGTCTTTTCCTTCTCTCTCTAAGCTTTAGAATTTGTTTGATAAGCACAGAAATAACTTGCTGGGACTTTGATCACGATTGCATTCAATCTCATAGATCGAGTTGGGAATAACTGACATCCTAACAATATTGAATCTTTCTTTCCATGAACCCGAAATATCTCTCTGTTTATTTAGTTCTTTTATTTCATTTGTCAAAATTTTATAATTTTCCTCATATAGGTCTTGTTCACCTGTTGTTATATTTATGCCTAAGAATTTCATTGTTGTGTGCGTTGATGTAAACAGCATTTTGTTGTTAATTTAAGATTCTGCTTGTTCATTGCCAATAGATAAGAAAGTGATGGACTTTCTGTGTCTGTCTGTTGTAGCTGGATGAAGCTTTCTCAGATTCAAAGTCAAGCTGTTTAATTTTTTTAAGTTTATTTATTTATTTTGAGAGAGAGAGAGAGGGAGAGAGAGAACAAGTGGGGTGGGACAGAGAGGGAGAGAGAGAATCCCAAGCAGGCTCCACGCTGTCAGCATGGAACCTGACTCTGGCCTCAAACCCACGAACCGTGAGAACCATAGAGGGGAGAAGAAAAGCGGGAAGGTGTCAGTGATCCAGACAGGGCACCGACACCCCGAGTCCCAGGCACAGGTGGGTCAAAACTCATCCAACCATACTTAAAATGGGTTCATTTTACCATATGTATATTCCACTTCTGAAAGTTGCTTAGAAAACAGGTAACGCAGAAAACACATAAAGATGCATTTCTTCATAAGTAGTAAATTAAATGACCTCCAGGTTACTCACAACTTCTATGCTGGGTAGCAAACACCATTTCCACCTCCTGTCTGTTTTAACATCATGCCCTTAGCTGAAAACTCCCAGGTCTCCCCCCAAAACCTGAAGCTGTAATCTGTTGCCCAAATGTATTTAATAATTTTGGAACTCAGTGACCGCATCTCTTTTCCCCTGGAGATGCACATTATTTACTTCATCTCAAGCACCGCAGGGGCAAAAGAAAACAAGACCATCTTTTCTGACGTCTCTCGCAGCCAGGAGACGGGGGAAGGAAAATCAATATGTGTGACCATCATTCTTCTCCATCCAGAGTCCAGGGGCTGGGCTGGGTCATCATTCATCTGGGCTGTGAAAACTGGGTTATAAGTATTGGAGAAGCAGAATGTGAATTCTGAAAGCAAACTACATCTCGAACTTCATGGCTGAACAGCCTGCTGAGGGGTTTTTTAACTGCATAAGCCAGTTTCAAGAGGATGCCGGGCCCGTGGTTTCTCAATTGCCATTCTCATTTTTAAAAACTCAGTTATTAGAATTAGAGTCTGGGGCACCTTGCTGGCTCTGTTGGTAGAGCATGTGACTCTTGATCTCAGGGTTGTGAGTTTGATCCCCTACATTGAGTATATAGATTACTTTAAAAAAAGTAAACTTGGCGGGGGCCCCTGGGTGGCTCAGTGGGTTGAGCGTCCGACTTCGGCTCAGGTCATGATCTCACGGTTTGTGACTTGAAGCCCTGCATCGGGCTCTGAACTAACAGTGTGGAACCTGCTTGGGTTTCTCTCTCCCTCTCTCTCTGCTCCTATCCTGTGCTTACTCTCGCTCTCTCTCAAAATAGAAAAATAAATAAATAAAACAAAACAAAACAAACTTAAAAAAAAAAGTTTTTTTGTAATTACAGTATATGTCATCTTTCCCGCACGTAAGTACCTTCGGGAAGAACCATGAAGAAAGAGTTGAAATTTCATGTGGAAAAACCTACTTTCCAGTGCAGCTTTCCTACCAGTTAAATGCAAAAAAAGCTAACGGATGTGTTATATTTCTGTTGTTTTGTTTGTTTTAGATCAAGGATCAGCAGCAAACTTTTTCTGTACCCGGACAAGGAGTTACGATTTCAGGCTTCCTGGGCCGAAAAGGCAGAATCCGGATATGATGTAGGTTGTGATACATCTATTTAAAATGGAAACGGGGTGCCTGGGTGGCTCAGTCGGTTAATTGCCCCACACTCGATCTCGGCTCAGGTCATGATCTCACATCACAGGGCATGAGCTCGAGCCCCGTGTCGGGGCTCTGCGCGGACAGCGAGGTAGGTGCCTGCTGGGATTCTCTCTCCGCCCCTCCCCCACTCTCTCTGAAAATA
This sequence comes from Acinonyx jubatus, assembly GCF_027475565.1. NCBI lineage: Eukaryota > Metazoa > Chordata > Mammalia > Carnivora > Felidae > Acinonyx > Acinonyx jubatus. The sequence goes on along the minus strand of NC_069392.1, from coordinate 4,229,326 downwards.
AGTAAACATTTTTGAAAAATAAAATGGAAAAACCAGGAGCACCTGGCTGGCTCTGTTGGTAGAGCATGGCAGGGACGTGAGTTCAAGCCCCATGTTTGGAATGGAGCCTATTTAAAAAAAAAACAAAACCACAAACAGATAGATAGATAGATGATGGATAGATAGATAACGGATAGATAGATGATGAATGGATAGATAGATAGATAGATAGATGATAGGGGAAACCACTTTCAGCACGTGGGTTTTGCAAACGCAGTGGCAGCCCCCAGGTCAACCTCAGGCCTTTGCTGACCCTGAGCTTGGGGTCCTGAGCGACTTAAGGGTGCTCACAGATAATCAGAGTCAACTGGACTAATCCAGTTCCTCGAGATGTTCACCATGTGCCTGCTGTACTAGTCTCCCGTCGCTGTAACAGCCTCGCACACCGGGACATTCTGTGGCTAAAATCAACACGTGGGCAAGGCTGCTTTCTTCCAGAGGCTCCGAGGGACAATCCGCCGTCTGGCTTTTCCGGGCTGGTCCAGGTGGACCACAGTCCCTTCGGGCAGCCCTTTCTCCATCTCCAAAAACCAAAACCGCCTTCACATCTCTTTGTGACCCTCCTCTGTTCCCTCTTTCAGTTCTGGGTTCTTTATAGGTCTTTACAGGTTCGTACATTAGGCCCACCCAGATAATCAGCCAATTATCCACTTTAATTCTCTTTTTTTCACATTACCTAACACACAGTTTCCAGGGATTTGGTGGGGGAGGGGGCACCCTCAGGTGGCCTCCCCTAGCTTGTCGTTATCGGCTTTTCTGATGGAAACAAATGTTCTAGTCTGGTAGCTCCTGCATTAGAGAACAAAACACTACAAAGGCGAAGCCCTACAGACGTGAAGGACGTGTTCCTCCCAACTCACGTGGGCACATAACCTACTGATAAAGTGCGTTTATTGTTGTAGGTTGAGCCAGGGGACTGTTGCGTTGATGAAGGGGGATACGCAAAACCGCATTCTTCTCCCTAACTACCCACTCCCCCAAACAGACACCCACGCACCCTCCTCCTTCTATCACTAGCTATTTATTATTGTTATTTTGAAAATTTATTTATTTTGGCGACGAGCACAAGCGGGAGGGGGCAGCGAGAGGGGGACAGAGGATCGGAGGCCGGCTCTGTGCTGACAGGCTGACATCCGTGGGCCGGATGTGGGCTCAAACTCCTGAACTTCGAAACCATGACCCGAGCCAAAGTCGGATGCTCAACCAGCTGAGCCACCCAGGCACCCTCTTGAAATAATACATAACTTAAGGCGCCTTTAAAACACACACACACACACACACACACCCCATATGTGAATTACAGTGATACACACAGGACCCATTTTCTGCTTTCCTCTCCCGAGGCCTGGAGAACTGACCGCTTACATGGGGTGTTAGAAACGGCTACTGTGGCCGTGTTGCAGCCCAGAGACCGAGAGCCAGGAGCAAAGCCCTTGCTGCTGTAAAGAAAGCATGCTGGCAGGAAACCAACAAAAATAAAATTCCAAAAGGTTGTAATTGGGATCAGGGTGAGGTTTTAGCTCACTCTTGTACTGCTGTGATAAGGCATATCCGCGCTTCATCAGGCCGATCAGCACCGGTGTTAGGAATTCGTGCAAAAATGTCTCTGCCCAGCGGGAGAGACGCAGCAGCTGGTTAGAACTTGGTTTTTCCCGGTTGAAAGCAAGTCCGTAACTGCCCTCTGGGATTGTAACGCTATTTTTATGTTCATATAGCATGAAATCCACCGCCTTCTCATTCTGGGGTAAGTCATAGCTCTTCGTGACAAGTGGAACCTGTGGTTATTCACGACCCAGGCAACTGAAGGCGGCCCTCCCACCGCAGCTAGAGGACACTGCCTTCCAGGCAGGCAGGGGTGTCTGCACCGGAGGAGGGGCGTCCGCGCTGGAGGAGGGGCGTCCCTGCTGGAGGAGGGGCTTCGGCAGTGGAGGAGGGGCATCCACGCTGGAGGAGGGGTGTCGGTAGGGTAGGAGGGGCATCCACGCTGGAGGAGGGGCGTCGGCGCTGGAGGAGGGGCGTCCGCGCTGGAGGAGGGGCGTCTGCACTGGAGGAGGGGCGTCCGCGCTGGAGGAGGGGCTTCGGCAGTGGAGGAGGGGCGTCCACGCTGGAGGAGGGGCGTCTGCACTGGAGGAGGGGCTTCGGCAGTGGAGGAGGGGCGTCCACGCTGGAGGAGGGGCGTCTGCACTGGAGGAGGGGCTTCGGCAGTGGAGGAGGGGCGTCCACGCTGGAGGAGGGGTGTCGGCGCTGGAGGAGGGGCGTCCGCGCTGGAGGAGGGGAGTGTCACACCTTAATAACCCCGGCCAGCTAGGAAAGCAAGACCACAGTGCCCGTGTCGGTGCACGTGCCAGCTTCGCGTCCAGTGTCCTTAAAGCTGTGGTCCTAGGAGACAGGACACTGACCCCAGTGACTGATGTCAGAGCTCCCCTTTTCCAGGGGCAAAAAGCAATGAGTGGATTCTAGAATTCCATTTGCACATTACAAAATAGTCAAGTCAGGAACCTGGGGCACAAACCCACACGCACACGATGGGGAGACTGGAGGTTTCCAGCCCACCTCCTGCGGCTGGAAGAGTGTGCAGGCGGCCTATAGGCTCTTTCTCTCCATTTCGCACGTCCAGTCCCCAAGCCAAAATGTTTGGAAAGTCTCCACCGAGCCGTTGACCTCAAAACATCTCGTAAAAACACCTGGCAGTGTTGTGACTGTGTTACTGAGACCTTGTCGGTCCCAAAGGTGTTGGATTGAATGAGGCAGAGAAATGTCTCTAAAGGAAACGACCCTTTTGTGGTGAGGTGGCGTTTCTAGCTGTAGCTCATCTTTTCCAGTATTTTCTCTGGTCCTGAGCGGGAAGCAATGCTCCACACCAGCCAGGCAGCTGTAGGAAGGTGGGGAGCACGAATCTGGCCGGGGGCAGGGTGGTGGTTGTGGGCAGCACGGGGGACTTGGGTAAGCCTAGATTATGACTGCACACACCTGGGTTCCTCAGCACCCAACCCACTTCCCTTCTATAAAACAGCGGTTCCTGAGTTGGAGTGAGGAAAGGAGACCAGATATGAAAATTTAAAGGCAGTATTTTGTCTCCTAACACTGTGGCTTTTCATGCATGAACTTGCATTCTTACCAGCAAAGCAGAGTGAGCACACACAGGTGACTTCTCACACCTCGATGGCGAGAAGCGGACCGCGCGCCTTTTACTATTTTCACAGAACTCAGTCAACAGTGTTGACTCTCTCCGGCTTAATTTTAAAGCCGCCGCTATGCTTTAAGCGTCCTTATTTGGAAATTAAAGAGCAAATGTTTCCCTATTTTTAATGCGCGTTTCTAGGAAAAATCCACAAAGGCCATGTACACCAGAACTGCCTTGTGCTGTTTGGCTGTGCCAGAGAGGTATTCAGCATAAAGTGAATCAGGCTTGAACCCCATCCATCCATCCATCTATTGTGGTACCTATTGTGAGCCTGGCTCCAGGCTTGTCCCCGGGGATACAGTGGTGAATGTGACAGTTAGAAGGATCCTGCGCCCTTTAACGCAGAAATTCGGAGAATGAAACAAGGGAACAAATAATTCAGCAGTTTTCTGATTGTGATAAAGGCGGGGAGGTCATTAATACACTGGTCTGTTGGATGGAGAGACTAGGAAGGGTTCAGCCCATGCTACTGTGGCAAAGAGGGACAGCTTCTCTGCGGGGGGAGGCAGCACGAGGAACGCTGTACCTAAAAAGGAAGGCAGGAAAGAGCCAAACTGTGTTGCAGAGTCCCAGGCAGAGAAGCAGCCAGATCAAAGGTCCTGAGGGAGGAGTAGGACGGATTGTCTCGGAAACAGAAGACAGCTTGAGTGGATATAGCACAGTGATTATTTACCGCTTTGCAAAGTATCACAAAAAATGACCAGTAAAGCAATCTCTGAGACAGCTTAATTCCCAAACAGCCAAAGTGTATGTTCCGACTATGGGGACGCAGGCTGTTTGCTCGCAAGCTTTCCCTGGATTACCGTGGGGGTATAGGAATGTTCTCCTAAGCTCCCTGGTGGCTTAAAATATTTCGCTGAGGCAGCTTAGACTGTGTCTCGAATCGTTTTTTCTGCCGACAACGACCCATATGCAAGCCATTTGCTCTGTAATAGTCATAACAGAACTGGGATTATTTTACGAGAGGTGTGAGCCACTGACAATTTTATACAAAATTCCTCTTCTATTAAGCATCTGGGGTAATCAGATGACAAAGGAGCCCAGCGTTGCCCTGGACGGTCTATACGTTAAGAAGTTATTAACGACCTCATTCCCTTCCCAGTGGTTGTCTTTCTCACCGTTGCTGCTGTTCAGGATCATTTTCTTGCAAACGCTGTTTTCAGTTCTTCTACTCAAATACCTTCATTTTTTTTTTTTTTTTAAACAAAGCTGCTAACAAATTCAGCTTTTAAGCCGTGCTAAGCCTGGTTTGTCTGGGAAATTGCACTACATAGTTTGTGTTCTGCAAGAAAACAAGCTCTATCAGAAAAGGCAGGCGTGGAAACTAAGTTGAAGACATACCTAGTAATAGGATTTATTTTACAGTGGGGACAATGCGGAACGAAAGACTGACATGCTTCTCTACAACAAATTAAATCCGGCCCTGATAGAGCCATGGTTTCAAAACGACCTTTGATGAATGGAAGGATCTGAATGCTCGCTGCATATACTTGATAATAACAAACAATTGTTAATTACCCGAGGGAGTGACAATAATATTTTGATTAGTTAAAAATAGTTCTTTTGGAGATGCGCACTAAATATTTGTGGATGATACGGAAAACAGCAAATAAACCAGAAGGGGTTTTCAAAGCTTGCAAAAAATCTTCTGGTCACATTTTCCTTTCACGCGTCTTCCTTCAGATTAGAAGGATGACCTGACTATTCTGATATTGGAGCTCCCAAAATATGCCAGTATTATGAGCACAGAGGGATTTTGCATCGTCGTGAAAACTTTGACCGTCCCTTCCTCGGGAGCGAGGCCAGTATTTAGTTCAGAGCCTTGTGTTTGCATGAGCCATGGAGATCACCTCACAGCTGGTTCAAAATCCCGGGTGCAAAAAGCCTTTGGAATGAGCTTTTTTTTTTTGGCCCTCCTAAGACTTTCTTAAAGAAACATCTTCTGCCAGGACTAACAGACAAAACAGAAAGGTGCTGTGTGATGTAAAACGTTAAAGACCACGGACCATGTAATGGAGGTGAATTATGGTTACTCATCGTGGTCTGGTTTTTATCCGCATCCTTAGCCAAGCTCCTCCGTTTCTTTGATAGAAGTTTCTTTGAGTTATCGACAGCCCTATAAAGAGAAAGATGCTTGGGAGTGTAGATCCGCGATCAGAACGGGGCTTCGAATCGTCCTGAAGGCAGCGGATGGGGGCAGGGCTGTGGCACAAGGGCATGGTCACATCACATCAAAGAGAGGCAGGGAGCGTAGGACCGTGGTGGGAACACTTGCATTTGAGTCAGTGTTGAGATGGCAGAGACCCTTAAAGTAAATAAAGTAAAATCGTCCCCAGTGGAAATAACAAGAACAAGAAAATATAAACATGTGAGAAGTAGATAACCAACTATCCTACCCTCCATGCAAATGGCACAAGGAAGTCTGTCCGCGAATTGGTTTTAAGTTAACGATACTCAGAATCAGGGATTTCATACTCCACCAAATTAAAATGTTTGATCCCTCTCATTGCCTGTCTTTCTTTTCAAGGTTTTATTTATTTAAATAATCTCTACTCCCAACGTGGGGCTTGAACTCACAACCCTGAGATCAAGAGTCCCATGCTCTCCCGGCTGCCCCAGCCAGGCACCCCTGCTTATCTTTCTCTAAATGGTCTCTGGCCCTTCTTTTGTTTTGAGCAACATCTCCTGAAGGGCAGAGAGGGCTCGTCTCCCCAACCCATCGGGAGTGCAGGCATACAGTGCTCCCTTTACACACACACACACACACACACACACACACACACACACATTTCCCGTCCCGTGGGAGGGTGAAGAATGTGTCCAACTGGGGAGATGTCAGGATGCTGATATCCTTTGTCTCCTTTAATCTAGGGACCAGTGTTAATATGTGAAAGGCTGTTGTCTGTGGTAATCCACTTTGTGGCTTCCTGGGCTCTGTGTCCTTGGCCAGTGAACCCCAAGGTCTACACCTGTAGGATAAAGTATTAAGAAGCCACTTTTATCCCCGATATAATGAGTGTAGCAACACAGCATTAACAGCCGTGGAGATGATATATATATTATTTAATTTTTTAAAAGTTTTTATTTATTTATTTTGAGAGAGAGAGAGAGAGAGAGAAAGAGAGTCAGAGAGACAGGGAGAGACAGAATCCCAAGCAAGCTCCGCACTGTCAGCGTGGAGCTGGACGCAGGGCTCAAACTCATGAACTGTGAGATCATGACCTGAGCGGAAACCCAGAGTCGAACGCCCAACCGACTGAGCCACCCAGGTGCCCCTGGAGATGATAGTTTTGATACGAATCTGACTCTTAAAAATTTTTTTTTTCAATTACTTTCAAGCTTTGATAATTCAATGATAAATAACAGAATTATGAGAAGGGTTGGAAAAAGAGATTGAAAGCATGCTTTCAGGCACACGCCTACGTTAAGGTGCTGCACCTTGCTGCTGGGCGGGGATTACGTGTTCTACATTCTTCTACTTGAAACACCTAGTACTTTATGGCCATATGTCAAGTGTGGCTACCGCAAATGCATCTGTTTGTGACGGGTTCAGCTGCAAGAAAAGACTCAAAATAATCATTGCTCAAATAAGAGAGAATTTTATTTGCCTCTCATATCACAAGTCCAATGGTGAGCGGCCTGGGGCTGTTACGGGAGCTTGTGTTTCATGAAGGCTTTGGGAGTTCGGGCTTCTTCCAGTTGGTTGCTCAGCTGTGTGTGGCCTCTCTGGCCAAGGTCACCTCGTGGTGACAGGCGTCAGCTCCCGGAATCACCTGTGAGGCACGGTGTGCAAAAGGAGGAAAGGACAGCAAGGCGAGTAGGTCGATGTCGTGGGCCAGCTTTGTCCTTGGAGTGCCGCATGACACTTCTACTTTATCACGTCTGTGACCTGGTCCCCCGGCTGGGGGTGGTTATAGGGGAGGCTGTGTAATGCACTCTTTATGTTGATATAGTGGATCCTTAGCTGTCAAGTTAAAATCAGAAGTTCTGTTACTGGGGGACAGCGAATGTCGGAGACGGCTGAGTCTCTCAGAGGAAGTGTGGTTCCCCGTGGAACAAGGAAGACACGTCCCAGCCCCAGGCCAATGGATCTCATGGCCCGGCCGCACCCGGAGCAGAGCCAGGTGCATGATGGGAAACTCCCCCCATCCCAGAGACACGGGGTACCATGTGCTGGGACAGAGGGTTGACAGGACACTTGACTAGGAGCAGATTGGTGGGGCTTGAGCCTGATTCCCTCCCCTAAGCCCTCCTGGAGCCTGATTCTTTGTCTCTGAAAATAGCGAGGCTGTGCACACAGGAGGGATTTTCCTCTCCGCCTAAATGCAAGGGCTGTTGTAAAGTCCCAGGAGATAACATGTGGAAAATACATAACATGCTATCAAATGCAGAAGAATATATATACTTTTAATTTCCTGCTGTAACAATAGACCTGTCTTCATGGACCCACTGTGGGAATTTAATAAAGTGACGTGCATGGAGCGAGACCATGGGACACAGAGTCAGTGTTTACAATGAAATTAGGGGCGCCTGGGTGGCTCAGTCGGTTAAGCATCCGACTTCAGCTCAGGTCATGATCTTGAGGTTCGTGAGTTCCAGCCCCAAGTCGGGCTCTGTGCTGACAGCTTAGAGCCTGGAGCCCGCTTTGGATTCTGTGTCTCCGTCTCTGCCCCTCCCCTGCTTGCACTCTGTCTCTGTCTCTCTCTCAAAAATAAATAAACATTGAAAAAATTTTTTAAAAAGGTATAATTGGACTGTTTCACTCTTTAAATGCCCCCTTAGGGAAATGATCGCAGGCAGGAAAATGTCTTCCTGATCAGAGAATCAATCGGATAGTCACGAGGGATCCGAGGCTAATCAGAGGGGGAAAATCAAAGGTGGTTGTTTCAGTCTCCCCTCTCGGCACCCCTGCCTTCCCTCCGCACACGCGCCCACACGACGGGCTGCCGGCTCCTCTCTGCCTGATGCCTGGCAGGCTGGTTGACGTTCCTGACGAGATCATTACATGCACCTCGGGCCACACTGCTCAGGGCAGAAAGCAGACCAGAGGAGCCTCTTTGCTTCGAAGAAGCCCATCTCTAAGCAACAGTGAGTGCTGGAATCTTTATGACCGGAGGGACTTTGTTTTCTTCCTGCTATCTTATCAAAGGCCTGGCCTCTGTTCGCTAACGTGCATTTCCTTGAATGTTCAGTTTTTAAAAAATGTGACCCCACTCTCTCCATCACAAAACCCGCTCGGGAAACCACAATTTTCGCTGCAGAAAAATGAAACGAAGATCCATGATATTCACAACAACAACAACATCACCACGTGAGTGTTCTGTGCGAAATCAGATACCGTTTGACACAGGGTTCTTACCGACGAAGTTCAAGAAGTAATATGCCGAGAGAAATTGTGTCTCCACTTGATTTGTTTTCTGTACGACAGGTTGCCCTTTCTTTCTTGGGTTTAAACGCACGATAGTAGCACCTAGTTCCCTGTGCTGTATTGAGAGGAATACAGGAAATGATGGTAAAGCGTCATTTAGCACAGCGCCCAGCACACTGTAATTGCCGATTAATGCCGTGCGTCGTTTCAGAAGAACATCACGGGGTAATGAAGTTTCCCGCGTGCCGGTCTGCGAACCGGGGTTGTCCCGGATCAACGTTTGCATCGCTCTGATGCATCTTTTCTGGATCCATTTCTCCCTGCTCCCGGCTGGGCTGGGTGGGATGCTTCCACTGGGAGGCTGCTGTCTCGGGCGGTCTCTGCACTGGACCCTGGCTGAAGCAGCTTCAACACCATAGTAAGAAAAAGCAGTTACTAACGCAGAGGCTGCTAAAACCTCTCCCGGGGGGCACATAGATACGTGAAACAGGCCAGGTGAGGGCCACAGCCAGCCTCCCCGGCAAAGGTGTGAGCTCATTCATTGGGAAACAGCACCAGCATTTCCCAAACGTCCAATGTCTTCATAAAATTCAGCAAGCCGGGCACTTGTGTGACATCCCCAAACCTGTACGTGTTAGAAACAAGCAAAAGGATGTATTTATTCCATGATCTCACCCATTGGATAACTCAGTCCGTCCTTCCCGTGGAGTTGATTGTTATTCTATCGATGCATGATCTGCTTTTAAATTATTTTTCCCCGCCGTGTGATTTATATTTATGCAGTTGAAACCTCTTTCCGTCTCAGGCACGGCTCATCGAAATCGTGGTAATGATCTCTTTCACTTAGGGAAGAGTTGCAGGGATTGGAACACTGTTTGGCTTTAAAGTGGTTAAAAATGGTTGTATTTACAACAAGCTCACAAAGTCCTCGGGGATCGGCTCCTGCAAGTCGGTGGGACCTGCCCTCAGCACATCACTCCCAACCTTTCCCCGCTGCCTTTGTATGGTGAAGTGGGGGGAGATGTAGGTAGAAAAAAGGCTGTGAGATCTTTTCATTACCTCCATTAATGTGTCAAGGGGTTTGCATAACCTCTTCTATCCCATGTATGTTGTCCCTGTTTCTGCCTGGTTTGGCATTTTGGGGATGAAAGAAAGTTAGACACTGCTCACTAATTATTCATTAATAAGCACGGATTAGTCGAGTCACAGAAAAGGCTTTTCTAATGGATTCGTTGAAAGTATCAGTGAGCAATTGGAGAACTCAGCAAATGACTTTGAGCAGGCAATTCTCAGACCAAGTGGTGATTAATGACAAGTAAATTGTGTAATAAATTCCAGCACTGACATTGCGATTAGAAAAACCACTGGCCTGAGAAGTTCCCCTTTCAGATTTTGGAAACAGAAAGCTGTTACTTCCCGATGCCAAATTTTCTCGGATCAAATCCCAGATACGCTACTCACCTGCTGTGTGGCTTTAGGCATATTAATTGCTATCTGTGTCCCTTAGTGTCCTCATCTATACAATGGGTGTGAGTTCACAGTTCCCGTACTTAGAACAGCGTGGCATAAAGTAAGTGATACGTACGTGCCAGCTGTAATTACCATTATACACAGAATGTATCAGCAAGGATCCTCAGAGGGACCTCAGAGGGACCCTATGTCCCACTCAAAAGGGTCATCAGAGAAACACAGACTCCTCAAGCAGGTGCAGACAGCATTAAGGGTGAGATTGTATGCTGGTCTATTTCTCTTGTGCCTGCTGGCCACACCGCTGTGAACAAAACAAAGCCTTGTCTTCTACGGAGCTATTGAGTTTGGACCACAGACAACAAAGCACAGGACCCGTAACCGCCCCCCTCTGCCAGGAGGGATGGGTGCGAAGGGGTGGGGACGCAGTTGCAAATTTCTCCGGAGCGTTTATAGTGTCTTCCCCCATAAAGTGACAGTTCAGCAGGGAACTGAAGGAAGCAAGACAGATGGGCGTTTTGAGGGGAAAATTGTTTCAGATCAAGTCAGACCCTAGTCAATAGCCACACCTTTCAAGTACTACCTGCATAACGTTGGGTAAGCGGCAGTCTCTCTGAGACTCAATTTTCACCTCAATCGGCGATTAAAATATACCTCTCGTGTAAAGTTACTGCCAAGACTTAACACCTTCCATGTAAACTATCTAAATAATGTTAGCACATCACACCCATTCAATAAATGAGAATAGACACTCTTATCAATGCTCAGAGGCTCAAAGTATTTGCCTTTTGCATATTATAGAATTGTACTCAATTATATAATTATTCCCCCAAAGTGTCATCTTGTATGATATTATATGTTGTGATAAATCTTTTTTTTTAATTGTTGTTAATGTTCTTATTTATTTTTGAGACAGAGAGAGACAGAGCATGAGCAGGGGAGGGGGAGAGAGGGGGCGAGACACAGAATCCCAAGCAGGCTCCAGGCTCTGAGCTGTCAGCACAGAGCCCGACGTGGGGCTTGAACTCACGGACTGTGAGATCATGACCTGAGCTGATGTCCGACGCTTAACCGACTGAGCCACCCAGGTGCCCCATAAATCTTTTGTTTTAAGTTTATTTATTTATTTTGAGAGAGAGAGAGAGGGAGAGAGAGAATCCCAAGCAGGCTCTGCACTGATAATGTGTAACCTGGCACAGGACTTGAATTCGTGAACCATGAGATCATGACCTGAGCCAAGATCAAGAGTTGGATGCTTAACTGATTGAGCCACCCAGGCGCCCCGTGACAAATCTTTTCATTGTAATACTCATGTATTTTATTTTTTCCAGAATTTCACATTTAGATGAAATCTGAATATAACTCACCATCGTAAATGTCCTCCGGGCCCATTCTGGAAGTCCATATGGAAAAAAGTGAAACCATTTTGATAACTGCTTAGTTACATCTTCTGAAGATCCCTGTCTTTCTAAACGTTTTCTTAAATCTGAAATGAATGAAAGGAACGGTATCATGTTTCCTCTGATATTGTCATACGTTTTGTCAGTGCAGAATGAGAGCATATAATCCTTCCATGAGCCCTTGTTTTATGTGTTTCTTTGTTGATACAAATGCAAGTCCTTTCAACTTGTGCGAAAACAGCTTTGGTGTATGTATGGGTTGTGTTGCTTAAAATAGAGTATCTGTTATTCCCTTTGAAGGATTTCTGAATGTGTTAATGGCAAGCAACTCTCAAAGTAATTATGCTTTTCCTTCGATGTATCATTCAGTTCTATGCAACGACTGAAAATGATCTCAACATGAATGATTACTGTATGCTTCTCAGTATGGCAAAATGCTATAGGCTGACCACGTAAGTACGTATTTGTGTAACACAGGCAACCAAATAAGATACATAGGAGAACATGTTGATCAGCACAAATAGTTTGTGGTCCATTGTTTCCTTATAAAGCAACTGTTGATTATGGGAAATGATTTAACTGGCTCAAAGTTATTTGGTAATTTATGAATTGACCAACCATCTGAATAGAGAGGAATGCCGATACTCAGGTTATGAAACTGGATATATTTCTTGCACACACACACATACACCCACCCCCCCCCCCCCCACACACACACATACGCACACAGCTTCATCAAAGAAGGCATTTGGATCATGATTTGGTTCTGAAATAAGTAGTTTTCCTTTTTTTCTATATGGACATTGAAAATCATTCAAGATGCTATTAACATAGGCTATGGGAAAATAAAGGAGAACCAGGGGACATTGAAGTTAAAAGCGTATTTAATTGGAAAAAGAATGAGTAAAGAGGGAATAGCCAACACGCAAGTCTTTGTATTGAGTATAGCCCAGAATGACTAACCATTTCTCCCCAAGTGTGGTAAAATGGCTGAAGATCCTCACCAAATGAACATACCCGAATCCTTCCCACTATAATACTGTGACCCCTCCACTACAGCAGCTGATTAGCATGGAACACTAGTTTTCTTTATGCATCAAATATTTACTGAATGCCTATTAAGTGCCAGGTATTATGCATGTGCTTCTGGAATTATAAAGATAAGGCACCAATGATTCTACCCTGAAGAAAAAATAAAGTGAACTTGAGAGAACAAAATCGAAGTGAGAGTAAGGCATAATATTAAAAAGTCAGGGATGGTGGACTGGGCATATGGAGGCAAAAGGCGGCCAGAATGCATGTCTGGGTTCTGGTCAAACTCATCTGAGATCCCCAACCAGTCACCTTTGAGGGGAGGGACTTCAGTTACTAGCTGGGGAAGGAGTGCTTAAGTCTTCATCAGGGGTACAATGGCTTATATTTTCCTTTAGTTCTGCTAAATTTTGCTTTATGTATTTTAAAGCTATGTTACTGTGTTCTTACCATTTTACAATGGGTTTCGGTTCCTGGAGGATTTGTTTTTGCCAATTTCTTGTTTACTCCCATTAATTTTTCCTATGTTAAAATCTGCACTGCTGGCACATACAAATATCAAATAGCTTTGCTTTCCTGGAGGACTAACTCTTTCTGAGTCATTTTCTAGCTATAATATTTCTTAGTTTAAATTCTACCGGATCAGATATTAATATAGGTATAGATTTAATTGTGTGGGATATCTTTTTTCATCCTGTGACATTAAACTTCTTTGTGTTCTAATTTTACATGTGTATGTCCTGTTAATGACATATAATTTTTAAATCCCATCTGACATCTTTGGCTTAATTCTCTACATTTAATGTACTTGAATACTTACATTTTCAGTACTTTTGGGTATGCATGTTATACAGCAATATAGTTTGCTTATTTTTTAATGTGTATTTTTTTTTTTTTGAGAGAGAGAGAGAGAGAGAGACCACAAGCAGGGGAGGAGCAGAGAGAAGGGAAGACACAGAATCTGAAGCAGGCTCCAGGCTCTGAACTGTCAGCACAGATCCCAATGCAGGGCTTGAACTCGTGAACCATGAGATCATGACCTGAGCCGAAGTCTGACGCTTCAGTAACTGAGCCACCCAGGTGCCCCTAAAGTTTACTTAAAAAAAATTTTTTTTAATGTTTATTTAGTTTTGAGAGAGAGAGAGAGAGACGGAGCATGAGTGGGGGAGATGCAGAGAGGGAAACACAGAATCCGAAGCAGGCTCCAGGCTCTGAGATGTCAGCACAGAACCTGATACGGGGCTTAAACTCACAAACCACGAGATCATGACCTGAGCCAAAGTCAGGTGCTTAACCAACTGAGCCACCCAGGTGCCCCTAAAGTTTGCTTTTAATAAAGAGTTTGCATGTACCTATTTTGCACAGTTGTTGAGATCAAATGATAAAAAATTGTATAGCATTTCTGACATACACTGTGTAATTAGAATTTTTCAATTCTGTCCCTGAACTTCAAGATGTAGGAGACTGAAAACCTTCAATGAACCCAAATGAAGAAGAAGGTGCATGGAAAACGGGTAATTCTTGCATTTCGTGTGTAAATTTAACCTGCTATTCTATTGGATATGAACACATAGGTCATTAGTTCTTATGATATTTACATCATATGCTCTTTAAAAACATGCTACGTAAAAATCAATGTCAAAGCCGTAAGAAGTTTCCAAATGAAGGTACCAATGGGACAATTAGTTAGACTTGCCAATTTTAGGTCATCAGAAGCAGTAGCAGAATTTTATAACGTAACAGCACTTGCCCACCTGGATAGTACATCTTAGTCATTTAAAATTAGGTTTTAAAAATTCCTGATTTAGGGATGCCTGGGTGGCTCAGTCAGTTGAGCGTCTGACTTCAGCTCAGGTCATGATCTCCCGGTTCATGAGTTCGAGCCCCAAGTCGGGTTCTGTGCTGACAGCTCGGAGCCTGCAGCCTGCTTCGCATTCTGTGTCTCCCTCTCTCTCTGCCCTTGCCCTGCTCATGCTCTTTCTCTGTTTCTCAAAAATAAATAAACATTAAAAAATTTTAAAAAATTCCTGATGTAAGGGCACCTGGGTGGCTCAGTCAGTTGAGTGTCTGGCTTCTGCTCAGATCATAATCTCCAGGTTTGTGAATTCGGGCCCTGCATTGGGCTCACTGCCTTTAGCTCAGAGCTCACTTTGGGTCCTCTGTCCCCCTCTCTCTGCCCCTCCCCTGTTTGGACTCTATCTCAGAAATAAATACACATTTAAAAAATTTTTCGCAATTTAAAAAATACGGATAAAACTGCATCTCTTGAGACTATTTTCAAAATTTAATAAAGTAATACATGTGAGTACTTTGGCATGAAATAAACATTCAACATATTTTAATCCCTCATTCTGCCTTATCTTCACTCTGCCTAAAATTAGAGAAAGTAGGACACCAGCTACTGCTTGGCTACTGCTACACAGGTTGGAAACGCTTGAAACACTTTTAAAAACGCATGGTTTTAAGTTTTTAAACAATGAAAGCAATCAACCATAGAGTTTCACTTTGGGCAGATTTATAATGTTTTCTTAAATCCTTAAACTGTGTGTTTATAGCCTCACACTTATGAAAAGACTGTGCTTTTTCAATCTAATTGTTCTGAAAAATTAAGCAACAAGTAAAGACTCCAGGGTCTCCGTTGTGCCTCCAGGTTGTTGGGGGAGGGAAAGGATATGAGGAGGTGACTGACAGAGAATGCTTTTTTTAAAAAATGTTTATTTATTTATTTTGAGAGAGAGAGAGAGAGTGAGGGAGGGGCAGAGAGAGGACAGAGAGATTCCCAAGCAGGGAATCTCTGACACAGAGACAGAGAGCTCGATTCCATGAACCCTGAGATCACAACCTGAGTGAAACCAAGAGCAGGATGCTTAACCTCTTGGGCCACCCAGGTACCCCGAGAATGTTCTTTAATATGCAGGCAACTCATGCCATTCACAGCTAGATAATGAAAGAAAGGCACAGTGTGAGCACGCTCAAATCCTTCTAGTGTGTTCCTGCCTCTCCAAGCTTTTTCTATGCGTGTGTGTACGTATGTGTGTGCATGTGTGTACTGTGAGCACACACACACATGTATGTGCACATCTATGTCCACACCCACACAGGTGTTGTCACTTGAAATATAGAAAACACTCAAGTTCCACAGAAACACAAACGAAATGGGTCGTGATGGAAAGATATTTTTTACTGTGTGTTCTCAGGCAGGACTCACACTGAGGCTGTAGTCCTGGGTTTAAATGGAAAGAGAACACCTTGGTCTTGGAGACCTTGCACTCACTGCATAGTTATCGTAGAGGTCGGAGTATGTTTGAATACGGTATCGAAGAGAATGGCGGACAGGAGCAGATGGACTGTTGTACAGGGTGGTGATTTAGGCAGGCAGAGGAGGAAGAACTTGAACTAGCCATGTTTAAATCTGGGACGAGCTGTTCTCCAACCAGCATTTCCAAGCCTGGTGGCAATATGGCGGCCTCCACAGACCCCAGGACACAAGCAAATGAAATCTGTATGTGCATTTAAGCCAAATGAACGGAGACAACCTCAATATTTGCCTAGTTCATGTCTTTTTTGGCAAATCTTGATATAAGTGAACTATTTTCTTTCTCCCTTCCCTTCCCTTCTTCCTATCTTCTTTCTTTCTTTCTTTCTTCCTTCCGATCCTCCCAATGATGGGGTTTTGGGGCGTTGGTGGGGGTTTGGAGCCGATGGCCAAGAACGAATTCTCGAAGACATCTTTGGTGCAAAGAAGACGTCTTCGGCAATTTTATTAGAGCGTAGGGACAAGACCTGTGGGCAGGAAGAGCGGCCCTGGGGTTGTACAGGGTGACTGCTTCTAGACTGTGGAGTTTTGGGGGAGGTAAAGTCAACAAGAAGTTTCTTAAAGGGATTTCCGTATGCTAAAGAAGACTCACAGATTACCGGAGGCCTAGCTATTGTCAAACTAAGGCTGTTTTCCCTCTAGCAAAGCGTTATCTTTATAGTAGTAGGGAGTTCGTGATCAGGCTGTTGTTGAGATATTTGTAAACTGATGGAAACTCTCAGTTTACCCATTTGTTTTCTGTCCTTTCCTTTGTTCTTGGGCAGCCAAGAGTGCCTGAGGAATGTCACACACATCCCACCTTGGGGGGCGGGGGGTTGCGGGGTGGTTGTACTAGCTTGTGCTTGGCCCATAGCTTGCCTTGGGGTCTCTCATCACCACTGTGAGAACATAAACTCCGGGCATCAGAGAGATTCAGCACCTAAAATAATGTATTTTCACTCTCAGCTAGAGTGATTTAACTTGGTTCTTTTTGCCTTATTATGCCCTTCCTCAAATTCCATGAAAATTCACCTGCATCATATGGTTCCTATGTTCCAGAAAGACCCTAGGTTAAAACAGTGAAATCTGAGCCCATCAAAATTCAGCATTGGGAGGAGGAGGCAGAATATGATGATGTTAATAATGCAATTTGCTTCGGAAGCTACTTGCAAAATTTCTTCTCTCTCGTCCTCAGCATGGCTCAGGTGCTATGGGAAGCAATTATTGTCAGAGACCCCGAATTTAAATTTTGAGTGGAATGCCAAAAACCGCAAAGCAAGGAGTGCTAAATCAACTGCCCCTTAATTTCTCCATCTCTGCTCAGGACAGTTCAGGAATATTCTGAGGTACTAGAAATCACATGGGACAGAGCATTGCGGGCAGGCTGAGGGAGTTTCTAGGTATTCAAGGATTCACTTTGCTGGACATCAGTTTCTTTTTACACGACCTGAGAAGTAGCAAAGGTCCTGTTCAGTGCTGAAACAATATCTTTATGTGTTAAAGCCCAAAAGGTAAATTGTCTTAGGTAACTGAAAAATCCGGGTATAATACAGGCTTCGGGCAAAGTTAGACTCAGGGGTGGGGGTGGGGGAGGACAGTAAAAACATTATCAACACATCCGCCTTCTCTGTGGTGGCTTCACATTTATGAAGTTCCTTCAAACTGGTAGCAGAGATGTCTGCAGGGAATTTTAAACGTCATCTTTATACCTTCTGATCCAAAAGGAAAAAAAAAATCGTATCAAGAACATACTTTTAAACTCAAAAAGTCCTGTGCGGTTGGTTACAGACTATCATTACTGACATCTTCATGGCTTAAGGTCCCAAAGGAACACTAAGGAATAATGCTTAGAGAAACTGTAAACGTAGTGATGTAGAAATATACCATGCTCAGGGGCCAGAACACTCAGTGTTGTTGAGATGCCCATTTCCCCCCAAATTGATCTATAGATTCAATAAAATCCTGTTGCAATCCTGGCAAGCTTTTTGACAAGCTGAATGTGGGGGAAGATTTTAAGCGCCCCCCCCCCCACCCCCACCCCACTCCGGGTATTTGCGCCTCTGTGTAATCTCCTCCCCTTGAGTGGGGACAGACTCTGTGGCTTGATTCTAACATACAGATATGGCGAGATGATAGATACTGCTTCTGGAATTACATATAAGATAAGACTGTCTTGGGGCGCCTGGGTGGCTCAGTCGGGTAAGCATCTGACTTCTGCTCAGGTCATGATCTCACGGTTGGTGAGTTCAAGCCCCACACTGGGCTCTGTGCTGACAGCTCAGAGCCTGGAGCCTCCTTCGAGTTCTGTGTCTCCCTTTCTCTGCTCCTCCCTCTCAGGCTCTGTCTCTCTCTGTCTCTCAAAGATAAATAAATATTAAAAAAAAAAAAAAAAGACTGTCTTGTTGGTAGGTTTGTTCTAATGTCTCTCTCTGGCTCTGGCTCATTTGCTGGCTTGAAATAGGGAGTTTCTGTGAATTCTACAGCTGCAAGGAAATGAAATCTGCCAACAACCTAGTGTTTTTGGAAGTGGATCCTTTCCTGGTCAGGCTTTCGGACGAGGCCCCAGCCCTGACAGCTGCCTTCATTGTGGTCCGGTGAGACCTCAAGCAGGGGATCTGGTAAAGTCGTGCCCGGATTCCTGAGCCACAGAATCGGTCAAATAATAAACGTGTTGTTTCCAGCTGCATGTTTCTGGTAACAGAATATTATAACTCTGAATAAATAAATACACCGAGTCTAAAATTTGTACAGAAATGCAAAGGGCCTAGAATGACCATGGAGGGGCAGAAAGATTTCTTTGGCTGGTCTAACAGTTAAATTCGAGAAACAGATTAACAGGAGAGAAACCAATTCCATACATACAGGAGTCCCTTAGAAACATGAGACTCCCCTGCATCAGGTAATTGGGGATTTTATACCATCCTGAGCTAGGGGGAAGGGGCTAAGCAACGGGGCTTCAAGGGGGAGGCCATTCACAGGAAGCTGGGAAGAGTTTTGTAAACGAATACTTGCAGCTGAGTCTTTCTGATATAAAAAGTTATCTCTGGCTCAGTGGGTGGGGACATGTGGCTCTTGATCTCGGGGTTGTGAGTTCAAGTCCCACATCGGGTACGGAGATTACTTACAAAAAAAAAAAAGTTATCTCTGGTCATAGCTCTCTCTCTTTTTTAAGTTTATTTATTTATTTATTTTTAGTAAGCTCTACACCCAACATGGGGCTCACCACCCTGAGACCAAGAATCACATGTCTGTCCTGCTGAGCCAGCCAGGCACCCCCTGGTAATAGCTCTTTTCCTGATCCAAGTTTCCTATCTAAATCCTTTTAGGCGGTTGAGGAGGATAAGGTTAACAGTTCTTCCTGAGTCTCAGTTTGAAATAACCCACCTGCCACAGTGGCATATTTTGGGGTGACGTATCTACTCCCCTTCAACCAAAACAATTGAATAAAAAGGAGCAGATTTGGAGAAGTTCCATTATTTCACTTCACAGTATAACATAGAGCTCCTGTACTCACGACATACAGATTGGCATACAGATTGACAGGCAGATCAACGGAACTGAGCTATACCTACCTACCCCACTGATAGTTAACAGTGGTGTTCTGAAAATTCAGTGGCAAATTTTCAACAAAGACTGTCAACAACAACACAGTAAAAACACATTAAAAAAACCCACAAGAACCTGGATCCTTCAGTCACTGCATTTCCAAAAATTGATTCAAAACTGAACCATAGATCACATTTAAGAGCTAAAGCTGTACCTCTTCTGGAGAGACCCAGAGGAGAAAATGTAAGTGGCTTTGAGCTGGGCCAATATTTTGCAAAATAGGACAAAAAGAACATGAACGGTTAACAATGTTCATTTTGACAAATTAAAAATTAAAAACTTCTTATCTGCAAAAGATGTTTTTAAGAAACTATAAATGCAATCAACGCATTGGGAGAAGTTGTTTGAAAGATACCTATCTGATAAAAGACTTTTACCCAGAATGCAGAAAGGTCACTTACAACTCGATGTGAAGCATACAGATATCCCAATTAAAAAAGAAAATTTGCAAACGATCCTAGCAGACACCTGCAGAAAATATATACAAATGGTAAATGAGCTCAAGAAGAGATACTCAATGCCATTAGCAATTTGGCGAATGTAAATTTGATTCACGGTAGGCTATTATTCCACAGTCACCAAAGCTCCCAAGATTCAAGACCAAAATTACCAAAAGCCGGTGAGGATGCGGAACTACCCAAATCCATCTGCTTCCGGAGGGAATGCAAAATGTTATGGCCACTTTGGAAAAGTACGGCGGTGCCTTTGAACGTGACGCAAACACTTTCCATATGTCTCAGCAATTCCACTCCGAGGGGTTTACGCGAAAGGAATAAAAACTTACGTTTGCACCGAGATTCCAATGTACAAAGCTGTTGTGTTTAAAATAGCCCCAAACCGAAAAGAGCCCACCACCCATCTGTGGAAACAGGATAAACAAACTGTGATGTACCCATACAACGGAACACCACACCATCGCTGAAAAGAGCAAATCCCCCCGAAACAGAAATGCCTGTATGATCTCAACGCGGCGCGCCAAGGGAGAGAGATCAAATACCGAAGGCTGCGGAACGTGTGGATTCCTTTGTATGGAACTCTAGTAAAATTCCACACGTAGGGATAGGAAGAAAAATCAGTGGTCGTGGAGGGCACGGACAGTGACTTCAGAGGCACAGGAGGGGACATTTGAGGCTGGTGACAACGTTCTGTGTGGTGCCTGGTACCTGGCTGATTATACTTGTCAACACTTCTGGAACGCACACACTTACCACTTGAATTGTACTGAATGTAAATTGTACCTCCATAAAGCTGATGAGACATAATATGTAATATGAAATATGAAACATGAAAATTACGTATTTCATAGTAATATGAAATAGTGCACTGTAGCCAAGGCACCATGAGAATAGAGAGGTGAATAAAACATGATCCCTCACCACCAAGAACTTTCAGTCTAGAAGAAACAGATGTGAATCAGGAGCTGTAATCCACGGCAAACTGCGATGAATTGTATGATCGCCTATTAACTGAGATTACATTTGCCCTAAGTAATAGGGATTCACTGCAGTGATTCAGTAATGAAAGGTTATATTTTTCTTATAGAAAAATCTAGTCCATGGGAGCACCTGGGTGGCTCAGTTGGTTAAGCATTTGACTCTTGGTTTCAGCTCAGGTCATGATCTCTTGGTTCATGGGAGGGAGATGGTGCAGACTGCTTGGGATTCTCTCTCCCTCTTTCTGTCTCTCTCTGCCCCCCCCCCTCAAAATAAATAAATAAGCAGTTTTTTTTAAAAAAAGAAAGAAAAATCTAGTTGATGATATTAATTCAGAAATAGCCACCCACAGCCGCAAGTAAAAGGAAGAGAAAAGAACAAAACTGTTGCTCCCAACAAAACATAGGTTGCTGAGGTTAGGGAAGGAAAGCAGAATTCTGGCTGTAGAGAAGGAAGCTGAGAGAGATTCTCAAGTACCAATCAAAGTTAGTGCTATGAAGACACTGTAAAAGAGGGAGAAATCAATTTTATCTGAGAAAAAGCTCTTAGCCAGAATTTCACACTATGAATTGCAAAGTCTCTTTTTCCGTCGCTGGGATTTCAGGATTTCACTGGGGCTTCTAAGCCACGCAGAGTGGGAGCAGGTGCAACAGGGAGAAAACTGGGGTCTTGGGTTTCCCAGAGGCGCCGGTGCTGAGTAAGATTGACCTTCTGGATGCAAAAGAAATGACTCGTGAGTGTCAACACATCCGGACCCCAAGAAACGGGAAGTCATTCTGAGCCGATGAACCCCAGCAATGACTAGGAGAACTTTTCTCTGTCTCTCAAAATATCGGCATCTCAAAGGAAACCTCGCTGAATTTACCTGAATTACCCTGAATTTCAAGGTAGGCAATTTGTTTTGCATGGGATTTGTCATAGGATTCTACTTGTGGGGAGTTCGGGGAGGGTATTTAAATGAGTTAGTTGTAGTTTTCATTCATTCATTCATTCATTCATTCATTCACTCACTCAAATATTATTGACGGTTGTCGGTGAGCTGGGTACCAGCTAGACAGCAAGTGCAAACAGGCTTTCCCTCCTGGTGCACACAGTGTACAGGGCGGGTAGGGGGGAGACTGGGACTAAATAATCACACTGTCAAATGTGAATTCCCCCCGCGAGGTCAGGGATTTCTTCCCCGAGCAGTTGACTGTTGGTCTCATTCGTGGCAAATGTGGAAGCTGAGAAGAAACAGAGGAGGGAGACAGGAGTCCCCGGTGGAGGGGTCGGTACATATCACAGCCCCCCGGGCAGGAGGGACCATGACAAATACCAGGAGCTCAGGGAAGGTCCACGTGGCTGGAGCTGGAAAGTGAGATGGGCGTGACGGGGGTGGGGAGGAGGGAGAAGTGGGGGCCAGAGGACTCCAGCGATTTGGAGGAAGACAGGGAAGTTCTTGAACAGCGAAGAGGTGTCATCCGATTTGTGCTTAAAGCACCACTCCAGCAGCGGCGGGGAGATCAGGGTGGCGTGGACAGGGCGGGGGTCCCGCCGTGCACGCAGCTGCTAAACGAAAGAGCCAGTGGCATCAGCGTGATGGCTCCAGCAGCGGGACCAGCATCGAGAGGCACAGAGACATCTTGGGACTCTGAGCCCCATCCTAAGTGCTCGGGCTGCAATGTCTCAGTTTCTCCTCAGCACCACTCCAGGAGGAGAGGAATACTAACCCCTTCACTGCGCAGAGGAGGACACTGAGGCTCAGAGGAACACAGGGCCTTGCCAGCGTTCAAGCGGCTTGCAGCGCTAGGGCTGAGACGCGAAACCGGGCGTCTGGGTTCACGCCGCGTGCTCTGAGCCACGCACGGTGGCAGCTGAAGTGGTACCAGCAGCCTCAAGTAATGTTTCGAAAGGGTGGGTTGCACGCACACTGTCCCTGAATAGGTGATGAGCTCAAAAGACAGGTGGATATGAACCTACGTGCCTGGGAGATGTAGGCAGAATTAAGGATTGTGACCATGCGTGCTTGCTGGGACCAGAGGGGTAAAACCAAGTTGTCCAGACCCCAAAACATGCGGTGGAAAGGTTTCGGGGACGGTGGACTACACACGGCCAAGCAGACGCAGACGCTGTCCCTTTGCGCCTGGGGTCTGCGGCTCTGCAGATGGGGAGTCCCAACGTTTCCAGATATCACGGTTTTCCCAAGGGCTCTCAGAGACCTGGCATCGAATGGGAAACACGTCCCAGGCTTCAGATTCAGACAATCAACTCTATTTTTGTCTTGAACATTGTACAGGTTAAGACTGAACGGGCGACAGCAGATGGGAAACATGCCCTTAGAGAAATCACTGCCTGCAGAGGTCAGTTTAAAACCTCAAGATTCGATTTCTGGCCTGGGATTTGAGCTGCACTGAATTGTCGCAGGCGAGTGAGTGGTCTGTGCGCCGTGAGCACAGCCCCGTGGGCCTGGTGGCTCCAGTGGCTTAGTGTTTCCAGCAATCCTCCTGACTCAAGGCCGTGGGGAGCAGCTCCTGCTACCCAAGACATGGGCTGCACATCTGAGCCCAGAGGCACGGAAGAATGAGCTTGCGTAATCAATCATAAGGCACGGTGTGCAAAGCCTCCAGGCGTATTAAGGGCGTTATCGTCTCAAATTACTGGATGTTTTCTACCCTCCACTGGTCTCTGCCCTGTGAGGCATTTAAACCACGGCTTTGAATTACAGATTGAGTTAGAAAACCAATAGCAGGAGAAAAAGTAAGTTGAAGTAAGTGTACAACTTTCTGCCGAGTTAGAAGTCGTGCCCTCTTGCTGCTGAATGGGCACTGGTCCCACTAACTAATTAGATTTACATACGCAAATGAGGCCAGTCAGTCTAATGTTGCCTCCACTCAACCTCCCGAAGTCCTAAATAGAACCCTGGATGTACTGTTTGCCAACACAATGAAAATAAAATCAAGTTTGAATTGAAAGCCCACTGATTTCCCCCCCCCCCCATGGACAGAGATAAGATAATCTAGTGTTTTTTTGAGCTTCAACAGTTAGTATTCTCTGCCAGTTAAATGTCCAAGGAAGAAATGGTTCTGTATCTTAGTGACATACTGAGTCAAGTTGAGGATCAAGATTTTTTAGTGGATAAAACCTATCAATAAATACACCCATAAGAAAAAAAAAGTGCATTTTTTTTTAATTCAAAGTAAACTCCATGCCTTTTCTTTGATGTGGAATAAGGATTGTTCTTGTGTTGTATTTTGGTTTTGTTTTACTTTTTTTTTTTTTTTTTTTTTTTGAGTGGGTGAGCCGGGGAAGGGCAGAGAGAGAGAGAGGGAGAGAGAGAGTCCCAAGCAGGCTCTGCACTGTCAGCATAGAACCCAATACGGGGATCAAAGTCATGAACCGTGAGATCATGACCTGAGTGGAAACCAGACTGAGCCAGCCAGGTGCCCCAGTCTTGTTTTGCATTTTAAACAAACCAAATCCTTAGGTTTTATATTCCACAGGGGCAGGTACCGAAAACCGTCCGAAAAACCAACGTCAAATACAAGTGACCTTCCAGGGCGCTGGGAATGCGGTGGGTTTTCAAACACACCTGCTGTGGTTGCATGCAGCCCCCTAGTGTGTGTCGTAGGGTCTGAGAATCACGGGTGCCCAAATGTCATGGCATTCTGTATGATCTATACAGGAAGATTGTGGATTTGGAGATTTCAGAGATCTAGAAAGTCTAGAAATTAGGGACATGTGCTCTTTCTCTGTCCAGGTCTTGGATGAGCCTCACGCCACCTGGGTTTCCTTTCCTTCTGTTGGCTCAGATCCGTATCTCCCAGACTGAAGGGTGGGGCTCTGCTACAGTACAAGCTGGTGTCCGTTTCCAAACGGTTAACACGTGTAGTCTGTCTGGTATGATTGCATTCTGCCTTTTCAATTCACCTCCTAACCTTCCACTTGGAAGTAATACCGGTCACTTCGATTCCACCCCCTTTCTTCACGATTCAGTGCGAAATATTATTTATTTGCAGAAAAACTCTGGCAACCTTCTTCTGACAACCCAGCTTCTAAGCCAAAGAGCTTCCTGCCTTAATGAAACATAAACATCGCCTATGGTTCCTCAACTTTGTGATAATCCTGAAATGACTACTCTCCAAACCCGAGATTGGCAGTGAGCATCTAAACCAGAGGCTCTCGACTGGGGCCAAGTCAGTCCTCTTGGGGAAACTCGGCAGCGTGAAGACATTTTGGTTGTGACCGTGCAGGTGCTGGAGACGAGGCGTTGCTACTGGCAACCAGCGCACAGAGCCCAGGGATGCTGGTGAGTGTCTCTCAGTTCCCAGGACAGCCCACACCAGAGGACGTTCTGGCTCTGTGTCCGCACTGCTCAGGTTGGAAAACGCTGCTTTAAACCAAATGGTCTGAAATTTAGAAAGAGTTCTCACTTGAGGAAGAAGTGATTATGTCAGAATTGAGAAGCCACGCTCTTTCAGCGAGGTGCAGACTATTTTTGTAACATGTTCGCGTCAGTGGTCATCACTGCACCAAGCCCTGCACTGATTCCCTGGAGACATAGATCGATTCCTGTTCATCACCGGAGAGAAAGCCGGAGCGCTTCTCTGTAGATGGTTCAAATTCCCAGCAACTTCTTGGCAACGGGGAGTAGTGGTGAGTGACCAGGCCTGCATCGACTCAGAATACAAAGCTCCAAATGACAGTGTAGAAGGCGTCCAGATTGGATGTTTAAGATTAGTCTGGGTAATAGAAAACGTTCAATAATTGATGGCTTTCACTAATAGCTCTAGATTGCAAGTCAGTGTTCTTTGTTCTTTTCTTCCACAAGTTAATAGATTAAGGAGGGGGAAAGAATCTATACACGGCCCTTGACAAATTTTGCAATTTTTCAAATATTACACTCCTGCCCAAATGTCATTTTTTTTTTCCAACCATGAGAAAATCTCGGGCAAAAAGGTCAGTTCACAGAAGTCATAGGCAACTATGCAACCTATGTATGATATATTTCCTGTGAAATTTCTAATTAGATTAGAAACATGAAAGAAAAATTGTGACTCGTTTCTCTATCATAATTTCATGTGATATTCACAAATATTTTGACCATATTTTCAAACACGTGTACCATAGGAGAACAGCCCCACCATGGTGAGTATCCACGAACGAATCCACAGAGGCTCCACAAACAAAAGCTTGACCACACCTCATCGGAGCTCAGAAGGACTCCTTGTAATTCTCCCACAGCACGACAGTGTTAGAGGCCTGCAGGGGCTGAGACCCTCCCCCCCCCCCCCACAGGCTCTCGTGAGGCCTGGCCTCCTGGGTTCTGAGGAGGTAGGAGGCTTTTTGCTTCATATATCCCTAAGCATGGAACAGGGACCATAAACGCACTTAGCTGCAGTCTAGGACTAACTTAGGCCCAAGGAGGCGGTCACCTTTTGGTCCCTTTTGGTGTCATCCTTTCTGGTGCGGGACAAGGAACATCAGGAGCTAGCACTGTTCTGTATCCACGTAGGTCACACACTGAATCTACAAGAGGTTTATTGTGTCTCTCTGGGTGGAATCCATCTGGCCTTCACCTTGGCCTTGTCTGAGCATCTCATGCCTACCATGAGGAAGAGCCCAGATAGGATATCGGGGTGTGGGAACCAAGTAGAGAAAGCAGATAGGATGCTGACTTGAGATAGCTCATACATTTGGTAACTCAAATGCTAGAAGGTTCCAGGTAAGGCAACGCAAGGAAGGAAATGAGATTATTGTGCATATATAGGGAACAGTGGAAAGTGTGCAGAACCAAAGACATCAGGTCCTTCTACAAGGGGGCTGGGTGAAGCTTCAGGCAATGGTTGCCATGGAGAGATGTGAGCTTGAATTGGCTGTTTCTTCCTAGAAATTCCATCAGCACATAACATGCATTTGACTCCATGCTGGTCACCATTTATACAGGAGATTCCTTCTGATTTCATTGCAGAACCTCAGTCAGTTCCTACTTATGCTACTTCCAGCCTTGGTTATATTAGGCAATTTTTTTTTCTATAAAAGAGGAAACAATACTAACTCTGATTAGTTTAGGTGATGTCAAATTAAAAAAAAACTGAAATAACAGAAATCCGACTCCAAACTACCTTAGAAAGAACAAGGAAATTGCTCTTTTCATGCAGTAGTATGACCTGTGTACAATAGGCAGTCAGCTACATAGCAGGTTGATTCAGGGGCTCAGTGGTGCTGTGGTGTCATAAGGATATATTCTCTGTGTCAGAAGTGATCTTCACACACTGCACCCAAAGAGGCAATGACCGAGATTCACCAGGACACGTACCTTGAGCGGCAAGGGCAGGTTAGGGAAGAGCAAAATCCTCTAAAGACTCTAAACCACAATCTAAACCTGAATAGGAAGGAACATCTCCCAGCTCATTCTGTGATGCCCAGGGTTACGCTGATACCAGGACCTGTAAAGACCTCACCTGAAAAAGAAATCTATAGACCAGTATCTCTTATCAATATAGATGCAAAAACCCTCACCAGAAGAATAAAGAAATAAAGGCAATGTATGGAAACCATGGTCACATGGGATTTATCTCAGCAATAGAAAGCTGTTTTGGGGGCATCTATCTGGCTTAGTCAGTAGAGCATGTGACCCCTGATCTCCAAGACATGAGTTTGAGCCCCACTTTGGGTGAAGAGATTATTTAAAGATAAAATCTCTAAAAGAAAGGACAGGAAAGGAAAGGAAAGGAAAGGAAAGAAAGAGAAAGAAAGAAAGAAAGAAAGGGAGAAAGAAAGAAAGGGAGAAAGAAAGAAAGAAAAGAAAGAAAGAAAAAAATGTTTTAACATCTGGGAACCAATTGATGTGGGACACTGTATGAAAAGAATAAAGGTCAGTGACCACACAATCATCTCAATGGAGTCAGAATATATTTTGTGAAATTCGAAACTCTATCATACTAAAAAGCTTGAGAAAATAAGAACATGAGTTTCTTTGACCTAAAAATAGTATCTACAAACATCCTGCAGTTCATAACAAACTTAATGGTAAAAAACTGAATGTTTCCACCTAATGTTGGGAAACACAGATGTCTGCTTTTACAACTTCCTTTCAACATTGTACTGGCGGTTTCAGCCAAGGCAATTAGGCAAGAAAATGAAATGCAATGCATCCAGGTTGAAAAGAAAGTAGTGAAACTATGCTGTTTCCAAATGGCACGATCTTGTATTTAGAAAAGGCTAAGAAATTCATTTTAAAAAGTCTTAAACTAATAAAATAATTCATCAATGCAGCAAGCTTGCAAGAGATAAGATGAATGTAGAAAAATCAATTGTATTTCTGTATGCAAGGAATGAGTCATACAAAAACTAAATTAAGCGAACAATTCAACTTGCAATAGCACCAAAAAGAACAAATACTAAAGAAAAATGTAACCAAAGAAACACAAAACTTGTAGTTTAAAAACTACAAGACAGTGTTGAAGGAAATTAATTTTCTACCTAAGGCAATTTGTCAAGGGAATAAAACAAAAGACATCAGAATGGGAAAGAGAAAAGTAAAACTGTTTCTGCATGCAGATGTTATAATCTTGTATACAGAGAATCCTGTGGAATCTACCTAAAAAGTAAACTAATTCAGTAACGTTTCAGAATAAAAGATTAATACACAAAAATCAACTGTATTTCTTAGGGCGCCTGGCTGACTCAGATGGAAGAGCATGTGACTCTTGATTTTGAGGTTGTGAGTTCGAGCCCCACATTGGGTGTAGAGATTACTAGAAAATAAATAAACTTTAAAAAGCCAGTTGTATTTTTAGACAGTGGCGATGTGAAAACTGTGAGTGAAATCAAGAAAATATATTTATAACAACAGCAAAAAAAATTTGGAATATTGTTTTAAAAGAGATGCAAATTATACCCGGAAGTCAAAAAAACATTGTTGAAAGAAATTTAAAAAGGCCTAAGTAAGTGGAAAGAGATTCCCATACTCCTGGATTGAAGGACTTAATAATGTTAAGATGATGTGGCTCCCAAATTGATCTAAAGATTACACACAATCCCCATCAGAAGCCCCACTGACTCTTGTGGGAGTTGACGGGTTGACTGGGAGATTGACATGAAAATGAAAGGACCCAGAATAGCCAAACCATCTTGGAAAAAGGAAAACAAAGTTAAGAGACGCACAGTTCTCAGTCTCCATGCTGAATACAAAACAACACTACCAAAGCAAGTGAAACGTCAGCATGGGGACAGACGTGAGATCAACTGGCTGGGAGACGAGCCTGAACAAAAATGCCATGTGCTGGTAAGGAGGTGGTAATGGCGTTGGGTGGTCATGGGGAATGACTGCTAATGGATATGGGTTAATGAAAATAATTTGAAAACTGATTTCAGTGATGGTTGTGTCACCGTGAATATGCTAAAAATTGTTGAATGGTCACATCTTGCAGGGGTGGCTCGGTGTACAATATCTCAATAAAAAATAAGCTAAGGAAAAGTACCATTGCATCTGGCCACACTATTGCAATGTTTAAAAAATTATCAAATAATGATTCAGAAGGCACTTTATTAAACTTGACCTGTGTATTCTATGCACGCCAATGCTTTCCTTGTGTTTTTATCATAAAGAAGAATTTAGTAGAGGTGACACAAGGATTTCCTGGCTGCTTTTTGTGTTCACCATGATCCAGACCTCCTTCGCTATCGGTGGGGAAACACTTATGTTTTCCAGAAAAAAACTGATATGCCAAGAGACTTTTTCAAATAGGTAATGAGGAGGTGGTGTATTTATTCTGGGCGGGGGGTGGGGGGGGTGGGAAGATCAGCATCGCTGTTCAACAATGTTGAACTGACTAAACCATGATTACTTTTCTGAAAATAAAAATCGTTACATGAATACAAAAAGTAATCGTAATTAGGATTGAGAAGACCTAGAAGAACTGAATTAAAAATGTTCATCTTTTATTGATCACATACATTTTTCAGAAGGAGACTATTTTTACTAGCTCAGGCTAATAAAAAAAAAAAAAACACATTATTTTACAAAATTGTGGGAACAATTGGTCCATGACAGCAGAAAGCTGTTTTCCACAACTCTCGTTTGGCAGGGGCTGGGAGAAACCAAGTTCACATGAGTATTTCCTCAGTTTCTAAACCGGAGACTGTCTGGGGCACCTGGGTGGCTCAGTTAGTTAAGCATCTGACTTTGGCTCAGGTGGTTCACAAGTCTGAGGCCCGCATCGGACTCTGTGCCGACAGCTCGGAGCCTGGAGCCTGCTTCGGATTCTGTGTCTCCCTCTCTCTCTGCCCCTCCCCTGCTCACACTCTGTCTCTGTCTCTCTCTCAAAAATAAATAAAAAGGTTAAAAAAAAATTTTAAATCAGACACTGTCTGTGAGACAGTAGCCACAGCCAGTGGTTCACATGCAGTCATGGAGTGTCACCAGCTCTTGCCTAATCCTCTCTGATTTGCCCCAGGGCGCCCTGGGTCGGAGGAGAACACAGGTCTGCAGCACTGGGCTCTGACCACAGGGCCTGGGAGGGGAATGTGTCCCCCAACATGTAAGCTCCTACCTTCTGAGCTAAATCACATGAAGAAAAGCTTCTCTTACTTGGATGCCCAAAGCTCAGAAGAGCAAGACTAAGTACTTAGCAGACTTAGCTACTTTAATGATCCTTGATCCCTGCCTGAGGATGGCTTCACAGTCTTTCACAGAGAAACCCAGCAGTTCCTATGCACTTGGCAGATGCATCAAGGGAGCCACAGATAAGAAAGTTGGAGCCAAGTTTCCACCTATGCTTCCTAGAGTGTGAAATTTATTTTCTGTCCAGGATCTACCACTGCCTATGTAGGTAGGAAATGGAGTTTTCTTGTAGCCATGGAGAAGGATAATAAGAAAGGCATGATTTTAAGCAATTCTTTATTGAGCCTATGTAAAGAATTAAACCGAAGGCTTTCAATGAGGGGAGCAGGTGCTGGAAGAGTTTGTTTTCAGTGCCAAGTAACATAAATCCCCTACGGGGTGTAAACCTATAAAGGAGTTATGTTCCCACAGGACAAGATCTGGATATGGGCAGCTTATAGATGATGCAATGGCTCATGATGCCACTGAAGGCCCTACTCCTCTCTCTTCTGTCCCCCTAATTCAGCAGGTAATCCGGTCACGCAGCCACAAAATGGCGCCCCACCTCCATGCTATGCATAAATTTCAAGGAGGTAAAAGGGGTTACTGTCAACAGACACTTTGCTTTTTTTTTAAAGTTTATTTATTTATTTTTAGAGAAGCAGGAGTTGGGGGGGAAGAAAGAGGGGGAGAGAGGGAGAGAGAGAATCCTAAGCAGGCTTTGTATGCTGACAGCATGGAGCCCGACGTGGGGCTCAATCCCACAACCCTGGGATCATGACCTGAGCCGAAATCAAGAGTTGGACGCTTAGCTGACTGAGTCACCCAGGTGCCCCAAGATTTTGTTTCTTACTTGGATAGGTCTGCCTTCTCTAAAAGATTTCACTTCTGTGGCATTGGTTCAAACATGACGCTTGGGTGCAAGGAAGTCTGGAAGAGTGTTTTTGCTTCCAGTGCCCGGAGTAAAGGAAGACAGGAAAGTAGGGTGGCTGTAGGGTGGCCAACTCAAAGTATTTACCATAGGGAACTGAGTCCTTCAGTAAAATAAGAAGGGTGCCCAGGACACCCTAAAGTGTGAACAAATATTTCTAGTTTGTACTTGCAGTGAATTGGTTTTCTTCTAATCTTAAAAAAATTACCATGTTTCATACTGATTAAACATGATTTTGACAGTCTACAAACATTCCATTAACAAAAAGGACCATAATTGTTTGGGGGGACGCACTTCTACTCAAATGGGTGCCTGGGGGGAGGTACAATCTGTAGACAGAGTGCAGCATCAGTGTTAAATGTGACTTTGCTGCCCAAAGAGAAACAGCAAAAAGGAATTGTTGGCATCAGTTATTAGGTGTGTGACACTTCAGCTTCACTCAAAAATAAATGGGGAGTTAATACAGCTAATACCGGGGCAATGGTTCGCTATCCAACGTAAACCTGAGCTCTGTTACAGCCTTTAATTAAATCCGTTTTCTGTGAGAGGCCGCCATTCACCCTGACATGACTGGAAGTTTCTTAACCATTGACTCCACTAATTTTACATGTCAGTGCAATCACATGACAACACGCACGTTTCTGTTTTGCTTCTGAAGGGCAACAATCTGCTCATTTTGTGGAAGTACTTTTGTCCTCAGGATAACAGCGGAAGGGTTGGTAATTAAGATGATGGGGTGAATTGCATGGGAGATTCTGGAAAAGCTGCCTGACACAGTTATACTTCTAAAATTTTTTTTACTTTATTTATTTTTGAGAGAGAGAGAGAGACAGAGAGAGTGCTAGCAGGGGAGGGGCAGAGAGAGAGGGAGACACAGAATCCAAAGCAGGCTGCAGGCTCTGAGCCGTCAGCACAGAGCCCAATGCTGGGCCCGAACCCACGAACCATGAGATTGTGACCCGAGCCGAAGTCGGCACTCAACCGACTGAGCCACCCAGGAGCCCCAGACGCCCCATGCTTCTAAAAGAAGACCTTTTACTCAAATGCACGGCAAACCAAGCTCCTGGGTTGAAGCTTAAAACAGCAGGTGTTCCGTGTTCGTGTAGCAAACCCTCTTGAAGGGTTCCTGGACTCTTCTGTCCCTGTCGCCTTAATCTTTCTTGGTCAAGGAGAGAAGGAGGTTCACACTGAAAGGAAAATGCAAGCTTGGGACATGATAAGATCATAAGAGCAGGTATTTTCAGCACCAGTGCCGAGTGACCACGTCATGCAATGTATGTCTCTATAAAGGTTTTCAGCGTGTTCTTAGTTTATCGGTGTTCCTGTTCATCTGTTCAGTGATGGTGTCTCTCCTTAGCTTTCCAATTAATCGATGTCCGGGACTGTGCTCAGTTATCTATTTAAAACTATGCGTTGATCTTGGACATCAAGCCAGGGTCTGCTCCCTGATGGAGCTGTGTTTCTGTGTGTTGTATTTACCAGGCCCCGTTCAGCACCTTGGAGAGCGGTTGAGCCTGGTCAGGGCTTCAGGCTGACACTTTCTGGCTTCTCCCTCAGGGATCAGAAGTGCTCACAAAGCAGGAGGTCACCCAGGCATTCGAACAGTATTCAAGCTATGTTGGGTGTCCATAGTATGACAAATACACACTGCCCGCGGGACACTCGGAGGGACCCTTGGGTGGGCACATCCATTGCAATCACCATGTTTTAAAATAACACTGGGCAATCATCAGTTCTGTGGGGCTTTGATGATGTTTTGTGAACCCCTGGTCCTCACACACCCTCCTTCTTCCTAGTCCTCAGGTTAACTTCCTCTGTTGTCCCCGGGGGACATAGGTCTGGAGTTCAGTTCTACACCTCACTGTGTGAGGGCGTATGTTCCCAGGCTGAGAAATCCCCTGCTGTATGGCTGTTTCTTCCTGGGCGATTGGACAGTATGTTTTGCCTCTGGTTTTATTAGTTTCCAAGGTAATGAGGACTGATAATAAGCTTTCACATGCTTTAAACATTCTATGCTGTGGATTAATAATAGATGCTAATTTGTAGGCAAATTCTGTATTGGATTTGGTTCTAAATGAGCTTACATCCTAGACTCGTGATATCAATTTAAACTCTTATGGGGACAGTGAATTTCCATACCTGAGTGAGAAGCTAGGTCTAGGAGACCATGGGACAGGGGTGGACCCAACGTCCCTGTAGGAAGAACAGTGCCCACTCAGGTCCAGCGGATTGTTGCTAAATCAGCACTCAGGTCAAGGATAAGCAAATTTAATAAATATCTATATTTGTTAGATAATATATATTCAATTATAAATTATAAATACTATAGCTTAGATTATATATTATAGATCATCTGTATTAGATTATATATAATAGATAATATACATTAAATATATATATTATAGATGGTACATATTAGAGTATATAGAGATAATATAGATTATCTGTTTATAGATTATATTTTCAGATAATATATTTTAGATTATATATTACAGATAATATATATTAGATAATATAATATATATAATACTATAGATAATATTTATCTATATAAATATAGATATTTATTTGATCTAATAAATCTATGTAAACTTATAATATATAAATATAAATTTTATATCATATATAAATATATATAAATTTTGTGTAAATATATAAATATAAATTTTATACAAATATATATAAATATAAATTTTATGTAAATATATATACATTTTATATAAACACGTGTACATTTTATATAAGTATATAAAATTAGATTAAAAATCTAATAAAGCTGAAATACTGATGCTTATCTGTAATCTCGCTATTTAAAAAAATGTAGGCAACTAATTAAGATTAAATTTAAACACAGAGCACCTCGAAGGGGTCAGCACTATTGGGCTGTTTGGCTGAAACTTGTTGGGTTTTCATCTCCCACCTACGTCTATTCCTTCAAATGCCATCCTTCCCATTCTTTCCTTTACAGTGTGTGGCGTCATTATATTGACACGCCTTCTAGTCCTTGAAGTTGATATAACAATCCCGACACACTTTGCATTCAACTTTTTAAAATGTTGGTATGGCTAGAGTTAACAGTTATATGGGGAAATATAATTTATGTCAGAAACCACACTTGGTGTTAGAAAATTAAGTAAGCCCAGTGTGAGAAATCAGAGTTACAATGTGTGCCATGTAAAAGAATTATGCATGTTTTCAAATCTGTTCTGTTCATTCAGCTGATAAGATTGTAAAATGCTATTTTGCAATCATGGTTACCGTCAGGTTGGGTGTGAAGGGCTTTCTGGAAAGCTGTGTCTAAAATTACTTATTTTGCATATTTGGTTTTAATATTACAAACAGCGAGATGCTTTTTAAGAGCTTGTACCTAAACGAAACTGGCTTAAAGCAGAAGAATTGGAAAACAGTCATGCTTCCCCTAGACAGGCGTTACCGGGATGCATATATGAATGGATGAATCTAATTACACACAAGCATCCCCACTGATTGCTAACGCACAGCCTTTTTTTTATTACAGTGTCTGGAATTAAGGATGGCTGAATAACCTTTACTGTCACAAACAGGCTTACAAGTCATGGTTTTAGGATTTTGGTGTTTTCTTTTTTTCTTTTTTTTTTTTTTCCAGTGGAAACTGTCATACCCTTCTGGTATATTTCCTTATTTTCTTAGAGTTCTGTCTTGAGTACAAGTAACAGGTAGGGACGTATTTCAGAGACTATAATCCTTTCTGCCATAAAACACTGTGAAATAAAGTGCTTAGACATTAAATTTTGAGCTCATTACTTTCTACTTAGACTCCAATTTCTTCTGGTGGAGTAAAAAGTTTGTTCCATGAATAGGGTTAGCCATTTCCAACAGCCTCGCCAGCCTGGGACAGAGGTTCTTGGAAAACACGGGGCTCACGGTGGATTCCCACACGGAAGGCAGCTGCCGCTCTCTGTGCCCAGGGAAGGACGGAGCGACTCAGACCTGGATTCTGAGTCTGGGGTAGTGGGGAGGGGAGAAAGGAGCCACTGCAGTCCTGAGGGTGGCCTTTCGAAGAAGGAGGAGCCCGTGAATGTGTGCACACTGAGAGCAATTCCACCTGCTGTACGTGTTCTGAGTCTCTCTCCTAGTCAACAGTGGGCTTGTTGAAGCAGCTTCTGGAAATATTCAGCCCATACTCAACACATGTGCTTCAGTGAGTGGGTGAGTGGTCCAGGCAGGCACCAATCCCACACGAGGCCGCCGAGATCCTGAACACTAGAGTGAGAACTGAGCCCCAACCCAGGACTCAGACGTCTGCTCCCTGCAGTGGCCAGGACTCAGCGTGGGGTCCCCAGCTCTGGATTTCCTCGTGGCCATTTGTATACCTTTTTCAAAGAAACGTCTGTTCAGGCCCTTTGTCCATTTTCAAGCCAAGTTATGTTTTACGGTGCGCTTTGTGTTTCTGTTATGGAGCTGTAGGGGATCCTTAGAAGAAGTGGTTTTATCAGGTAGCACTTAAGTATGATACATTTGTAAGTGTTGACTCTTCGAACACTCTGCAGGGACACAAATGTGGGAGACAATCCTGCGTGTACGCAGATACAGACGGGCAGACAGTTAGGAAGGTCACATTCTGGAGATGCTGTCTGTGTGGGTCTTGGAGAATGGCTAACCATCGCCAGAGTAAGGAGGATCTGGGGCCCATGGGTCCCCTATCAGAAGGCTGGAGATGATTCGTTTGCTTTTTTGTCATCTGTTCACTTGAAAACAATGAAAAGAAGCGGCAAGATCCGTAGAAAGTTTTTTGCAGAGGCAACAGAGACGTGCATAAATACAAATGCTTACCTGGAAGAGACAATCAAACACACGCATTTCAAGAGTGAAAAGATCCGTAGCCTTTTCTGATGTGTTCCCTTCTGCTCTTGATGAAGGTGACTTATTTAATGCAGTCAATAAATTTCCAGTTTTCAATTTAATGAGCCCCACATTTGGCGTGTTATATTCTAATAGGCTTTCAAGTAAACCTCAGAGATAAAAGGTATTGTACTTCAAAGAAATGTGGTTTTTTTTGTACCTGGTATATTCAACTGGCATAAATTCAGACATACCATATCAGACCTCAACGAAATCCCCGTACGAAGTTTCTCTGTTTTCAAAGTTCTTATAAAATGCCGTCTTCCAGGATATAATTGGCCTCTGTGAAGAAAGCAAGTGATGTTTGAGTGTGCAGATAAACACATTTATAGAAATCTACAGATTTAGGGCCTGAGTTCTTAAAGCATATATAGAAAATGTAAGAGAATAGCTAGAGAATTAATTAAGTACTAGAGAATGTAACAGAATTTTTAAAAATGGAAAATCAAGTTTATCCAGATTTGTAACCATGAAAAGTCCAGTCCTTGTCATGTGAATCACCACTGCATGCTTTGTGGGTTCTGTTTCCAGCCTCTCCCCGCTGCCCCCCCCCCCCGCCCCACCCCAGCCCTGCCTACAGCAGTCAGTAGGACCCTGTCCGGACACTGGCCCACTGGTCTCTCCTTCGTTCTGGCAAAGTGGGAGCCCCGTAGACCTGAGTTGTCAGGGCTGGTAGACGTGGTGAAGTTTCTTTGCCCTGAACGTTGCTGAAATACAACACACGTCCTGTATCCTCAACACGCTGTAGATAAAGTTTGATTTGAAATCAGACACTTGAGCTTTTCTGCTGTCCCCACTTCCCTGATCACTGGCCCAGAGTCAGATTTTCAAGCCTGGTCTTTGGCAAGGAGCGGACACAAGAGTCACACTTGGCCTTGGTGAGCACGGTTTAATGTCTTTGATTAAGGTGCTTCCCCATCCTGGTCCCCAGTTTTCTCTTTGACAAATACGGGTGCAACTTGCTTCTTCCCAGGAGGAAGGACTGTGGTCCTGTCTGCACAGATTTCAAGCTCGAGGCCGGGCACATACCAATGTGTTGTTATTTTATGGAATGACAGTAACCAGCATTTGTAATGTGAGGCCCGTTTGCAAGCATTTGGTTATTTCATCGATAGGCTGTCTGTCACGCCATTTTTGCAGACAAACACACACTTGAGTTTGGAACTAAATGACCTTCTCAAACCACACAACCCGCAGTAAAGGTGGAAGAACTTATAGCCATTCTTCTGTCCCCAGGCCCATGACCTTCCCTTCACATCATGTTGTCTCTTCAACAGACACGGATCCTGGGTGCCCAGCCCAAGTAGCTCACACTCATATGATTATAGAAGGAAGTGGACAAAGTGGAGGTCTTACTGGAGGCTTCTTGGAAGTAAATCCTCCTTATATTCTGGAATGGGTCTGAGGTCCCCTTGCTTCTCCAGCCGCTAAGCCACCGAAGAAGACCCATTTCCAGGGGCCACAAAATGGTGGGTGCAACCCACAGAGAGGCGGGGAGTATATTTTGTTTGATTCCTAAAACATTAAAAAAAACCTTTTATATTATGGAAATTTGCAAACTTATCCATAAGTAGAGAGAAGGATATAACATGCTCCGTATACACATCATCCATTTTCAGTAATTTATCAACTGGCACCACACCAAGGCGGGGGTAGGTCACCTGCCAGGTCGTGAAGACATGTGGGTTTGGGATCCTTTTCAGGTGCTGATAAAGATAAAAGACAGAAGAAGTTGTTTGGGACCTCAGCTCCCATGCAAATGAGATGAAAATCCGGTGTTAAACCCACAGCATGCATTCTTTTGGTCATTGATAAGCTGTGGGGAAACCCACGGATTCTCAACCTGGAGGCTTCATGGGGACCAGAAATCAGAACTTCCCTTTCACTCACACCCCCCAGCTCTCCCCCACATTGTGGCCGTCCTTGCCAAACCCCACAATCGATGCACGGACGCTTGAAATCCTACAGCAGAGTGTTTGCTCTGGCAAAATTCGAGCTGCAAATTATTCTCACAGAGTGGGTAACAGAGCTGTCAAAGGGGCAGGGCAAGGAAGTAAATGTTGCTGTGGATTTGTCAAACCTTTGCTAACAGGAAAACAAGTGACGTGGAGAGAATCAAGTCCAAAATTAATTTCATTTTCATGTTTTCCTAGATAATCCAGATTGGGATTTTTAAACAAATGGCTCTACATGGGTCAGAATGAGGTCTTGAGAACATGAAATTTCACAGTTTATCTTAGGCAGATAAAGTGAAATATTAAACATCAAAGATATCTATAGTCCTCTTTTCTAATTAGTATATATGATTATTGAGACATCCAGGCAGTCTGTGTCATAAAAAGCTTCATCAAGGAGGGGCTCCTGGGTGGCTCAGTAGGTTGGGTGTCTGCCTCTTGATTTTGGCTTAGGTCATGATCTCACAGTCGTGAGTTTGAGCCCAAGTCAAGCTCTGTATTGAGTGTGGAGCCTGCTTAACGTTCTCTCTCTCTCTCTCTCTCTCTCTCTCTCTCTCTGTCTCCCTCTGCCCCTCCCCCAACTCTCTCTCAAATAAAATAAAAAAAAAATCAATCAAGGATTTGGTTTGAAATCATACAGAATTCTGTTCTCAGTTTACTGTGAAAATGTGGACACAGTACGTAGTTGTTTATACAATAGAATAGAAGTGCGTTTTGGTCACAGTGGCCACTTTGGAATTGCCTTCACCGTCTTTCTGGGGCTCCCTTCTTCTCCTGCACCAGTCTCCTTTATATCAGACCCTGTGAATTTCTGTTGCATGGTTTATTCCCTCATTTTGGCAAAGCACTGAAATTATAGTAGACAATTTTTTTGAGATCTTGAATCGCTGGAAAATGTCTTTATTCTACCCTATTCTTGGTCACTGCCTATCACACTTTAATACATAAATCGATTTCTTTCAAAATTTGGAAAGCACTGCCTCACAGGCAGATAGCGGCAGAAAACAGGATTGGATTTTTCAGGAAGATGAAAGGTATAAGAGATTCTTCTACACAAAGAGGCGTTAGACACCTGGCAGAGAGTTTGAAGGAAATTAATGATCGTGATCGGTGTAGAGAGAATCACAAACACACACACAGATAATTATCAACTCAAGAGAGAAAAATTAAACATCGGAAAGCAAAATATTCCTAGGCTACTACAAGTCTCAGTTTGAATAAGGTTCAGATAATCACACATTTGAACAAAATGGCCAGGCAATGGCCAGACCATAAACGACAGTAGAACTTGTACCCAAACCACAGCCTCTGCAGCAGCCCATCCAGAAGCCATCAGAATGTCCGAAGCAACTGGCCCGGAGAAGTCAGGACTTGGTCAGTGACTTCCAGCCTCCCTAATTTTGTATCCCCATTTCCAGTTCAAGACTAACCAGGGTTTGCTCCCCGAGCTCTCACGTAAGATGTCCCACTTCCAGTTAGTTACCCAAAGATGTCCGGTTTGAGCACCTGCAGCCCCTCCCCCCAGCCCTGCTTCTCTCTGCCTCTTGGCTGAACACGGGTGATGGTCACTCACTCCCTTGCTGGAGCCAGCTCTGAGTGGTGCCCCTGTGTGCTCTCCGCGTGGTGGGATCCATCTGTTCCCACCACAGAATACTGATCTGGCAGAGGCCATGGTCTACCTCTGTGGAGAGGAGGGGGCCTGGGAAGGACATGTGTGTGGTGAGGGTGGAAACGGGAAAGAGATTCATGCACATCTTCCAGCAGGAAGGGATCGGTAATATCCACAGCCGAGTGAGATAGTACGATGCCAATGTAAGTATGTAATGTAGAGGTTGGGAGGCGATCCCAAAGGAATGAGACATAAATGCTTGACTGTAGTCAAAGACGAATGGGCAAGCGATGGCTGTTTTTGTCATAAGCCTTTGAGAATTATCTGACTCAGTGAGAAAATATGACCTCGATAAAACTAAGACAAAACATACATTTCAAGACAAATTGCATTTATTTCCATGAACGCACACACACACACACACACACACACACACACACACACACGCCAGTAACACGGGACATGTTTAGTAAGGCTACAGTTCCAAAGGAAATGTGTTGCTATGTGTGTGGCTGGACACGAGGTAGAAAAGAATCTGGGTGAATGAAGAAAATGAAATAAAACAGAAGTGACGCTTTGCACAGACCAAGTCTGCGTGCCACACAGTGAGAGGCGTGAAAAATCACATCTCTGCCCTGGAAGTAAAAAAAAAGAGAGAGAGAGACAGAGTCAGAGACAGGGACAGGGACAGAGAAAGACAGAGAAGAGGAAGAAAATCTTGGTGAAATGAAAGGAAATAAAGACATTTTAAAGCATCCTTGCGGGGAACTCTGAGGGTCCAGACGATGACCGTGGTTCTCCCAGTGGATCTGGGACTCACATAGGAATTGACAAACTTGTAGTGAGTTACACTGGTATCCAAATCTCATCCTACCACCTGCTTTCCAGGTGACCTTGGGCACTGGGCTTCTGTTTCCTCCCCTGTGAAGGGAAATAATAATACCTACTTCTTAGTGTGGGTGACAATTAAATGAGATAATACATGGAAATCTCCTACCACAGGGCTTGACAGATAATTAGGTCTTGGTGAATGTTTGGAATTATAATTATGCGGCGCTCTGTTTATTTGGATTTTTAATGGAATTTCCAAAATTACGTCTTATGAGAAAAACAGATGTGTTTTAATCTCCTTTCTGCCTCTCCCCAATCTGCAGCTCTCAAAAAACACATTTGCATGTTTAATTGTAAATGAGTGAGAAGAACACATTTTGGTGAGAGAGACGAAGACAAGGAAAGAAAGGGCACACGGACCCCCCAGGTCCCAGCTAAGGGCCGGAGCTGTGGGTTCTCGGGCTTGCAGGTGGAAAGATTACCGGACGGCAGCGAGTATCATCCTATCCTTAGATCTAACGGATGCAGGCAGGCCAGTCTGAGGACCCAGAGGGGGTCCCTCAGGACCAGCCTAGAGAGGGTCCTTGGCTTTGCAAGGTTGGTAATCAGGTGTGAGCCAGCAGGAGGTGAGAGCAGACTTTATCGAAGATACAGAAAGAGCATATACAGACTGAGTCTGTGTCCAGGAGATTCAGAAAGGAAAGGAGAGAGTCTTGTCTTTATCTGGGGGCCTGGGATTTTTATTGAGGATGGTGGTTGGTGTACCTGTCCCCTTAAGCATCCAGGTTAGAAGAAAGACCCAGGTGTTATTCCTTTGAGCCAGGGGGTGGGTCCTGGGGTTGAGATACTTAGCTCAGCTGGTCTGGAAGATACATATGATAGATCCATCTAATCGTCCTCACCCCCGGTCCTTCCTTAGACACTGTCCATTCTAGAGAAATCATTAACCCCTTGTCCCTTACCAAGAGGACCCTTTGTATTGCAAGGCTTGTGTAGAGTGGCGGGGGTGGGAGGGCAGGTCCTACAGGAATAGAAGCCAGGAAAGAAACAAAAGAAAAAAAAAAGCTTTTTCTCTCATGGGATCCCTTCGATTTCCCTGTCTCCTAAGTTTGGGAAATCAAATGTCACAGGAGCTCCAGCAACCTTATCTTTTCTCAAAGCACTGTAATATAATAGAGACATGAGTTTGAGACCTGTTTCCCTTTCCCTTTGTCTATGAGGAAAACGACAGCCCAGGCGTGGGGATAAAGGGCGTCAGACGTTGGTTCCAGTGTGAGGGAGAAACAGTGCATGGCAGGGATTTTGCAAACCAGAAGATCCTGATGAAAAGAGGCAGCCGTGCTCGGCTCTCACCGTGGAGGCAGGTCCAGGATCCGTCTTCCGAGACACAGTAGAAATGCGGACTATTATGTGAACTTGCCTGATTGTAAAATGTTGCCTTAGCAATTACCACAATCCTGGTTGAACCAGACAAAACGTGTTCCACGTCTCCAGGCCAAATGTGGTCGGAGATTTGACAAGTTTCGAGCGTTTTCTTAAATTCATGGGAGAAGGATGTTCTGGTGTCCTTTTGTTACAGACTGGAAAACTGAGGCCCAGAGAGGGGTCAGGAGTGCTGAAGTCATTTGTGAGCAAGACTCCGGGCTGAAACGGGGGCTCACACCCTCAGCTGTGCATTCCAGGACGCCGGAGTGGAGAGAAGTCGGCCGTGACCGTGTGGAGGA
Source organism: Acinonyx jubatus (assembly GCF_027475565.1). Taxonomy (NCBI): domain Eukaryota; kingdom Metazoa; phylum Chordata; class Mammalia; order Carnivora; family Felidae; genus Acinonyx; species Acinonyx jubatus. The sequence continues at coordinate 4,186,988 of NC_069392.1, read as the reverse complement.
AGGAAGCCAGACCTCAGCTCAAAGTCAGAAGGTGGGAGGGTCTCTGTCAGCTTGTTCAGTATGCAACTTGAGTTTATGTCCTTAAGAGCGTGCATATGCTGTGCTTTATTATGAATTTATCAGGAAGCATGAATTATTAAAATGTAAACACCTAAAATACCATTTGGGTCGCACTTTCTGATACGTCTTCGTCTCTGACATCCCAGGGATCTCAAACATGAAGGCTGTGCAGTCTATCTGGACCTTTGAGAGACCCTGGCTAGACCGAATGGGCTTCCCTTTCCCCATCAGGAAAATGGGGATCGATTGCGGCATCCTGTGCGTATCATGAAGAGTGAATGTGTCGCACTTTCTGGTTAATCCCCCCACTTCTGTTTCACCTAAACCAGAATTCCATTTTACACATGAAAACACCAGCAATGTGTTCTTATGCACATGGAATGGATTTTCCTCTGGCAGAGTGAGCTAATGACTAATCTATCACTCTCAAATGGTTTTACATTAGTTAAGGCACCTTATCCGTAAAAGACAACTCGTAACAGAGTTCTCTTGCCTTCATATAAGTAAGTGCAATTGGTTAAAATTGGTTTAATGGCCCTCGGGCTTCCTTCATTCAAAGACCATGGCAGAAACCCACCTTATCCCATTTCAGAAGAAGTTTCAGAAAATGTCTTCTTTGCATCTTCAGATGATTTAAATCGATCTCCTATAGCTTGCCCCACTTTTGTGTTCTTAGCCACAGACCCAAGTGTGGCTGTCAGGTGTGTAAGGCAACATGTTTTGAGGACCCGGGTTCAGTCACGCTGCCTTTGTCAGGGCTTCCTCGTGCCTTATCTTTTTTTTTTTATGAATTCATAATCCCAATGAAAAAGAGGTCTGAACACTACTTTAGGATGGATATATGTTCCACCTGGAATATTTACATTTTGCAAGAGAGGACATTATGGACGGAAGTGTGTTCTTCTCGGACCTGGGGAATCAGAGTTTTTCTGAGCTGATTTCAATGTGTTGCGTGTTGACAGGATGGAAGGGGAGCATCCAGTCCTGCCCCCGGCCGGTGGTGTTCCACTACTGGCCCTCAGTTCTCGGGAACATAAGGTGTTATGTGATGATGGTCCCCCAGTGAACCAAGACTTCATTTTGGGTTGAAGGACACCTGCTTACCCTGGGGACATCACAGATGAGTGTGAACAGAGGGGATTAGATCTCAAGATCCATGGTAAGGGAAACATTTTAGAAGCAGAACAAAAGTTAGGGCATCATTACTTATATGAAAAACACCAAAAAGTTACCACGTATTTGCGATGTGTTTTTCAGGGCAGCTGCGAAACATGTTAGTGTCTCTGAACAGAAAGGGAGTGGACGTAGAGGTAAGGAAGACAAGGAAAAAAAATAGCCTAAAATACAACAAAGGAGCTTCTTGTGAACAAATAGTGATAATAATATATTCATGTATATGTTTGGGGATGAGACGGATGAGCTATCTGAACACTGTAGCAAAGCTTCAGGTATATTTCTCGGTATGGGGGGCACCTGTTGTATGCGGGTCTTGGCCTGTTAATAACCAGTATTGTGGCTGGACCAGCCCTGTGTTTCTTATGCAATGACTATAAGATGGTCTCAGCAATGACCATCAGGAAACCTTGGGGGGAAACAAGGAAGAAAAAGCAATGAGCATTGGGAAATGAGGAAATTACATGGCATGCCGGGGCCACATAGCAAGATTACAGGTAGAGGGAGAGACAGGCGAGGGCCTGTGGTTCTCCTTTTATTGGGGGTCAAGGATGGGGACCTAGGATTTCATGGGCTCACTCTTTGTTGGTGGATTTAAAACATAAGAGTGGAAACTTAAATTGCAGAAAGAAGAAAAAACGAGGGCCCCAGTAGTCAGTTATGGAAAGCAACCAAGAGCTCGGAAACAAAGGACGCTGGTTGGGGGTGGGGTGGGGGCGCCACCTCTGTATCTTGGCCTGTGGCTGTCCATGCGTATGTTGGGTTTACACTACCACACCCCAACCCTCGTTTTGTAGTAAAGCCCTTCTCGGAAACTACCCAGCCCCATGACCCACCCCTGCCCACGCAGTAGACCATCTACAGGTAGAAAATCCAACATAGTCAACGCAGGGACGGTCCCAGGCTCAGTGGGGACAATGCGGCAGATTTCCCTCTTGCTACAACAAAGCAACGTCCTTTTCATAGCATCCATCCCTGCACAAAAGGAGAACGGGTTCTAAGGGAGCTGACTGCACCTGCAGTGACTCCGTGGGTCAGAGCCAAAGTTACATTAGGCAGAGGAGCTGCACGAAAGGCAAAGCTGCCTTCTTCCTCCTTTTCCTCCTCCTTTTCCTTCCCTTTCTTCTTCTCCTCCTCCTTCTTCTTCTCCTCCTCCTTCTTCTTCTCCTCCTCCTCCTCCTCCTTCTCCTCCTCCCTCTTCCCTTTCTTCTTCTTTGTCTTCTCCTTTCTTCCTCCTCCCTTTCCTCCTCCTCCTCTTCCTCCTCCTCCTTCTTCTTCCTCTCCTTTCTATTTACTTCTCCAGTATAATGGGAACAAGCGGCTCCACAGTTGGAAGAAGGAGCAAAGGAAGAAAGGGAGAGATAAGTGATTCTCTGCTTTCTCTTTGACTTGCATTGACAGATCTGGCCGATGGCTTTCCTGGTATTGATCTTACACGTGATCCACCATGAGGTCGTGTAACCCAAAGAGCCTTTCTTGTTTCTCTCTGATCAAGAAACATCAGTCAGTAAACCTTTCCACTTACTTGTTGCCATAGACAATATTTAACCCAATTTCAAAGCTCAAAGTCCCATAGATCAAATGTAAAGTTTAAAAATAAAGTTCTACACAAGGTGAAACAGCCATACCAGGGGCTTCTCTTGGTTTATCATTTTCAACTTTTGTAGGCACACGTTGAAAATGCCCTTTAGAAAGAATTCAGCCTCTTGTAATCAGAGGGAAACTGCCCTCTGAGGCACAGGAGAGTGGTTTATATTTTTCCAAATGCTAGAAATCAAGTATCCGTCTTACATGCAAATTTAAGTGATCACTTGTCATTCAGATCAAAGAGAAACCAATCATAAAACCATAAATCTACATTAACTTCAGATTAATTTGAAGTCACCTTTCCCACAGGAGGTTGGTACATACCCACAGGTTGTGGGGTATGTATCACCTCTAAAAAGGAAAAACAAGTTTTGAATTTTAAGAAAAAAAATTGAAATGATGTTCTAATGGCAGGCTGGTTCTACATAGCTCACAGATGGGACTATGTCTCATTTATCTTGATGTCGTGGACACAGAGCATAGACATCGTACTTATGTTCATTGAATTAAGTAATTAATCAGATAAAGTGATAAATGGGTAGGATGCAAATGAGAAACAGATTTTACTGGGAAATCATGTGGGAGATGGAATATCTCTGGACCTGCCACTTACTTTCTGACCTTGGATGACATGAATTAATGTATCCAGGCTATAGTTTAATCCTCTAGGCAGCGAGGGACTAACCTGTGTGTCCTACTGCGCCTTGGTTTTCTGTCATATTTATTACTCCAGGCCAGAGATAAGCATGGGGATCTTTTGTGTAAGGTCGTGGGCTGCAGGCTCTAAATGGACCAAATGGACAGGCCAAGACTCGCTGCTAAATGATTCACAGTAAAGCACATGGCTTTGACTCCGAGAATCAGGGAATGGGGGTTCCACAGCATGGGCTCCACCTCACAAACGCATATTAGCCACATGTTTATGAATACATTTTTTGAGAAGCAAAGTCACCTGGAAACATTTTCCCATCCCATTCTGGTTCTCCCCTGGATATTCTCCTGCTTTAGTTTTCAGAGTTTTTCTTAGTTTTTAGCACATGGAGATTTCTGTATCTTCCTCATGAGATTTGCTCGGCATTTATGCAAAAATGATCTTCAATCTATTGTGTCTAGAGGGTGGTGAATGGGAGGGTATTTGGTTGTTTTACTCTCCCATGCTGCCCTTGGCAAATTAAGTTTTCCAAAATGCCCACTGTGATTTCTTCTATCCCACACACTCTTCTTCAAAGTGGGGTTGATACGTCTCCCATCGAGAGGTGCGGTCTATGTACCCGCCTCTTGAATCTGAGTGCACCATGTCATTATGGAAGAAGTCATACTATGTGATGCTCAGGGCTAGGTCATAAAAAGCTTCCTCCCAATTCTCTGGGTGTACCTGCTCTTGGAACCCAAGCACCATGTTGTGAGGAGCCCATGGCGACTCCCGGGGACACACAAGAGAGAGGCCACCTTCTCACAGCTCTGGCTGAGCTTCCGGCAGACAGCTACCTGAGTAAGCCATGTTGAAAGTGGATCCTTTAGCTCCTCATTGAGTGACCTCTGCCGATGCTGTGTGGCGCAGACGTGAACTACCCCTGCCCAGTGTTGACCAAGTTGCAGATTTGTAAACAAAATAAATCATTATTTTTCAGCCTATAGGTTTTAGGGTGGTTTGACACATTGCAACAGACAAACCCAACTTTTCTTTTCTTTTTTGCTCCAGGAAAAACACGTACCCGTGTTCGATAAAATGGAGTAAAGGTGTGAGGAATAGATACATTTTTTTCCCCTTAGTTCACTTCCAATAGCCTTGACGTTTTCTTCCAGATTTAGAAGTTAGAGGGCCCATTTCTGTGGGGACAGAGGATACTTTTGTTTATATGTTTCCTTTGTTTTATTTTCTTTTTCATGAAAATGTTAGAACTATTACATTCTGTGAGTAGTAGAGTAAATTGGTACAATTTTGTGACAATATCTGATTAATCTGAAGACACACATTCCCCATGATGTAACAAGTCTACCCCTCATTATTTACCCTAGATAAATATACATGTACATGCCTCAGAGTTCATGTTTTAAAATATTCGTAGCAGCTCTAGGCATAGAGTAAAAGGAACTTTAAAAAAATTAGAGGGGCACCTGGGTGGCTCAGTCAGTTGAGCGTCCGACTTCAGCTCAGGTCATGATCTCACAGTTTGTGAATTCGAGCCCCGCATCAGGCTCTGTGCTGACAGCTCAGAGCCTGGAACCTGCTTCGGATTCTGTGTCTCCTTCTCTCCCTGCCCCTTCCCTGCTCATGCTTTGTCTCTCTCTGTCTCAGAAATAAATAGAACATTAAAAAATTTAAGAAAATTAGAAAGAATTAGGAGTTATTTACACCAGGGACAGCAAGCAGACACCACGAGAAACCAGAAGTCTCTGATGAACTTATTGATGGAAGCAGCTTGGGGTGATGGTTGTGACACAGACGCTAATCCCAGGTTTCCTGGATTCAGATACTGGCTACGATGCCTCCCAGCAGTGCGATCTTGAGCGGGCATCCTAACATCTTTCCCTTACCTGCCAAATGGGATTACTAGCAGCACCTACTTCATAGACGTCTGGTGGAGATCAGCTGAGTCGGTGCTGGAACGCCCCGAGGTGAGGGACTAACGTCTATAAAGAAGAAAAGCAGGTGTAAAGCGTGATGTCACAGACAGTAGTTAGGGGCCAGAGCGCTCCTGTTCTGGGAGTCCAGAACTATTGACATCAATGCTAGCCCTTTTCTTACAGCGCTGGCTGCACAGTGAGATTAGATTGTAAATAATCTAATATATTAGATGGAAAACAAACAAAAAGGGAGCACATGAGAAAGCTGGAGGAGAGCCTAGGTGAGAAAGGAAAGTAGCAGACAAGGGGATGCGGTCAAGACTGTCACTCACAAAGTCACATCAATAGTATAATGGGTATTTATATTCTTGTGGGAAAATAAATGCCCGGGGTGCAGAATTAAAGACTAATACCTTTTAATTCCTACAGGCTGCACTGCAAGAAGGAAGGGTGTCTTAGATCTCCAGGACATCAAAACTGCAGGCTTTCTTTTCTCCTTCAATTTGCCCCAAATTTCTCCCATTAAGGAATGGGATCACCATGAACGTTCCTTGTGACCTTCACGGGAGGAACAGCCTTTCATTCCTCAGTTAAACTGGCTTTGAAATAAAACTTTAATATGCATTTGAAACGAGGTCAATCTATGGTTTTTAAAGAGATCAAATACACTTTGAAAACAAGGAGAGTCCTAGTATTTGTTCAGAAGAACAAAAAGGAGGGTGACTTTGAAGACCCGTAGAGGAGTCATGATGGCTGTTTGAAGGAGAGACACTTTAAGAATATTTTTATTAATTGGGTCTTTAAGCAAATCGAGGTCAGGAAGTTCATTTGATGACGGAGGCCTTTGTCCACATCAGTAGGGTACATATAGGTTCCCACTATGTGTTTGTTAAATAGATAGTGGCTGGAATCATCAAAGGCTGGGGCATTCAATGCTCAGCCCAATCTTATGGCCTTGGGTATCACTCTTTACCAGCTGGTTATTGGATGAGCTAAGTGTGGTGTTGAGAAACTAAATAATTTAACTACCCGAAGACACTGAGCTGGAGAGCAGTAGATCTGGGATTTGAACTCAGGCAGCCTGACCTGAGTCTGAGTCCTCAACGTCTCCAAGGACTAAGTGTCTGGGGGGAGAGAGGAAGGAGACATATAAAGCAAGAGCAGAAAAACAAGATGGAAGAATGAGGAAGCATCCCATCTGGACGCCATCAGCAATTAGGATTCCGCCGGCTGTCCGGGGACACACCAGCCTGGGATGTCCAACTCACCACCTCGCATGAAGCAGGGGCTAACGTTGTCTTCTTCCAGGAGCCTCGGAAGGACCACAAAATGTGTCTGGGAAGTGCCCGTGTCACCAGGAAAAAGAATAAAAAACACCAGTCACTGCAGGATTATTTTGGAATTATTCAACTTTTTAATCATGCCATTTTTTTCCAGGAATGAATCTCTTGTGTAAAATATATTCCCCACCATGTTCGTCTATTTTTAAATATTTAATTTTGTATAGATGAGGTCCCAGGAACTGCTATATTCTTACGACTCTGAGCCTGTGTGAAATTGTACCATAAGGATCGAAATAGCATCCACCTCATGGAGATCCCATAAAGATGAACCGAGATCATATTTGCTAAAAAGACTCATATATACTGTTCCCCCCCCTCTTTGATTCAGACCCCAAGTCCCGATGTCAGGGTGAATTAGCTCAAGATCACTAATATTTTTATTTTCTTGGCTGATTTAGCACCAGTGGAGCAATATCATTATCTAAGTTTACAATCTATCCAGCCGACCAGCTGTGAAATAATGTGGCTCCTGATGAGTTATTACTTATTTGGGCGGTATCTATTACTTCCAATTATTCAAATACAGTAATATTGAATTAGCATTTCATATCGACAATGGTTCAACTGCCATGCTTCAACTTGGATAAAATGTAACTTCACTATGGATTCACAGAAATGCAAGTTTTCCCCTTTTGTGGGGACTGGTGTTGGTCCGTCCCCGCGGGCTGGGGGTTCTCAGTGGTGCTGGCTGGCACCAGGTTTTCAGGAGGGGACAGATGACGCTCACTGAGGAGATACAGCAAAGACCCATCTCTCCCGAGGTCAAGGGAAGAGGGAGACAAGGGTGGAGAGGACGACGGGGAAGGACGTAAGACAGGAGGGAGGCTGAGTGATAGGACCCTTTCCCACGACCCCCGATGTGCCCATACGGTGGCTGAATGCGGGTTTATCCCCCTTGGGACCACTGACATTTGAAGCTGGGTCGTTCCTTGTGGTGGGGGCTGTCCTGTGCACCGTAGGATGTTTAAGAGCACACTTGACCTCTACCTACTACATGTCAGTGGCACTTCCTTCCCCATCGCGACAAGCAGAAATGTCTCCAGACATTTCCGAATGTATCCTGGGCAGGGGTGCAAAGTTTCCCCTGTTTGGGAACTAAACCTCTGAGATTCTTGCTGGCATTGGACATTACAGAAACAGAAGAAAGGGCTCAGTTTGGTGTCTGGATTAACAAAGGGAGAAAGAAAATGAAAATGTGGAGAGAAATGTACAGAGTTGACCTAGAGGAGGTAGGACCCCCAGATATTTGCAGACAATGTGTGTGTGTGCGTGTGTGTGTGGGGGGGGGGCAGGGGAGTGGCATTGATAGTCACAGGTCCTGGTAGAGGGGTTCATAATCACAGTCACCTTAGATTTTTATAATCCTCAAAACAATATTCTGGCAGGTAGCACCAAAGTATATTTTTTATTGAAAAAGATATCTTTTGTTTATTTTTTTCCGTAATTCACACTTTATTTTTATTTTTTAAGCTTATTTATTTTGAGAGAACGAGAGCAGGGAAGGGGCAGCAAGAGAGGGGGAAAGAGAGAGAATTCCAAGCAGGCTCCACACTGTCAGCACAGAGCTTAACATGAGGCTCTATCCCACGAAATACGAGATTACAAGCTGAGCCAAAATGAAGAGTCATTCCTAATTCACACTTCAGAAGTATCATTCAGGGGTGCCTGGGTGACTCAGTCGGTTAAGTGTCTGACTTCGGCTCAGGTCATGATCTTGTGGTTCATGGGTTCGAGCCCCGCATCAGACTCTGTGCTGACAGCTCAGAGCCTGGAGCCTGCTTCGGATTCTGTGTCTCCCTCTCTCTCTGCCCCTCCCCTGCTCATGCTCTCTCTCTCTCCAAAAAATAAATGAACCTTTAAAAAAAATAGTCATTCAGGTGAGCTATGGAACTGGACAAGAAAAAAACAAATTACATTTATGTGAATATTTAAGGGAAGGGAGGTTTCACTGAAAATGGTTGGGTGGGTGGGTTTTAGTGTGAGTGAGTGAGATTTGGAAAAATGTGTGAGAAATTGTTAACAGTGCTTCTACCTGGAGTATGGGCCCTGTGACAGATGATCTTAGGGTGGCTCTCTCCTTATATACTCATGAATAAATGGTGTATGACTTTTGTAATTTAGAAAAGGAAAATATGTTTAAAAAATGCAGTAAACTCAAAAGTTACCTTTAGAATTAAAATCACACAAAATATCTGTGTGTCACCAAGAAGTGACAGTGACGGCCCGTGGAGGCCCTTACGTGGTAAGAATGACGTCCTAGCCTCAGGTCCTTCCTTCAGGGGTTTCTTCTGTAGGACAATTCTGAATATTCCCAGACCCCGTTACAGGCTCGTGGTGATTTGTGTCTGCAAAGCCTAATGGGAACTTCTCTACATAGCGACTCACTGATGTGTTTCCTCTGGCCCATGTGCACCAAGGAGATGTTGCCCTTTCTTGCCTCCTCTTGACTTCCAAGTGATGAATGTGTGAGGTGGAATCCCATTAGTTTGCAATTTTATTTAGGGATATGCAGTAGATTAAATGGAAGGGTATTTGAGGCCGATGACACATTTTTCACATCTACAGACTCTATGGATGTGGCTTTTATTAGATGCCAGAAGTTAGTCCGTAGTATATCAAATTCATGCTCAGGTTTTCCCATTAGCTTCTAACAAGCTAAGATCCAGCTAAATGATACAGGGTGCAGGGAACTGGTTGCCAAATAATGCAATTTTCTCCCCAGACCCATAAAAAAGCCTCTCTGAGACAAAAAGAATGGAAATTAATTGTTAGCCCTTCAACTCAATAATGCAGGGAGGGCCGGCCTGGCGCCCTCATACCTCCGTGTGTGTGGCTCAGAAGCACATTTTTCAGGGTTTTGAAATTGTTTATCAAGTTCGAGATTCCCTTCCAAAGGAACTGCTCGTTTAGATTCTTCACCTTTTAAATCAGACTCCAAAGTTCACGAGGGAGCACAGCAGGGTGGATAGAACGTTCCTGATTCCAGGGACTTCATATACTTTGAGAAGTGGTTTGTTCTATTTTTATTCCTCTTTGATGCATAAACTTTGAGTTCCTGCTCCACACAACTCACCCATAAGCCGACGCCACTATTGAAGTCTTTCCTCTTTAAAATAATATTGTAAGTTTTGGGAAAGCTCCACCAAATGGGAGGACGAGACTATTGGCTGCACTGTTTCCTTTTCAAAAGATACCTGGGGAAAAGCACCGACTTTGGGAAATGTCTCCACCAGCTTTGAAGATAGCTGTTGAGCGTTGAACTTGTCTGACCAATTCCAAGCCAGCCAGCTGAGAGAGTGGCCAACCTCATCAAAACTGTACCATCATCCAAAGGCTTCAATTAGTGTTTCATCCAGGAGGTGTGAGGAGTATTAAATGTGCTCCATACAAACATACAGAGGAAATCCATTGCAGACACATGAGCTCCGGGGAAGGAGGCAGAGTCTGCGGGAAGCAAAGCTACTTAGGACTTGGGAGAAGGAAATGTGTGAGGGGTTAAATGGAAATCAATCCATCCGAAGGTTGCCTAGTGGTGGTCTTGCTTCATAGGCAGGAAGGAGATCCGCTGATCATTGATTCTTTTTTTTTTTTTACAACTTTTTTAATGTTTATTTTTTAGAGAGAGGCAGAGTGGGTCTACGTGCCCGCATGAGCGAGGGAGCCTTCTCCGATTCAGAACAGCATTTGTGAAAACACACCCCAAACCTCCTGCTGAGAAGAACCCAGTGTGTGTTTTAGAGAAAATACCTCTTATTTTCTAAACCACTGGCCTGTTGGCTCGGAGAACCCAGGAGCTACCACTGGGTAGCTCAGTCCCAGTACTCAGAAGGATCCCATGAAATGTCTCCAGACTCGTAATGCACTGGAGGTTGGGAGCTGGGAGGAACGTGAGGGGTGTTGTGTGATTGGGAGATTGCAGAGGATGCAGACAGAGGGAAGGTCCTTTGTCCACAAAGCCTTGGAACGAGCATGTGCATCCTGCTTAGAGGCAGCGGTAGAGGTCTTAAAACCCTTGGATTCCACACGAGAAACCTCTTCAGACCTGAAACACGGGGCTGGCACGAGGCATAAGCTTTTGATCCTTTTTGTCCTGGGATAGTTGGTTCCTCAGGAGTGGGGTTGACTTGTACCTAAAGAGAGTGCTCATTTCTGGATGCTCTTGTATGGTTGGGAAGGGGGGAGGGGCTTTTGTTAAGAATATACTTGAGAAAGCTCATTTTTCCTTTATTAGACTGTGCTAATTCACTTCTCTGGGACAATTTACAGCAACGACTGCCAAGTACAGCTACGGAGGAAGACCAGACAATGAACGCACTCGCATGTACTCGGAGAAACGCGTCCCATGTGGAGATCACATGCTGTGTGCCACGGTCATTTATACCCTTGGCTTTAATTCCTGCAAAGTGGATATTATGCATCTCAGTCGCCTCAAGATCCCACATCCTTCATGTCAGTGGTTTATCCTCATCCACGTCACAGGCACTGATTTTTGCTGTCATCTGATGCAGGCCATTGTGTCAACGTTTATTTGAACGAGAAATTTCTGGAACTTTGTTGCATCAGAGGGTGAATCATCTTTCGAACTTGAATTAGGAGTCATTTATGGAGAGACAAGAACCTAAGGGAGGAATCTGATGTAATTCCTAAATATTTTCTGTCTGTTCATGATAAATGGTCAATTTTGGACCAACACAATCGGGGCCCAGAAGACTGGATGTGTAAAGGGACCCACAATGCCATACACACAAAAAAAGAGTTGTAAGCATTTTTTAAGGATTTTAAAGATTTTGTTTTTTAAAAAGGAATATCTACACCCAATGTGGGGCTCAAATTCATGACCCCGAGATCAAGAGTCACATGCTTCACCGGCTCGGCCAGCCAGGCACCCCTCACCTCATAAGGATGTTTAAATGATCCCCCCCGCCAACTCCCGTCAAATCTTAGGTACCAAAGATCTTGGGTCTGGAAATACTGCAATCCATAGATAATTCTCTGGGCAAGGCTGTTCACAGAGAAGGACAGCAATATTTCTGTTACTGCCCAACCAGCTTTTCCCTTAATGAAGAGTGAGCTTCCTTACAAGTGATGGTGATTGGAGATAAAAATCCATTAGCAAAATAAACAAGCTGATAAACCTCTACTAGACTCTGTGGAGAGCTTTTTTCCTGGTGTCCAAAATTGAGAGCTGATTGCAAATATCATCTGTAATTACTAGACCCTATTACCTGGCCAGGCACTTAAAGACATTATGCAATTGTTTAAATAGAAAGGACCATCCCCACAGTCCTGGTCAGAGCCTAGTGGAAAATGCACTTTCTTTAATACATGACCCTTAAAACAGCTGAGGGCAGAATCTTCCCAAGCCATGATTGTCTCCCATGTATGGTGTTGCTTTAATCCCAGCCTTAATGACGTGAGCTGAACAATAAGGCAGGATCACCAGACACAGGGTGATGGATTTGACAAAGCATCCGTCAAAGGTGTCTACAGAAACTCGTTACCTGTGGTTTCTCAAAGCTGAATGGAGTCCGGTTATTTCGGACGGCTTAAGCAAATATCTGCCATATTTTCCAGATAGACAAATATCACGAATATCTACCTAAGACAGATCTCTGTCAAATTTCCCAGGGGCTTCCGAGGAGACACAGAAGCTGGGCGGCTGGCCCAAAGTCACACTCGATGAGAACACCGGGCGACAATTAGAAGACAGGGCAACCTGACCGGACAAAGAAAAAACCCCAAGAACCTGTGTCCACCCACAGAAGAGAACCCACGGATGACCGAGGGCAAGAATATCACTGTGGAGGCACCCGGGTGGCTCAGTGGGTTGAGCGTCCGACTCCTGATTTCAGCTCAGGTCATGATCTCACGGTTCATGAGTTCGAGCCTTGCATTGGCCTCTGAGCTGATAGAGTGGAGTCTGCTTGGAATTCTCTCTCTCTCTCCCTCTCTCTCTCTCTGTCCCTCTCCCCACCCCCCCCATCCACACGAAATAAATGAATATATTTAAAAAATGCCACTGCCGAGCACCATCAGCTGGGCCAAACAGCAGAGCTGTCTAAGATGGGGGGAATTACGATGCCTGCCATCCTGAGCCTTCTCATGAAACCACAAAGCACAATCTCTTTATTTCCTAACTCCCTTTTTAAAATTTTTTAATGTTCACTTACTTTTGAGAGGCAGAAAGAGACAGAGCACGAGCAGGAGAGGGGCAGAGAGAGAAGGAGACACAGAATCCGAAACGGACTCCAGGCTCTGAGCTGTCGGCACAGAGCCCGACGCGGGGCTCGAACCCGTGAACCATAAGATCGTGACCTGAACCGAAGTCGGACGCTCAACTGACTGAGCCACCCAGGCGCCCCATTTTGCCCCCCTAACTCTTAGAAAAAGTGTTTTGCCATAAGATGGTGGAGAGAGGTTACCCATAGTCTGGATTCAAGGTACAAGCAGAAGTATTTTTAGATGCAAATCTAGATTCTAGATTCTGTGGAGGTCATAGGCTCTAGATCCCTGTGTCTGGATTCTGTAATGACAGTTGGCCAGGACTGGTCTTAACCTTCCCTTCGACGGTGCGTGCTCCCTGCCTGACACACTCATCACCAATAGGTTTCACCTGCTTATATTATGGGTCCGGAACCCTCCAGGCACTGGACTTTGAGAAACCCCAAAGGAAAAGGGGAGGCACGAAATGGCCTGTTACTGCTCCTTGTCTCCTCAGTTGCAGAAACTCTTGCTGCGCTCAAGCCCATGTGGTTTTTCCAGACGCAGAGCCTGACGGGGTGTGTCCCAGGGTAAAAAGATGGCTTCCCAGCAGGTGCTATTTGATGACTGTTCCGTGGGCTTCCTGTTGGTGCTTTTCTGCCAGACTGATGTTTTTTTGGGGGGAGAACGCCACTGCTTTGAATTTTATTATTTTTTAAAATAGCCACCTTTGTTCTGCCCCCCAGGTGAAGCTAATATAATCTCGCCCTCACATCTGTCAAGTTAATCCATTGGCTGTCAACTTGTATTTTGAGTCGACACAAATACGTAAACTACGTCTTTAATTTACAGCGCGCATTTCTTTAACTCACGTGGGACTAAAAGACAGGCTTTGTTTTTATCCCACGGTGCACTCTGTGAGTACCACTTAACATCACATTTGTTCGGTGGGTTGAATAAATCTAACCGCCCGGTGTGCTGGCAGCATTATTAAAATATACTCGGTCTTTGAATCCCACTCGTTCTTCCCAAACTTGGGCAGCAAAAAAATTCTCCTTCGTCAAAAAGAAATACGTAGGCCACTTACTGAAGTGATCTTTGCCTTGAAAACTGAATTGCGGAACGGTCTGACTTTTCTCTTCTGTTATTAAGTGATTGCGTATCTTTTTTTTTTATTTCCTTAAGAGTTCTGCCCCCACAATCGAGTGAAGCCCGGATAATAGGAGTTATAATTATTGCTGCTAAAGCTGTAGGCATCACATCGTGCGACATGTACTCTCCCAAAGGTGATCCATTTCATGAGCAAGTGCCTCTTTTTATAGAGAATTGAGTTTGACGGGCGCCTGGGTGGCTCCGTGGGGTAGGCATCCGACTCCTGAATTCGGCTCAGGTCGTGATCTCACAGGTTCACGAATTCGAGCCCTGCGTTGGGCTCTGCGCTGACAGCTCGGAGCCTGCCTGGGATTCTCCCTCCCTCTCTCTCTGTCCTTCCCCGCCACGCCCCACCCCCTGCCTACCCCCCTCTCTCAGGATAAATGAATAAGCTTTAAAAAAAATAAAGAATTGAGTTTGAACTGCAGAGGGGCCTGAGGTCTGTGAATTTCCCTAGTTAGGGGACGCGATTTCTCACCAGTTCCCCCATTCTGACCTGAGAGAATTGTGGTCTTCTACGGAAGAATGCAAAGGCCATGTTGGGGTCAGGATGGGACTCTAAGGTTGACCGAAGAACTTTTGTTGGCAGACACATAGCAGATAACACGAGAGACAGACCGAGGCATAGGCGTCTGGCTGCCCGCCTCTCCCAACCCCTGTGATGTGTCGACGCTGAGCCCAGTGGATTCAAAGTCCAAGGCTCCCCGTTTTCTGATAAAGTGTCTTTTGTGCGATTTTCACCAAAGAAGGGAAAAATATATGATGCAGTGTGAGAGTATATGCTGCCAGGGACGTCCCCATAAGGGAGAATTTCTGTTCTGATTGTATGTCAAACAAGACTGAGTCCTTTATTTTCAGTCCTACTCGTCTGACAATTGTCAAGGACAGCTGCTGGATGCGGTGCCGGGCTGAGTCCCTGTGAGGAGACCCAGCCTTCTCCCCTGGCTGTCGCTGGTGTGTGGGGGCTAATCTCGGCCACCCAGGAGGATATGCGGTGCCTCCTTCTGGTTGGGAAACAAGAGGGGTCCCCTGCCTGGGATTCGCATGTGGCCATTACCGCTCTGCTCTCAGTGCCCAGGAGGGGGGCTCCGTGCGGGACTGGCAAATGGGAGAGGGTGCTGGGGGCCTCTATTTACAGACTCCCAGACCCCTTGGGGGATTCGTCACCCAAGCATTGTCCACTTAGAACGCCTCATATGCTGGCTGGCTACTTCTCAGACTTTCTCTGACCTGTCCTCAAGCACCGGGCATCTTTATTCTAGGTGAACAGGAGAAGCTCATTCTGTCAATCACATCTTCTTCTTTGCCTGTAAGTAGATCGAAACCTAAAATCTTGAGGCGCCTGGGCGGCTCAGTCGGTTGAGCGTCTGATTTCGCTCAGGTCATGATCTCTCGGTTTGTGAGTTCGAGCCCCGCATCGGGCTCTGTGCTGACAGCTCGGAGCCTGGAGCCTGCCTCAGTTTCTGTGTCTCTCTCTCTGTCCCTCCCTTGCTCACTCTCTCTCTCTCAAAAATAAATATATTAACATTAAAAAAATTAAAAAAACCCCAAAACCCTAAAATCTTAAATGCAAGAGAGCAAAATTCTTATAAGTCCACCTCCTTCCTTTTTTTTTTCTTTTTTTACCAACCCCCCCCCACCCCCACCCCCACCCCCCCCCCCCGTTCCATCTGGAAAGTTCTGGCTCTATCCTGACTTTGAAATTTCTATTACGCATCTCAAAAGCTGACCATAGAGCTGTCTGATTTTCCTTTGCCTTTCTACTGTAAGTGTTGCCATTTGGACAATAAGCCAGAAATGCCCTCGCTGCTTGGTTGTCAGCAAAAGGATGGGGAATGTGGGGCAAATATCTGGCTTAATATCTTATGTCGCCTGACACAGGTGTGGCTGTGTTACTGCAGCAGGACCACACGCATTTGGAAGGAAGCCAGTTCCAACCACAAGGTCTCATGGCCCCCTGACAAATGCTCCGGTCTCTGCAGGGTTTGCTTGACTTGCTGTGTGGCTTCCTCAGAGCAGGAGATACTGTGCTCACCGGAAGAATCAGCTTATATGGAGAAAACAAGATTGCGCCCAGAGAGAAGACAAAATTAAACAAGCCCCTTCCTTTCCCTAGCGTGTGTTGTATTCATTTAAATATTTACTTAGAGCAAATGCATCCTAATGAATTTCCAGTTAAAGTTAAATCAACTCATTAAACCACATGTAAGAGATCAGAAATGTACAATCCATGCTAGGAGCAACTTGCAAATTTCTGCATCTGACTGATTTGGACCCCGGGAAAAATGGCCCCTGTGAAGGTGGGGTTCTTTTTTCTCGGTACCAACAGCCCTGGACACTGTCCAAGGCATCTTCACACTCACTGAGTCGTGAGCAAAGCTGGGGTCAGAGTCCCCATGATTCGGGCAAGGAAGGCGGGGCTGTAAGAAGCTGAACAGCCGTGGGGACCCTCAGCCAGCAGAAAGCAGGAAGCAGAAGAGAGAGAAGGTTTTTGGAACCAGCCTCCCTACCATCAAATGGCAGACCCCAGGGGATGTCCAATCCCCATTTGCCTGACACTGACAGCGGGATCTATTTCCTGGCCTTTGGGCTCCATTTCTGGTTTCCAACTGGATTTGCCAATGGGAAGTACTAGGCGGTCCCTGGAGAGCAGGAGGAGAGACAAACAGGGCGTCTCTTCCCCGCCCCTTCTTTGAGTTGGGGCCAAGACGTTGGACGCAGTTGTGTCTCTCCAGGATTTCTGCTTCTAGAAGACTGTCTCTCCTCCAGGGCTCCAGCCGTGAGTTCTGGTAACCCTGGATCCTCTTGTCGCCCTTTCAAAACACAGCCTGTGTTCTACTCAACCCAAGTGTGTGTATATAAACATGATGGGGGAAGATATCACCACCTGTATACAAGTTTCAAAGACACGTCCTGTGCGTAAGGATAAATACAACACATCTCAATTTCTCCACTCGGAACCCCACAAGACATAGCTCACGGAAGGCTTGCAGGAACCAGACTCACAAAGTGTGTTGCCTCAAACTCATAACCTATAATAGGAGGCAGCTCCCCACCCCCCGCCCCCGGGTTTGTATTTTAGAACATATACCATTGGCCATGAAAGCTGCGTTCCTGATAACGTTGTACGTGCACATGTGAGAGAAAACTCAGAGAGATCCAGAAAAGAATAAAATAAGGTCACGACCTTATGAAGGTCACAGGGGAATAGTACTGGTCCCCAGGTGTTTTAGGAGTTCCCATGACCACCCCCAGTTTTAGAGATTCTCTAGAAAAACTCACAGGAATCAGCATGGAGAGGTACTCCCAGTTAAGGTATACTACATGTATTATTTTTTTGAGTTTACTTATTTTGAGAGAGAGAGAGAGAGAGAGAGAGAGAGAGAGAGACAGCATGAGCGAGGGAGGAACAGAGAGAGAGGGAGAGACAAAGAGTCCCAAGGGGGCAGAGCCTCATGGGGGCTCGATCACACAAACAGTGAGATCATAACCTGAGCCTAAATCAAGAATTGGATGCTCAACCAACTGAGCCCCCGAGCTGTCCCTATTACATTTATTGTTATTATTATTATTATTATCATTTTTATTATTATTGGCATAGGTATGATTTTCAACAAAGACACTGGTGGAGCTGTGGGAGTCCACATGCAGGGTCCCCGTGCTGTCCCCTCCCCCTATGAGGGTCCCACAGAGCACACTCTCCCCCAGCTAGGAAAATGCAGCCACACGCATGCCAGTTTCTGCCCAGCGATGCCATTAGTGACTCCGCACCCAGGGCTCTTACTGGGGCCCGGCCACTTGGGCACCCTCTGCCTGGCACGGACCATAAGGCAAGCAGGCGTTCAGCAGAAACCTTTGCCCGGATAATGCAGACACAGAGACCCCCTCTTGTCAGTGAGCTACTGACACTCACGGCAGGTCAGCAGACGTCCATCGAGGCCCCGCGTGCAGGCCGTTATCCCATTCCAAGGACAATGGTCTCAGATCCCCTGGGGCAACTGTCTTCCTTGCGCCCTGCCCTGCGTGGAGAGCCCACGGTGAGCGGGACCCCTTGTCTGTGTCCTGCCTTTACACTGAGTCCACGCACACCCTAAGTATAGGAGCACTTACTCAGGGGACCCAGGCACAGGGCAGTGGAACACAGTCGCCAAGGTCACAGAGCTGGGAAGAGGCAGGGGAGGGACTCAAACCCCACATCCCGCTCACGCCCTCCCCCCCGGAGAGCCCGATGGAAGAGACAGGCTAGAGCCTCCCATCACCTCTTAGCTGGCCCTCCTGGCAAGCCCCTCACATCTTTGACTTGTCCCACGTGGAAATGCGAGGTCTCCAGCCAGCTCTGTGACCACAGGTCAGCTCCCCGGTCCCCACAGCTCCCCGCAGGGTGTGTGGGGGGGTCACACGGGAGCTGAGGTGGTGATGCTCTCCCGAGTCCTGAAGGCGGTGCACTGTAAGGGCATTGTCTATACTCCCAGCAGCCAGATCGCTAACTGCCTCCCTTGGCGTGTCCAAAGCCGCCTTCCCTGGAGGCCGGCCTCCTCGGCGGTCACGTGTAATCCCAGCCAGATCAATGCAACCTTGTTTACATTCTTATTCCCCTGCTTGGGTCTTTAACAATAAACGTTCTTGTGTTTTTCTCACGTTGCAGGGGTTATGGGGTGTGTGCTCGCTATGTGGATTTCACTGAGCGAGAATAAAAAAGGCAGAAATCAGGCCATTCTCCATTTTTTTTTTCTTTTACTTTTCTCCCTCTTTGCTTAAGAACTGAGAAGACTCTGACATTTTGCAGCGCGATGGAAATGCATGAGATGTGGTAGATAAAATTTAGGCGGCATCAGGGTTTTGCAGCCCATCGGAAGTGCAAGCCAGCTAAAGAGCCTTTCCAGGTAATTACGAGTGTGTGACAATAATCTAACTTGAGGCGTTCGAGATTGAGTCCACAGTGATCGCTCTAAAGCAGTTGTAAATACATTAATTTATGGCTAAGTATACACGGTCCCCTGAGCTGCCCGCGGTCGATGACACCAAATCCAATTCTGAGAATCCCTCAGAGAAGACGAGCATTGTTGGAGAAGCAAGGGCTTGGGGGAATCGGCGAGTTTAAAAAATATATACGTGGTGATAATTGAAGTCTAAACGGGTTATGGGGAGCATGGTGGTGGGGAGCCCCTTCTCACTCCATAATCCTGAGATTAAAGGATCTGCTGGTCTAGTTTATGTGGTACCCACTTAAGATAACTGTCTCTTTCCCAATACATTGGGGCACAACGTGGCCAATGTCTTTAGGCGAAACTATAGAGAAGGAGGAAAAGGAGGCAGAGGAGGAGGAAGGGGCGGGGAGGAGAGAGGTGTTTTGCTTTCTTTGGAATACAAAAAAAATAGTCATATTGTTTCTATCCAAATTAGAAGTGCTCTTTCGGGAAGAGGCAGGGGCGCAGTCATTTTATTCCTGGATTTAGTTGATTCTGCAGGTAGTTAGCGCATCCTGTGGAACAGAAGTCATGCGCTCAGCGGAAAGAAATGTAATCCGTCTGCCTAGTGCCGCTTCGGGTTCGCAAGCCGGCCGTGTGGATGCGGGCCTGGGAAGCGGGTGAGACGTGACATGGCCAATCTCCCTCACGCGTTTCCTTCGGGTGGTTGTTCCGATTCCCAGTCTGCCCTTCTCTCGTTGTATTGAAATGCCTGCTTACAGGGCTGCGAGATGCCCGGTGTGCGGGATTCAGGAGAGGTGAGAACGTTCCACAAGCCAGAGGGCAAGAGCCAGGTTTATTCCGGGGGCACCATAATAACACCCACGTTCCTCGCTGCATCGCTTTAGGGGTCTGTCTAAAGACAGGGGCTCGCACCCGGTGGCCACATGCTTGGATCACAGACAGAGGGACAGGGGAGTGCGAGAGTCATGGTCTCACCAGAACCTTCTCCTGTCTGACCATGAGCAATCCTTGCGGGAGCCCCGGCCAGCCACCAGCCCTCAGCCCGGAGCCAGACACACACACACGTTAAACACGGCTCCACATCGGACGCGTCCCACCACCCTCACCCCCACCCCGGGGCCTGCTGGGCGGATCCCTGGAAGGCTCGTGTGCAAAGCTTGAGCTGTGCCATTGATGACCTTTGGAAAACACCCAGGTGCTGTGCTTCCCACCTCTTCTCTTGAGGAGAAAATAGCGGGAGTTCTGTGCGCTTTTTTGCCGGCACGCCATAGAATGTCCAGAGAACGTCAAGGACAGGGAACTCGGTGATCGAAGGCAAGAAAGGGGCCGACGGCTCTGGGGCTACATGGAGTTCTCAGCAGGTTCTGACCTCACAGACTTCACGCCGGTGCCAGCTGTCTGAGCCGTAAGTGACGTCGGTGACGCCCTCTTGCTTAAAACGTGGAGCGTGTCATGAAAAGAGCACATGAACCCCCATCGGCCAAGAACTGTGGTTTCCGAATTTAAATTTAAAATTGTCGTTATAAGTAGAGAAGAAAAGAGAAGTCCCCGTAGCCCCCCCTCCCACTGAGAAGCAGTATTAAGTTCCAATATTATTTCCATATACATATGTATAAGAGGAGACCATAAACATAATTTGGGTCTTTGCTCCCCCTTAGTAGAGCACCGTTAACATTTGCGTGACCATTGAGATGTCTCTGCCAACAGGATTTTTGTTTCCCAAGTTTTTATATAGGCAATACATCATCACGATAAGAGAAAACATGTAAAATAGGCTGGTAAGTAATGAGGACATCCCTCCCTCTCTCACCTGCCGGAAGTGTCACTGCTCATTAGTCCCAACGTCTTCCCATTGATGCATCTGTGTAAGAGGCGGGGGATATTTTGGCGGTAGGACCTCGAGCGTCAGCAGCCAGGAGACGGCATGACCCCGGAGAAGATTCCAAAAGCTCACACGGCCCGGGAGCAAAGAGCCGTGACTGTGCTCACTGCTACAGAGAATCAGAGGCCTCTCCATCTGTGGCCCCCTCACCTGACACATTCTCCAGAGGATGGGATAGAGACTTTCATTCTCAAAACCAGTGGGGTGTCCGGGTGGCTCAGTCGGTTAAGCATCTGACCTCAGCCCTGGTCCTGATCTCGCGGTCCGTGGGTTCAAGCCCTGCATCCGGCTCTGTGCTGACAGCTCAGAGCCTGGAGCCTGCTTGGGATTCTGTGTCTCCCTCTCTCTCTGCCCCTTCCCTGCTCATGCTCGCTCTCTCCCTCTCTGCCCCTCTCCTGCCTGTGCTCGTTCTCTTTCTCTCTCTCTCTTAACAAAAATAAAATAAAAAACGAAGAAGGTATTTCTTCTAAAGGAATTTCAATAGCAAAAATGATTTTAAAATATGTAAACCCTTAATATTTTTGAACAAAGTTAACATTTGATCATAATAAGGTTATAGGCATTTTATAATAAAAATGAACCTATTTCTTGCCATCCCAAGCCCTGAAGTAAGCAGTCTATAAATGTTAATTTATATAATCTTCATGATGACAGAGTACTGTCATTAATCCAAGTTTACAACCGAGGCCACAGAGGCACAGAGAGGTTAATGAATCAATGCAAGTTCACACAGCCTTCGAGCAGGAAACCAGAACTCGGATTCAGCGTGTGCCATCCTGGGAGACCACGGTTTATGTTGTCGGCTGAGTCTTGCTTCCAATTGGCTGGATTTTCCCAGAGAGGCAGGGTCCAGGGCAGTGGCGGAATTGGGGTCAGAGTAACTACAGGAAGTGGTCCCATGGTCGTAGGGGGTGGATCTGGGATCTCTCCCATGCATACCCAGCACGTTGAAGACGGAAGAACATCCAGCAGGGGAGGCTTCAAATCCGCTCAGGAAACCAGGCATCAGGACCTTCTGCAGAAGCACCAGGAGCCTGCTGTCTCTGAGGGGACCCTGTGGACCCCGGGCAGGAGACCCCAGGGCAGCAGCCAGGATGAACTGGAGACCGGAGGCTTCCTAGATTCTTCCAGATTCTGCAAGTCTCTGTGTTCCTGAGAACGGCAGACAGTGAGGGGGATTTTCCAACAAAACTATCTGGCCCCCTTTCCAGCCACTGCAGGTGCTGGGCGCTTTGCCAGACTGAATTACGCGTAGAAACATGAGGAATGGGCTTTGCTTTACCTCGAGTGCTCTGTGCACTCACGGTCTTAATTTGTACGTTCATGGATTTGCACAGGTGGGTGTAGTCAAGCCCTACCAGTGGTCCCGGAAAGGAGAAGAAAGGAGCAAGCCATCCCGAAAGGGTGTTTGATGAACAAGGATGCACTGTTTCTTGACACGGTGTCTGAACACGGAGACAAGAGGGGTGGCCTGACCTCCGAGAGCTTTCAAAATAGCATCGACCATAAGCCTCCCTCCAGGAAGGACGTGTCTATCATTACAACCTTTCATTTTGGGTTGAGATTTTTTTTTAAGTTCGTGTATTTATTTTGAGCGACGGAGAAAGAGACTCCCAAGCAGGCTCCACGCTGTCAGCACAGAGCCTGACGTGGGGCTCAATCTCACGACCCTGGGATCATGACCAGAGTGGAAACCCAGAGTGGGACTCTTCATCACCTGAGCCCGTGTTGAGATTTTTGAAGGGGACCAGAGCAGAAGCCTATGAACTTGGGTCAAACATAGTGAAATAAATGGAAGGAAAACACATAGTTTACAGACTTTGTCTGGGCTTGGCTAAAACTTGGTAAACCCAAGACGTTCTCTTGGGGCTCAACCGTGTTGCTACTTCTTAGAAAAAGCAATTTCCGTTTTAGTTTTTACACGATAAGTTAAAAAAGAATCAATCTACATATTTAAATAACATGACAATGACATTCCTAAATGATTTACTGAAAATTAGATGGAAATATTGAAAATCATTATTTTTCAGTAGTAATCTGAATCTGAGTTCTTTTCTATCTATATGCAAATGTTGGATTCCTGAGCTCCCTTTCTTTCTCTTTTTTTTTTACAGTATTATAATATTGCCTGTTTCATAAAGTTAAAATTAATGGAATTCTGTTATGATAGGGAGGGTTTTTGATAGCAGGTCTGGAAGATTCATACCTGCATGTAAATGTCACTATCATACGTTCCTTTTTGTCGACCGGAGGCTATGTTTTACATTTCTGATATTTAAGTAGAAGTTATTATTTTAATGTTTTCCCATTAATATGATTTATTGATTCTTAAAAAAAATCAGATGTACATATTTTTTAAGTTTATTTTATTTTTGAGAGAGACAGAGAGACAGAACGTGAGCAGGGGAGGGGCAGAGAGAGAGGGAGACACAGAATCCGAAGCAGGCTCCGGGCTCCGAGCCATCAGCACGGAGCCCGACGTGGGGCTCGAACCCACAAACTGTGAGATCATGACCTGAGCTGAAGGCCGACACTTAACCGATTGAGCCACCCGGGCACCCCCAGGCTCACATTTTTAAATAAGCATCAACTTCTTAGAAGGGAGCCACTGCTCTCTGTACAAGACCTTTCAGCTCTCTTTTCTCTTTGCTCCTTGTTGTTTCCCCAGGTTTTATTCGATTGCTTATGCTTTAACTGTAATTTAAGCCTTCTTTGGGAGGGCAGCTTCTTATTAAAGCTGGTCCTCATTGCATGTCTTTATTTCACTGTTGTCTAGTGAGAAATTATAAAACAATTTGGTGCACACTGGGAGATGGGAGGCCAGAGAGCAGTTGTGGAGGAGGGAAGCTCTCTCTATTTTTAACCTGTGTGATGCAGAGCAAAGCCTATGCCAGCACAGCACGTTTCCAGGGCTCAGGGAGACGGAGAGGGGCCGCAGGAGACAGGGCTGCCCATTCTTGCCAGGGCCACTCCCTGGCACTTGGGTTCAGAAAGAACACTGGGGACTTTGTGTGACCCGAGAAGTCCCTGCAGCCCAGTCCTCTGACTCTCGAGCTGTGTGACCTGGTTGGCAGTTAGGACCGTAATATACGCTCCGCATTTTTCTCTTGTCTATTCGACTCGATTCCCCCTCTTCAGCCCCATCCCTCATTAACCTGGGTCCTTCCTACAAGATGATCAATAAGAGAAGAATCCTATCAGCATGAGCAGTATGAGGCTTGCATGTTTAAAGACTTGCCTGAGAAATCCTTGCTTGTATCAGCAATGCGTTCATTACAGCCCTCATTTGAATGTAGTCTAATCAACACCAGACAGGTGCCTCGTTGCAAAAATAAAGAAATAAACAAATACATAAATGGGAGAGAGAGAGAGAGAGAGGCAGCAGGTGGGAGATACACTGTGTCTGTGGTCATCAAAGGGCATGAGTCCTTTCCATGGGTATAGTTTGCGGAAGCCTTCGTAAAGGAATAACAAAACAGCTTTGCATTCTGTTACAATATCTTCCATTGTCATTAATTCTCACTCTTTACTTTTTTCAATGTTTATTTATTTTTGAGAGAGAGAGACAGAGTGTGAGCAGGGTAGGGGCAGAGAGAGAAAGAGAGAGAGAGAGGGAGCCACAGAATCAGAAGCAGGCTCTAGGCCCTGAGCTGTCAGCACGGAGCCCGAGGTGGGGCTCGAACCCACGAACCGTGAGATCACGACCTGAGCCGAAGTCGGACATTTAACCGACTGAGCCACCCAAGTGCCCCTTAACTCTTTACTTTAATAATGTAGCTGTTGGTAAGATTCTGGAAATGGTGGATCCATCTGGCAAAAATGTGGGTTCTCCTCTGTGGTTATGGCCACGGCCACAATCTTCAGGGACTCTATGCAGCCCAAGCCTCTATCCACGGTCCAGGGTTTTGGCTGTGAGAACCAAAGGAAGGGGGTAAGCCTTCGCTGAATGTTTTCGTATTGGTTACTCAAAGAATGTATGAGAACGCATAGAAGTAAGGACAGGGCTCTTCAAAGCATAGAGAAGGATGTCAAAGTCTGGGACGCACAATTCAGCCTGTAACGGTGGGACTCATTACCGTGTGGCCACAAGTGAAGTGTTTAGGGCTCTGTGCTCTGTGGGACCACCTTCTGCAGATCTCACTTGATGTCATTGTGAGTGCTTGTCAGAGAATCTTCTCTTTGGACAGTGACCCGGGAGAAGATCTGCGGTCAAGGCAATGCAGGGACATAGCCCCTTCATTATGGATGTTATATCTTATTTTTTGAGAGATGGTCAGACAAACGGCCAGTGAGTACTCTCTGGATTAACCAGTCCAGTTCTGGAGTCAAATAGCCTCTGAATTCTGGCTCCCGGCTTTTGTGACCATGTAAACTTGAGCATGGGCCTTACATTTTCAAAGCTTTCATGTTTCATTTGTTTTCTTTTTTTCATTATTTAAAAAATGTTTTTGAATATTTATTTAGGTTTGAGAGAGAGAGAGAGAGCGAGAGAGAGAGAGCATGAGCGTGGGAGGGGTAGAGAAAGAGGGAGCCACAGACTCTGAAGCAGGCTCCAGGCTCTGAGCTGTCAGCATAGAGCCTGACATGGGGCTTGAGCTCCCGGACTGTGAGATCATGACCGGAGCTGAAGTCGAATGCTTAACTGACTGAGCCACCCAGGTGCCCCTCATTTGTTTTTTATATAACAGTGACAGTAACCCTACATAGGAGGTGACAATATTGTGATAACTCAGTGAACCACTGTATCTAACACATGGGGAGAGAGATTCATGCTAATTACCTTCATCATCATTAGCAACAAAATACTACAAAAATGTGTGTGTGTGTGTGTGTGTGTGTGTGTGTGTGTGTAATCTCAAGATAGAGAAAGCTTTTTAAGGTATAATTAAGATCAAAAACTATTTTTTAATAGTGACAATTTCTGTATCCTAGTGTAGAAATTAGTCTTTGGGAAAAGCTTCTATTTTGCCCAAGAAAGCAAATTTCTCCAATTAAAAAAGAAAGTAATCATGCTACTGATGTCCTGTGTTAAGGGGCACCTGGGTGGCTCAGCCAGTTAAGTGTCCAACTTCGGCTCAGGTCATGATCTCACGGTGCGTGGATTCGAGCCCCACGTCGGGCTCTGTGCTGAGAGTCCCACGAGGGGGTGAAACATGGGATATACCGTAAACTGTGTGGTGATGTTATCTGGAGCTGAAACACAGAGGGGAAAGAGCGTCTGGGGCCACATGGAGAATTCCAACATTGAATTTATTCCATTGAATTGGATTCCAACGTTGAATTGCTGAGGGCAGGAACCCATAGTCTGTAGCTGAGATCTACATCGTAAACCACAGGGAGGTAGAAAAATCAACCAAGTATGGAATCCAGAAAGTCAGTGGAAGGAGTGTTTCAAGGAGGAACAGGTAGGTTGGAAGCTGTGCTTTGGAAATGCATCTCTTTGATTGAGGAATTGGGTCTGAAGTCCGGCAGGGATGTTTGAATGAGGGCTGAAAAAACGGGGGCCAGGTTGGACAATGCAGACCGATGGTGGAAATGTTCATCCAAAGGAGTCTTGCTTTGAAGGGGAAGAGTGATGACCAGGCACTGGAAGGGCAGTACGGAGTTGAGGAAGCCTTGTTTTCCTTGATAGTTTGTTGGAATAGAGACACCTGCGTGTGCTCGTGTGTGTGCGCAGAAGGGAGAATAGGGTTGAGAGGCTGGCGACACAGGAGAGCTAGATTTGGATCCCAGTCGAAGGCTCCAGAGAGGGATGGGAGCCAGTCACGGCAAAGGGACTGACTTTAGAAAGAAGGACAGTCCCTTTGCTTTACCAGGAGGGACAGGGGTTGGGAACATCTACAGGCAGAACTCTAAGTTCCGTAGAAGGAAACTGGAGAACATTCTGAAGGGCTTAATTGAGAGAGAGAGAGAGAGAGAGAGAGAAGAAAATGTGGCAGGGTTTCTACACCTCACTGAGGACTTGTTCACGTAACACGATGTCAATGTACCCTCGTCCGCGACTTTCTCTAGTGGAGTTTGACCCCTGAGATCCAGGCAGAGAAATCAGGTAATAAGTTTTACTTAAGGCTGTAAACACAAGGACGGGGGGGTGGGGGTTGGGGTTGCTTAAAGTATTGCTGAGGATGATTTAGATGCACATTTGCAAGGCACCGACTTAACCGGTGTTTAGAGAAGAGTCAGTCGGCCATTTCCCTTGGTTATTGACGTAAATGTCTATTTTCCTAAAATACTCACATAACAAACGTCTAGCTTCACTCATCCTCAATTTACGTCATCAGAATATTGGGCTAAAAAAGGATGGATAGAGTGTCTCCCTCATAAAGTTTGTACCCACCAGTGGCTTAGCAAAATCTCTAACCTTCTTGGTATGCAGAATTAACTCTGGAAAGTAAAGGGCTCAATTTTCATACAAAGTCCAGGACTTCCTGGTGGGGTAGAGCTGAATACACCCCTTCCTCTACCCTGAGGAACATTTACCCGACACAAAATCACCTCTTTTGGAAAAAGCACACCCAGTTAGTGTCCTGGCTCAGCTAAAGGTCATCCAAGGTCCGAGGACTCCTTTCAAACCAACATGAGGTTGACTCCGGCAGTATCCATGGAACTGAGGTGGTAATCTGGAGAAAATGGCCCAAAAAGTACATGAACTCTAAAGAGCGGTAATTTGGAGGCGCCTAAGTGGCTCCATCAGTCAAACCAGTTCAGCTCAGGTCATGATCTCATGGTCCGTGAGTTCGAGCCCCGCGTCGGGCTCTGTGCTGATGGCTCGGAGCCTGGAGCCTGCTTCGGATTCTGTGTCTCCCTCTCTCTCTGCCCCTCCCCCGCTCATGCTCTGTCTGTCTCTCTCTCTCTCTCTCTCAAAAATGAATAAACATTGAAAAAAATAAAAATAAATACGAATAAAGAACTGTGTTTTGGCACTCAACTATATCCTGCACTTTGACGCCTAAGCAGCCGCTGACAAGCTCCGTTCGCGAATCTGCACAGACGGGCTCCTCAACACTGACACCGTGTGGCCGTGAGGGGCGGTGACACTGGCTTCAGCTTCAGCTTTCCTCCTTGACACTGCAGAGAAGAGCGACTGCTTTTGAACTACACATTAGCACCCACGGTCCTGAAGATGTTCCTATGGGAGGAAATCAAGGCCAACAGTCTGCTCGGTTTTTTGAATGTTATCCATTCTTGAGAGAGCGCGAGAGAAAGAGAGACAGAGCATGAGCAGGGGAGGGGCTGAACCGTCAGCCCCCGAACGGTCAGGGCGCTGGCCTTCTCCACCCTCCCTCATCTCTGTTGTTTTTATTTCGGAGTTTTGTTATCTTAGGAGGAAATACTCCGCAAACTGCAGCTTTGTTCGTTATTGTAACAAAAACATACATTTGAGCACAATGAAAAAAAGAATTTAAATACACATTAAAACCAGGGGCGCCTGGGTGGCTCAGTCGGTTGAGCGTCCGACTTCAGCTCAGGTCACGATCTCGCGGTCCGTTGGTTCGAACCCCGCGTCGGGCTCTGGGCTGATGGCTCGGAGCCTGGGGCCTGCTTCCGATTCTGTGTCTCCCTCTCTCTCTGCCCCTCCCCCGTTCATGCTCTGTCTCTCTCTGTCTCAAAAATAAATAAAACGTTAAAAAAAACTAAAAAAAAACCCTAAAACACGTTCCCCAGTTACATGTAAGAAAGACACCACGCACGTCTACTTGATGAGTCTATCTCTAATGGGATGGAAGGATGCGTTAGGAAATGTGTTGTTTAAGATCTGCTTCCTGACTTGACAGGAGATTCCACAAGGGGGCAGGAACCAAGTGTCTATTTCATCCCCAAACACGTAAGGGAGGGCCTGACAAAATAGTTGGTCCTCAGAAAACACCTGTCACCTAAAAACTGGATGAGTCGAGAAAGGTCATTTTGCACTCCTCGTAAACACCGAACGTCGTTCCGGAATTCCAGTGCCTCCTGCGTTTTGACTCAAGGACACCTTCTAAGTGAACAACCCAGGGAGAGCTCTTCTTGGAACTGAAATTATTCCTCCAAACTTCTGATGTATGAGAAACAAATACCCAGTTCGGGCTCTAGCAATCGCTCATGTTTGATTGATTGTATGTCTTCAGGGGTAAAAGGTTCAAATAGGCTCTAAAAAAGAAACTCACCAAGGAGCAATTGATTCGCTGCAAATGTACTAGGGGCAGGGCTGGCTCCCAAGATAGTACCGTGCAGTCATAAATTGCACGTCTAGAATTTTCAACTGCAATTCTGTGGCTATTCTGGACTTTTCCAGTCGTGGATTGAATCTCCCAAACCACTTTGGCTCCTCCAAGAATAACACGTGTCTGAAGACTTGTTTGTCTGGGGTAAGTAGATTTGGATGTGTTGAAACCCTCCAACTTAGGTTGCCTCGTGGGCAAGGGTTGGTTCGACTGCACTTTCCCAAAGCGAGTCCTACTCAGGGCACATAGGACTCCTTTCAGAAAGGGAAGGGAAAATAGCATGTATTTAGTTGCCCTGTGTGGGTTATGAACTTAGCTATTTGTATTCACCTGGTCTTCAGAGATACGGTTTATTTTCCCTATTTTCCAAACGACAAAATTCAAGCTTTACGATAGTTGCACCTGTGTCCATTCACCCGGAGAGCAAGTGACAGGTGTCGAACTTAGGATTGCGACTCTCAGGTCCAAACCCTTTCCATGAGGAATGGTGGCATGTTAGTGCATTTATCAAATCGGGAAGAATGGTCTCACTGCCCAGGGCTGTGCTGAGATTTTTCTGAGAAGGGAAAGCATCAAGCTCCACTAATAAAGTCTTCTGTGGGTGAGAGGGATGGAGTGGCTGTGGCTTAGCGAGAGCTACGTGTGTGCTATTCCTGTCCTAAACCATAATTCATTTCCAAAAGAGCCAACTTCACTCATGTTTGTTCTATTATTCTAGATTCAGGAATTTTTTCCCCCATTCACTAATTTCAGTAGATTCTTTTTAATCGCTCAGTGACAAAAAAAATCACCCTAATTATATTATAGAATATACCCTCATTCTTTCTTGGAAGTAAAGATGTGTAGGGCAGACAAAGGATCCTGTTCACACGGCCCTCGGACCTCAGAGTTTGGTATTGACTTAACGAGAGCGAGCAAGGTTAAAAATATGGTCTCCGGGACGCCTGGGTGGCTCAGTGGGTTGAATATCTGACTTCGGCTCAGGTCACGATCTCGCGGTTGATGGGTTCAAGCCTCGCATTGGGCTCTGAGCTGACAGTGTGGAGCCTGGAGCCTGTTTCAGATTCTGTGTGTGTGTTTGTGTGTGTGTGTGTGTGTCTGCCCCTCCCTCGTCTGTGTTTTCTCTCTCTCTCCCTCAAAAACAAATAAACAAACAAACATTAAAAACCATATATACGTGTGGTCTCCTTCTCAACGATAGCACACAAAACATTGCATATGCTCCCCTCTCCTGCTGGAAGTGTCCAGATGACCAGGGCTGAACCTGCCGCCTTAGGAATTCCTCCTCCAACCTCCCTTCTGTGCCTTGTCTTGCCTGTTCTCCTATCCACTTCCAGAGCCATGTCGCAAAGACACCTTAAACTCAACTTGTCCAGACCACACCATCTGCCCCCCCCCAGCCCCCGCAAATCGGATTTTTCTTTTTCTACAGTGTTCTTTGTCTCAGTGAGTGGTGCTGGCATTCGCCTAAGTCTCTAAAGCAGAAACCAGAACACCATCCACGACAAGACCCCGTGCCCCCTCCTCAGTTACCAAGTCATGGCACCGTCACCTCCAGATGTCCTCAAGCCCGTCCCCCTTTCTTCCTTTCAGGCCCCCCCCCGGGGCTGCACCTGTGCCCCTGCTGCCCCACCCCCACCCAGCAGCCAGCCATGGTGTGCTGCTTTTCACAGCAGAAGAAAGAGGACCGAAGAAAATGCGCGTGTTTCCATACGTCTGCGTAAAAGGACATGCGGGAAGGGTAACTCAGGAACAAATGTCACCCGCTACCAACCCAGGGTGGCGGGGAAGTGGTGGCGGGAGAGGGGGCCTGGGGCCAGGGGGGCAGGGAGGCACAGGGCACTTCTCTGATGGTAGCTTTTTGTACAGTTCTGACTGTAAAGCCATGGTAATGTCTCACGTATCCAGGAAATAAATAAAAAATAAATAACCGGGATGTGTGTGTATCTGGAGGGGGTGGGGGTGGGGGGACGTCAAAGGGAATACAAACAGCAACGAATAAGTCTAACTGTGCTTTTAATGGATGTTCTAGCCGCATGGAGGCTTGTGGGGAAGAAAATCACCAAAACTAAAACAAACAAAACTGTCTGCAAAATTAACTATTTAATCACAGATCTCGTAAGAATATGCAAGAGTGGTATTGGGATGGAAACATATGACAAGAGAGCATGAACAAGTTTATGTAATCATGATGATTCCATTTAGCGAGTGACATTTGGGGTGAGCTTTCGATGAGTGAGACTAACTGGATAAGTGAGGACTCAGAACATTCCAGAAGGAAGGGGTAGCAGATGCAGAGACCTCAGATAAACAGTCAAGTGCTTGTTGAGAACTGAAAAATAGCTTACGTGGTTGCCATGCGAACCATAAGAAGGAGTATGGCCTGAGCTGAGGTGAGGGGGGTCAGCAGGGACCAGAGCAAATGAAGGACATACCTTTTGGCCACTTGAGGAATGAGGGCCATTTTCCTTAAAGTAAATCATGAGCTACAGGAGAATGGTAGGTAAGATCTGGGTGCTGTGAAGAAAACCAATTAGGGAACCCAGGGTTTGGGACTTTGGTTAGCTTGGACTGGGAATTACACAGAAGGGCTGGATTTTAGGGAGCAGGCCATGAAGGAGCAGGCCATGATTGCCTGGTTCTGAGAAGAGCACACACCCACTGGAGAATTCTAGATTCTTAGCATTTGGATACAGGGGAGAGTCATTCATTGATACAAAAGACCCTAGAGAATGAGTAGGTTTGGGGGGGGGCGGTTTATGATGAGTTCCATTTTACATGATGAGTCATCCTGATATTCCATTAAATAATAGATATTCCACAGAATATTCCATAGAAGATGGGCGCTAGGGAGTAATTTGTAGCAGGAAATCCATTCATTTAAGTTGTGGTGTTTGGGTACTGACTATGTCTAGAGCACTGTCCTAAGAATGTTGAAGATGCCAAGAGGACCTTGCCATGGATTCTGTGCCAACAGAACACAGAAGGGGAAATGAGACACGAATAATAGAAACACGAGGTAGAAACAGATTCCTTACCTCTACCGTTCAATAAAAACCTCCCAGTAATAGCATCAGGGAAGCAGCTGAAAGGGCGAACAGCAGAAGACCAGATAAAAATTGAAGGTTAACCTCATCATCTCTTCTTGAAGAGTGAGGAGAAGGTCCAAAGTATTCTGAAGTCATTGAGGCTCATGGGGGAGATAGACTGAATATTTACATTCTAGAACAAGACCTTTGCTTCCTACCTGTGCAGATCACTCATGGCTGTAGGTCAAGGAAGACATTTCTGTCCCATGTCTTTTATCTGAGCTGATCTGAGTCAGTGGTTTAACTAAATAGTTGCTGGGTTTAAACCAACCTAGTATGATGAACCTGGTTTTCAACTTTACAGTTGGAAAGTTCCAAGAGTGGATTCCTATAACACACATTCAGAGTCTCAATAATAAAGACCCACATTTATTTAAACAATTATAACAAGCTTTTCAAAATGATGGAGAATCTTTTCTTTTTTTTAAAAAAAAATTTTTTTAAGTTTATTCATCTTTGGGAGACAGAGAGAGACAGAGGATGAGCAGGGGAGGGGCAGAGAGAGGGAGACACAGAATCTGAAGCAGGCTCCAGGCTCCGAGCTGTCAGCACAGAGCCTGACGCGGGGCTCGAACTCACGAACTGTGAGATCATGACCTGAGCCGAAGTCGGACACTCAAATGACTGAGCCACCCGGGAGCCCCTCTTTTCTTTTTTTAATAGAGAAAAACTCAAAGTTATGATGTCAAAATACAGACCAGCATAAATATGACATAAATTTCCTGGGAACAGGAAGCACACATCAACAGCTAATAGTCAACTCATTCTTAAAACCATCTGTGGCATTGGGTTCTTCAAGTTGCTCTCAAGTTTGCTGCTCACCAATCAGAAAAGAAGAAGAAGAAGAAGAAGAAGAAGAAGAAGAAGAAGAAGAAGAAAAGAGCCCCCAGTATTATCTTTAATGTTTAACCAAGGCTGACCCAAAGAAATTTGGGCTAGTTTACCACAATCTACTGCACAACATACTTATCCTCGGTCTCCGATCGCCATTTTGAATAGTGTATTTACTGCTCACTTTGTAAACAGCTACCATATCTGCCAGTAAGCGAGACTCATCCTTACCCCAACGCGACATATTTACCCCTTGTCCAGTGCACCAAGATAACACGTGGAAAACCCAGCGGGGGAGGAGAGAGAACTTACAGACTATGCTAATGTCCTTCCCTCCTAGTGGCAGAAAACTGAAATACAAACACTGCAGAATGGATTGGAGATTCCCGTCCCAGCATGCTTTTTCTGCAGAAGTAACAAGGCATTAACCAAGCAAATGATGAGAGGTAGTTGGACCGGGTTGTTTCCTTAGTAGATTTAAATTTCTTACGGCCACAAGCTACGGCTCAGAGAGGAACGGAATCTCCAGGAAATTCTAGAAAGAAGAGCGTAAGCTAGTTTTTGTTAGAATTCATTTTTCTGGGGCTCCTGGGGGGGCTCAGTCAATTAGGCATCTGCCTCTTGATTCCGGCTCACATCATGATCTCAAGGTTCTGAGTTCGAGACCCGCATCAGGCTCTAGCTGACGATTTGGAGCCTGCTTGGGATTCTCTCTCTCCCTCTCCCTCTGCCCCTCCCCTGCTCGCACGCATGCTCGCTCTCTCTCTCTCTCTCTCCAAAAAGAAGTAAATAAACTTTAAAAAAGAGAATTCATTTTTCTCCCTGGGCACTTGTTTGTATGTGAATAGCCAGACAAATATTGGCTTTTCCTGCATGTATGAGAATGACCTTGGGGTTTCTCCAACTGTATGTTTTACTGTACGTTTTGCACTGATTTATACAGAAATACTGGCTCATCAACATGCACTCCGGCCACCTGTGTGGGAATTCAGTCAAATTTGTGCTTTCTTGTTGCTTAATCCCTTTGCTTGCAAATAGAAGCATTTGTCCTTACTTTGCTTAGTTTTATAATGTGACTTGCTTTTTCGTTGCCAATATTTTCTGAGTCTGCAGTACTGACATTTGCTTTTATAACACCACAAATAAGGAATAAAAATCCATTTTCCAGGACTTTCTGTGACATTTCTTCTCCTGTTTTGTACCAATATTCACTTAAGCCAACATATTTCTTTTATTTATGTGATTTTATACATTTTTTTCAGAGCTAATGGACTATTATTTTATATTCCAATCAGTTTCCCACTCCATTCCAATATAGCTTATGATGTATTTACATGGGAAGAATAATATATTTTTTTTCTACAAACCTCTTTAATATCACTTTCAGTGAATTCACCATAAAAATCACTCAGACCTTCCGACAAATATTCCACATTAAGTAAGGATGTTTTATACTCTGATGTGTCTAAAATGCTGGCAATTTGCTGCTTCTTAAAAAGGGGCCCTGAGTGAACAAAACTGAAACCAGCATTTGCTGAGCATAGATGCCTGTCTGTGCGAAATGTTTTCTTTCTTTTCTTTTTAACTTTTTTAAATGCTTTTATTATTTATTTTTGAGAGAGAGACAGAGCGTGAGCGGGGAAGGAGCGGAGAGAGTGGGAGACACAGAATGCGAAGCAGGCTCCAGGCTCTGAGCTGTCAGCACAGAGCTTGACGTGGGGCTCGAACTCACCAGTCGTGAGATCATGACCTGAGCCGAAGTCGGATGCTTAGCCGGCTGAGCCACCCAGGGGCCGCTGAAATATTTTCTTTACCTTCCCAAACACCTGAGGTTATGTTGGACCCCAGAAACTTGGAGTGGCAGCTCTTCAAAGGGGATACCCAGACCCCAGCAGAAGGAGCACAGCCAGTGGTTGGTGTTATCTCGAGGGCATGGAGAGGGTCCCCGCGGAGCAGAGACCGAGACCTCTGGGGAAGCAGCCTGCCAGGGGAGGCTGGTGTCAGCTCGGTGATGAGGCTGGTTCTGGGAGTGTGAAAAGAAGCTGGATATTAGAACCCATTACCCTCGATGGAGTGCGGGGCCAATGCTGGGGTGGCACTGCGGGGGACAGTGGGGGAGTCCGGAAGGAGCAAGTCTCCTTCCCCGTGTCTGCTGCTACAGTCTCTCTCTAGTGGCCCCTGTTGGCAGAGCCCAAAAGAGGGGAGCTGGCAAAGCAGAGATGCGATTTGCAGAGCCCCAGTCCTAGTATCACAGAGAAGCAGAGATGCGATTTGCAGAGCCCCAGTCCTAGTATCACAGAGAAGCAGAGATGGGGTTTGCAGAGCCCCAGTCCTAGTACTATAGAGAAGCAGAGATGAAGTTTGCAGAGCCCCAGTCCTAGTACTACAGAGGAGCAGAGATGAGGTTTGCAGAGCCTCAGTCCTAGTATCCCAGAGAAACAGAGATGTGGTTTGCAGAGCCCCAGTCCTAGTATCACAGAGAGGCAGAGATGCGGTTTGCAGAGCCCCAGTCCTAGTATCCCAGAGAAGCGGAGATGCAGTTTGCAGAGCCCCAGTCCTAGTATCCCAGAGAAGCGGAGATGTGGTTTGCAGAGACCCAGTCCTAGTATCCCAGAGAAACAGAGATGCGGTTTGCAGAGCCCCAGTCCTAGTATCCCAGAGAAACAGAGATGCGGTTTGCAGAGCCCCATTCCTGGTATCCCAGAGAAACAGAGATGCGGTTTGCAGAGCCCCATTCCTGGTATCCCAGAGAAACAGAGATGCGGTTTGCAGAGCCCCAGTCCTAGTATCACAGAGAAGCAGAAATGTGGTTTGCAGAGCCCCAGGCCCCAGCATCACAGAGAAGCAGGGATGCGGTTTGCAGAGCCCCAGGCCCCAGCATCAGAGCATGGATTGATGGTTCTGGAACTGAGGCATAATGGCTTAATAACTGGAAAGATATGTCTGACAAAACTTTCCTTCCACAGTAGAGATGAGTTTTATCTCCGCCGTGTTTTAGAGACCAGCCCATAAAACATTCCAGATTGTTCTGAAATCGATGGCGAAGCAGTGAGACGGGGCCAGCACTTCCTGACATTGTTCTTTGTCCGCCCTGCCTCATATCGCCCCCGGACAGTTGCGCGGCGGGTGTGCCCTTCCCTCGCTTCTGCTGGTGGAGAAGCTGAGCTGGAGGTGGGGGCAGGGCCAGCCCAGAGCCTCCGGGGGGCCTACCCGAGCCTGGTTCCTATCGGGTCCTAGGGAACATTTTGCTCCCTGACCTCAATGCTACAGAACCCAGGATCGGGCCCTGCAGACTGGGTTTCGCCTACTTTTGCCTTTTCATACCACCCGCGGTCCTGCGGCCGGTAGGCCGCGTGTCAGTATCCGAGGAACAAATGAATGAGTGTCAGGACCCAGACAGCTGCCTCCAGGATGTGAGCTCAGAAGCCAGCTTCCCCGGGGGCTGAACTTACCCGAAAGTTTGTTTCCGTGCTTATAGAAGGGGTGTAAGGAGAACGCCTACATCGAGGGCTTTCGTGAGGATTAAATGAGTCAATCCAAGCCTTACGCTTAGAAAGGCATCCACTTTAACGCTCAGAAATATTATGGTTGTTACAAGCTAGAAGGTTTTTATCTCATCTTTCCGAATCTCAGTTTCTTCTTTGGTAACGTAGACTAATATGAGGTCATTTTACAGCATTATTCCATCCGACAAACGGTCACGAGTCGCGCGCTGTGCCTGGCGTGGCTCAAGGGGCTGGGAAAGCAGTCTTGGATCCGGTCCTGGAAGGCGGGACAGGGTGACCTTGGGGACAGATAAGAAGCAGGTAAACAAATACAGGAACAACACCACGAAACCAGGAAAGGCCCATAACGAGTGCTCAGTAAATAGTAGTTATCTCATCGGATGGGGCTTAGGATAAAATAAATCTTCACCCAGGAAGAGACACAGGCAGACACAGCGGGGTGAGGATCTGGAGGAAAGATAGATCAGGCACTTTGTGCGTGAGGCACGTGGAAATGCTTTGTGCCACTCTCGCCGTGGGGTTGTGGATCAGGACATGCATTCAGTCTGCAGCTCAGAGAGGGGGACGTCCGGTGCTGAAAAGGGGTGCTCGGGGGGTCCAAAGTGCAGATTCTGAGCCTGCCAAGAGGAGGGAGAGCAGGGCACCTCCGGGCACGTTTTTACAGCCCTTTACGCGGCTTTGTTGTTCACTTGATCCTCTAGGAGGAGGGAAAGGTAACTGAGCCCCATTCATCAGCCGGGCATAACGGGCTCCGGGGTGAGCTCAGCATTCTGTGGGTTTGTGTGCGTGTATCTGAGCTGGAGAGGGGGGGGGGGGAGAGAAGACAGAGGAAGAGGAGGGGGGCAGGGGGGAGGGGAGGGGGGAGGAGGGGGAAGGGGAATCCCTGCTACTTCAGGAGGACCAGACAGCCCATCCCTACTTTATAAGTGCACCTGCTTCTGAGGTCATGCCGGGGTTAACCGAATAAAAGGAACCTTGGGAAATTACCGATGATAGCGTGTTGTTAAAACAGCCCTCTGCCCCCCGGTCCTGTCAAAACCCACTCTTAGCTAGCCCCCCCCCCCCCAAGGGCTGCTGAAGTGTGTTCTCCGAGGCCTTCAACCCAGCCTGTCCCGAACTCTCCCAGGTTGCATCCTGAGCGTCCCGCTCTCGTGCCTCGCGCTGTGTGCCTGACTTCGGGCACAAACGTGGGTTTTCAGTTGCACAGATTTCGCGCTTTTATTCGCATTCAGTCGCGAGATTTTACGTTTTCTTTTCTTCCCCTGAGACTTCTCTGCTCAGGACGCCCTCAGTTGCCCCAGTGACGGAGCGATGGTGGATGGTGGCACAGGACACAGTGGGCTTCCCTGCTGAGGCTGGACTGAGCCTCCCGGGGAGGCAGCAGGGCCCTGAGCACAGGCCTAAGAAAGCCCACCCGGGGGCCACAGGCCTGGGGAGCGGGGTGCACGGAGGGGCGGCAGCACGGAGCCCGGAGGGGAGGGGTCTGGCTCCCCTCCCCCAGATCCCAGGGGAATAGAAAGGCCCAGACCCGGCTGAGGCTGAACAACCTCGGGGAGCCCAGGCAGGCGTGGAAACCGCGGGGAAGGTGAGGGTCGTTATGCACGCACGCCTGACGCACAGGCATGTGTGCACCTGTGCGACTGTAGATCCCCGTTCACACTTGGTGTTTCTGCTTCATTCTTCCCCCTCTAGTGCCCCGAGTCCAGTGAATGCGAGTTTTCATTCCGGAAGTGACGAGCCTCCGAGACAGCAGAGCGATTTACAAGGGCGACACCCGACCGCCTGCCTGGAGGAGGCGTCGCGGGTGAGGACTGGCGGGCCCACGGAATTTCCCCGCGGAGGGGCTGGTCAGGCTGCCGAGAGGTCACAGCCCCGGCGACAGCAGCCCCGCGCCCCGCATCTCCCCGCGGGAGGGGTGGCTCGCCTCTGTAGCGTGCGCGGCACCTGTTCGGCTCGGTCGAGGCGGGGAGGGTACGTGTGTGGCCAGTCTGAGGGGTGGGGACGGGCCTGGCGCCCCCGCCGGGAGGGACACGAGAGTGGGACCAGGTCTGGCTGCGGGAGCGGAGCGGCGGCAGCGAGGACCGCGCAGGTGCCCGGCTCGCCTCGCACGTGGGTCCCCTGGCGTTGGCGCGCCGCAGGGGAAGGTGAGGCAGGGGCGTCGTTCTGTCCTTCTGCGCTCCGGGGATGTCCCCCCCAGAGTTCCAGGGGCGTCCCGGCGGAGGGACCTGAACTTGGGGCCGGACTGGGGGCTCTGGTGTGCGGGACGCCCCATCCCTGACTAGAGGACCCTGCTGGGCTTTGCGTACCCCGTGTCCCCCTACCTGAGGCCACCCGAAGACCCAGTGCCGATCTCTGGGCGACTGGGAGAGAGGGGACCACGATGGGGGTGGTGCACAAAGTCTGCTCGCCCCCATACTCTGGGGGCAATGGGACTCAGAGTGCGGAGCCCAGATTTTGCCCTCCCTCTTCCCAAACCCTGGGACCCCACCTGTGTCTCACCCCATTTCGGTCACACTGGCACTGGGAATCATAGCGGTGAACTGGTCTTTAGCCTTTTCCAGCCCTGGGGCCCAGAGCGCCCACCTTGGCCCAAGAGGACAGCTGCTGGCCCTGGGCGGGAGGGTCTCCCGAGCCCGGCAAGACCCCGGGGGTTAAATCCCCTTCCGCGCAGTGCAGGCTACCCCAGTCTTAGCCCCAAAGCCAGATTCTCCAGGCACTCTCTCTCTCTCTCTCTCTCCAGCTGCTTTGTTCTAAAGCTCTTTCCGCTCAACCGGAAACTTCTTAGGAGGGGCACGTGCCAAGTCAGTAAATCTGTAAAGTAACATTTGCTTTTCAAAAGTCATGCACAGGCTGGACTTCTAGGGAGAGGTACCCTCCTTGAGGCTGCAGGTTCCCCCAAGAGCCTAACTGGATGTTCAAAAATGTTTTCTACAGTTTTTAAATAATGCTGTTTCCTTTCAAGGGTTCTGGATGGGCAGGGATGGGGGTGGGGCGGGGGACACCTCCCATTTCTCTTGTATTTGAATGACAAGACTGACAGCCAGGACCAGGGTGCAGGATAAATGGAGGTGAGGGCACAGTGACCGGGGGGTTTGTGGGTGAGGTGGGCGGGGACCTGAGTGAAGTCAGGGACCAGTGTGGTGGATATTTGGGCAGAGGCTGACCAGGTGGAGGGAATCGTTAGTGCAAAGGCCCAGTGGCC
The DNA here is from genome assembly GCF_027475565.1 of Acinonyx jubatus. Classification (NCBI taxonomy): domain Eukaryota; kingdom Metazoa; phylum Chordata; class Mammalia; order Carnivora; family Felidae; genus Acinonyx; species Acinonyx jubatus. The sequence continues at coordinate 4,147,259 of NC_069392.1, read as the reverse complement.
GGAACAGAGTGAGAGGAGAGGATGGGATGTGGGGGGATGGGCTCGGGGAGGAGGGCAGGGACCCCACCATGTTGCTGGGAATAGGCCGTGTGTGTCCCAGAGTGGACGTGTCCTCACTCTCCTTTCCTTCCTGTCTTCCTCGGGAACAGAACTCCTGATGGTCAGCTGGGTGGTCAACCACCCAGAAAAACCACCGTCTCGCCAATCTTCGGCAACTGCGTGAGGCCCCGTGTCTGGCTCCCAAGTTCTGCTGTGTCAGAAACACCTGCAGATTCCAGGGAGTTATTCAGTGAAGAAAAGTGCTCTCATTGTCCCTCTGTCATGGCTGAAACGTGGACCGTACAAGGGGGCTCCAGCAGCTATTTTGGGCCACGAGGTATTCTTGAGAATGGAAGCTTTGGAAGCTTTGCCCCTGGCACACCCCAGCCCAGGAGCAAGTCTCCGTTCCCAGTGGCTGGGGCGCCAGAGGAGGGAATATGGGTCTTCAGGATCGCCAAAGTGTCACCCGGCCCTGGGCTGATGGCTCCTGAACCCAAATCTGGGTGATACCCCGTGGTAAGGGATTTGCTTCCTCTTATGCTGCCTCGCATAGAGCCTGAGTGATGGCGTGTATTTCACAGATACTAGATGTTTCCTGGCGAGAAAACTAAATGTGCCATAGCTTGCATTTTCACGAGGAGAGTCTGACACTCTTGAGAAAGGGATATGGATGCGAGGTAAAACTCGTCAGGCATCTTTCTTCAAGTTCTCATTAAACTTGGGCCCTCGCCATTTTAGACGTTTATGAGTCATCATAATACAAGAGCTATGCTTCTTGAAAGGACGCTGCGTCTGTCAGAATGCTGCATTTGTGCACAGCCTTTTTTTTAAGTTTATTTATTTTGAGAGAGTGAGAGAGTGGGACGGGGCAGGGAGGCAGAGAGAGAGAGAGGGAGAGAGAGAATCCCAAGTAGGCTCCACAGAGCCTGACCGATGCAGGGCTCGATCTCACAACCGTGAGATCGTGACCTGAGCTGAAATCAAGAGTGAGACGCTTAAACTCCCCAGGTGCCCCTTGTGCACATCCTAAGATAAAAAGTCAGGGAAAAATGTGTTTGGGAGAAAGAACAATTGTTTGTAATCTAAGTATCTAGAAACATTTTGAATTACAAGTGAATGATGGTCTTTTAAATACCCTGTATCTATATCTATCTATGGTCTGTATATTTCCACTAAGTCGTTATAGAGATGGGCAATTGGCTCCGTTCTGAGATGGTCCCAGAAGACTCGAGAAAATGTTATCCTTGGAAGAGTCAAGTTGAGAAAGTCCTTCCTCAGTTTACAGGACAAAGTCCAACTCATCCTCATGGGGTAAGGTCTTCCCCAAACTACTTCTTCAATTTCATGGTTCTGTTGTGCTGCTTATCGCTTGATCCACTTGCCCCAAAGAATATATTCCAGAACCAAAAAACTGACCCTCTCTCAGAACCTTTCTGCAGAGGCAGACTGAATTATCGCTCCTAATTCTTTACTCTCTTTCTGTGTTAGAACAGACGTCCTTTGTCACATGAATTTGCGATTTCTCCCACTGGAGGGTTCAAGGTATGGATGTTGGCCTGTCCACGTGACGTGTTTTGGTCGATGGAATGTGGCAGAAATGGCCTGGAAGCATTGGTAGCGGGTGGTTGTCCTGGGAAAGTGGCCGCCATACTTGTAGATAAGAGAGGCAGGTAAGAGAGGCGACAGGTCTATGGAGACCACACTCTATTGGAGAATAACAGCTGAATGTTGTGGGCTCCTGACTTATTCTGGGTTTTTAAACTCATCCTCAGGCTGACCTTCACCATGGTGGCATGAGGCTTTGGAGGCAGAAAGGGTGAGGAGCGGGCCCTGATGAGAAGGATGAGTTTTCCCCCCTTCGTGTAAGCATGACTTTCTTAGATGTGAGCTCACCTGTAAATGGTCGCTTCGCTTTGAGCCATCTTCTGCCCTTGGCTTTCTTGACTTTCACCCTGGCAGGGGTGTAGTACAGGTGGTCGGTGCCCTGTCCCTTGCCACCTCCCGCTATAGTGCCCGTAAACCCACTCATCTTACCAAACTTCCTTTCATCGCGCGGTGGCCATGCGACTCAGTTCTGGCAGAGCTGAGTCAGAGTGATTGTCACAGCTTCCAGACAGTCATTGGAGGACACTGTTGACAAGCCTGTGCTTCCCTGACAAAAGCAGAACTGGAGCTTCCCTCTTCTTTCCCATGAAGGCGTGGTGATGGCTGGAATGGCAGCAGCCATGTTGTGGACATGAGTTGCTGAGCATGAGAATGAGAAATCACCGTCGAGGGTGCCAGCGATGAACTTTGGAGAGGGCCCCGTCCCTTGACTTCGTTGCCAAGACACAACACCACTTAGAATTGCCTGTGCCTAGATTTTCTGTACTGGGAGGTAGTTCAGTGTCTTCGTTGTAGAAGTCGTTGTTTAAGTATTTTTTAAGGAGGGTCAAAAACTGTGGTAGCGCCTACAGTACCTAATTTCCTAGGTTCTTCATAGGCCTCTGAGAAGTACAAGAGAGGGAGATACGCTACCTCTGACTTATGTCAGGAGGCAAGAAGCAAGACACCCGGAGGGAAACAGAACGCTTGGAGGAGATAACGCACCATGACCACGTCTCTCCAGCTCGGCTGTTCTGCGCTTGCTCACCAGAGAGGGAGAGACAGAGCATGAGCAGGGGAGGGGCAGAGAGAGAGGGGGGGAGAGGGAGAATGTGAAGCAGGCTCCGCTCTGCGAGCACAGAGCCCGATGTGAGACTGGAACTCACAAGGTGAGATCGTGACCTGAGCCGAAACCAAGAGTGGGACGCTTCATGGACTGAGCCACCCAGGCGCCCCTCTTCCGGTGCCTTTCTTTGAGTTCAGTTTTTTAGATTCCACATAAGTGAGATAATAAAGTATTTGCGTTGCTCTGACTTCTTTCACTTAGCTGCCCTCAATGGTCATCCCAGCTGTAGCCTAAAAATAAATGGCAACTCTGTGATAGATGGGGGGGGGGGGGGGGTTGGCCAAAGCTGTGGTGGTAAACATTTCGCCGTAGGTAAGTGGATCAAATCGACACGCGGTAGCATGGTAAGAAATGGAATTGGTTGGCTGTGTTACTCGTAAGTTCAGAGAACAGTAGCTTCAGGTGTGGCTGGATCCAGCTCCTCGAGCCCTTTTATCAGACCTGCTTCTTCTTTGTCTCTCAGCTCTGTGTTCCTCTGTGTTGGCTTCCCTCTCAGGCCAACCCTCTTCAAGGAGCAACCCCTGACAGATCCGCACTCCTCTCCTCACAGAAGTGGAAGGTGCTCTTTTTTGCTGCTCTTTGGAGCAGTTTCGGGGAAAGTCCTGGATCTGGCATTTTTCCCCGAGTTGTCTCACACCCGTCCCTGAATCAGTCACGCCGGCCAGAAGGTAGAATTTTCTGATTGGCCAGTCCTGAGTCATGTGCTCTCTCTAGAGATGTGGGTGGCATTGGTTCCAAACATGCCGGGAGAGACAAGAGCACAGCTATGAGAGTGGCTGGGATGATGGCCTCGGGGTGGGCATTCCTGTGTCAACACAGATGCATCACGCACCGCTCCCAGGTGGGCATTTTTCAGGGGGACGCCCATAGCACGGGCCCCTGTCCCCATGCCCGGCACGCAGTAGGCGCTCAGAAACCGTCTGCTGAATGCAAAGCTGTTGAGACAGAGAGGACCGTGCGGGTACATATGTGTACTTTGCATTTCATATAAATCGGAGAGAATGTCTTGGAAAGCAAACTTGTTACTTATGCTGGCCATTTGGAGGACGGTGTTGAACTTTAAAAGTGCAGTCCAGAAGACGAATTGGCACATTTTAAATTTGTTTTCGTAGTATTGTTGGAAAATTTAATCACAGACACAGTTGGGTGTCTCAGTGGTGGCTCAGTCGGTGAAGCATCGGATTCTTGATTTCAGCTCAGGTCACGATGTCACAGTTTGTGAGTTCGGGCCCCGCCTTGGGCTCTGTGCGGACGGCTCGGAGCCTGGAGCCTGTTTCGGATTCTCTGTCTCCCTCTCTCTCCGCTCCTTCCCCACTCGCCCTCTGTCTCTCTCTCAAAGGTAAATAAACATTAAAAAAAAAAAAACTTTCAAAAATAAGAGAAGAGGAATTTAATCAGGCCTTGCCGTAGACTGAATATTTGCGTCTCTCCAAAAATTCTTATGTTGAAATCCTAACTCCGTAGGTGGTAGTGTTAGGAGGTGGGGCAGAGGACTCATGAGTAGGATTAGTGTCCTTTTGATAGAGACTCCAGAAAGATCCCTCGCTTCTTGGCTCTGTGTGAGGACACAACATGAAGACGGCCTTCAAGGAACCAGGAAGGAGGTTCTCACCTTGACCTTGGACGTCCAGCATCCAGACCTGTGAGAAATAACCATCTGCTATTCAAGCCACTCGGCCCTGAACAGCACTTTTGTTCTAGCAGCCAAAACTAAGAAATCAAGGTGGGGAGATCATTGATAAACTGGTGTCATAGGCTGGGGACCCAGAAGTCCAAGGCTGAAGAGACTGAGGGGAGAAGGAGTACAGAGAGTCCTTTGGAGTGGAGTCTGACTGAAGTGTGGTCAAGGACGGAGTCCTTGCCGGAAGTAAAATGGAAAGACCAGAATCCAAGCCTTAGCAGCAAGGCCTCAGCTTGTTCCCCCGACTCCGCGATTCTGAGTTCCCAAGAACAGTGTATTTTCATCACTTTCCTTCTGGTGCAGGTGTCCTGGCCATACAGCTGGGACAACAGGTAGGAAAACTTTATTAAAGGCTGATTTACTATAAATGGGAATATTGCAAGTTGTAGGCTTGACGCTCTTCTATCAAAGCATTATTAGTCAAAAATTATGTTGTCTATGGCACCACAATCCATATACATACATATATATATATATATATATATATATATATATATATACCCTAGATATGCCGGTATAATTAAAAGCATCTTTCTAGTGAATTTTAAAGCCTCCAATTTTCTCAGATTCTACTTTGCAACTCCCTACACTTGGTAACCAGTCTGTCAAGCATAATAAACATTTTGGGCTGGAAGTATTTAATCCCGTGTGAATGGGCTTATCAGAATGTCTTCGGAAGACAATATGTGACTTCCCAGCAAAGAAATGGCTGCAATTAGGCGGTAATTAGGCAGTGCCTTGTTACTACGATTTTGAAAACCTACCAGGCTAATCCCGTGATAGAGGAAGTCAAGACGTTGTAACTAAGGGTTCAGAACGTGGTGACATTAGGGGATGGGGAAGTTGTGGAAAGACGTTGGCTCGAGACCCGTTTGACCGTAGGGTCTGATTCTGAAATCTCAGGGTCCGTTCGTGCTGAGAAAGCAGCAGCTTTGACACGTGACTCAGTGGACACTAGAGTGTTTGGCTGTGGTTACCGAAGTCCTGGGAAGGGTGATGCTCTTGGCTTTATGGTGCCCTCATGTGTTTGGTAGCGCTGGGGGCTTGCACCCTCTTGGTGTCTGGGGATTGCATTCCCTAATTCTGCATGAGCAGAGGCAAAATGTCTTCAGGGTAGAATTAAGTCACTTTGTTATGACTTGCCAGGAAGTCATATCTTGCCTTTCTACCAAAGGTCACATGATTTGGCTTTCTCCTCATTTATTTATTTATTGAATGTATATTCATCTTTGAGAGAGAGAGAGAGCAGGGGAGGGGCAGAGAGAGAGAGAGAGAGAGACAGAATCTGAAGCCGGCTCCAGGCTCTGAGCTGTCAGCACAGAGCCCGACACGGGGCTCGAACCCGTGAACCGTGAGACCCTGACCTGAGCCGAAGTCAGACGCTGAACCGACTGAACCACACAGGTGCCCCACTCCTCCCCATCTATTAAGGAGCCATCACTTCTGACCATCCTTTTGAATAGGAGCAGAACGTCTAGAGCACCTGATCTTTTGAAAAGATTTGAAATCAAAAGAAATCCAACTTATTTTATCCTAAATTTGGGAATCGCCCGTCCAAGTGACGCTGTGACTCAGAACCATGTTGCAGACAAATGGGGCAAGCTTTTGAGTTGGATTTTAATAGTCTTGGTGGGGGGAAAGTCAGTCAGGATGTTATGGGCTATTTAGGGGAGATTTGAATATGAAATATAATCTTTAGAATCTGGAGATTCGTCTGAATCTGGAGATCAAAGATGTGCCGAAAACAGGAGACCCATAGAGACCTGAAATACTATTCTGTCCCCAGGAGGAAGGAGCAATGACTTTGAGATTGGAGATAGGAGATGGAAACTGGTTTCATCCACTCTTGACTGGTGGAGGTGCCGTGTTGGACAGTTCCATCAATGAAAAGATGTTTCAGATTACTTAGCAATAGCCGCCTTGGGAAGAGACCACTTCAGGGTGACAAGGAAAGGTAGCTGATGGAGCCTCAACCAGTTCGCCCCCCCCTGTGATCCTCTCCGCCATTGGGAAGGCAGAGGTTCAGATCTGGTTACAGTTCAAGGACCGCCTGGTAAGTGGACTTTGGCATCAGACCTAATGGTTCATCCAGACTCTACCGCTTAATTAAGTAGGACAATGTGGGCAGGTCACGGACCCTTGGAAAGTCCTTGTTGGAGAGACGAGCCCTGGGCTGGCGTCTGGGAACTTGGATTTTGGGAGTCTGCCAACCATTCCCTAGCTGATGAAAACGGCTCATCTTGCCTAGACGGTGCATAAAAAAGAGGGTTTATGCTCAACATGTGCCTTCCTCCTGGGAGTCTGGGTTTAGGGGACACGTCGGTAGACAGGGTCTACGTGGCCAAGAGCCACTAGAAACTCTTGGTGCCGAGGCCCCAAGTCTCCACTGGGCTTCTCTGAAGCATAACATACTGTTGCTGCCTGTTGGTGACTGGGGAAGACTGTGCTCTGTGCGACCATCATGGCAGGGAGAGGGTGGAGGAAGCCAGCACACAGAGTTCTCCAGACTCCCCCTCTGCTTCTTCCCTTATGATCAAGATGTGCGTCATTCCTGTGTCGTGGGGCCCGGGTGCTTGGTGGCTCAATCCGTTGAGCGTCCGACTTCGGCTCGGGTCACGATCTCGCGGTCCGTGGGTTCGAGCCCCGCGTCGGGCTCTGTGCCGACGGCTCGGAGCCTGGAGCCTGCTTCGGATTCTCTGTCTCCCTCTCTCTGCCCTTCCCCCACTCACGCTCTGTCTCCCTCTGTCTCTCCAAAATGAATAAATGTTAAAAAATTTAAAAAAAAAATCAATAAAGGAGAGCATCCTGCTTCTGTTGGCCGTCCGGAGCGGCCCTGGAAAAAAGGGAAGGGTAGCAGATGACCGTCCTTCTGACATACAGCAGAAAGGACAACAGCAGCCCCAGGGTGGGCCACATGCATCTGTCATCCCCCTCCCTCCCGCCCCAGGAATATTTACCGTCTCTCGAAGAAGGGGCAATGTAGTACAATAACATACTTTGAGAGCGAGCACATCCACATAACTTTTATTGCTGTATATCATTATAACTGTTCTATTTTATTAGCGTTGCTGTTAATCTCTCGCTGTGCCTAATTTATAAACGAAACTGTATCGCAGGTGCGTGTGCTTAGGAGAAATCTTCGTGTATAGGGGGTCGGGTACCATGTGGTCTCGGGGGGTATGCCCCGGGGGGGGTAGGGGACACCTGCATGTTGTTTTAGAGCCCGTGAGCAGAAAGCAGGTGCATGGGGAGAGAATCGCGTCTGACAGGAGTAGGGTGGACAAATCAGCCAGTGTAGAGGGGAGGCTGGAGGGAAGGGTGGGCTCCCATTTGGGACAGGGGACAGCAGAGCCCTCTCCGAGCAGAGGGCAGCGGTGGGGGGCACAGGGCGGGGAGCCCCAGGTGCTACAGTGGCTTCTGTGAAGGGCAGGCTTTCCTCTCCTTTCCTCACTTTCCCCCGTGAACTCTGTGTCTGGTTTTCGGGCCCTTTGGCGTGTCCTCCGTGAGGTCCGAGCCTCGGCCGCGCAAGTGCCACTGTGGGCAGAGTGACAGGTGCACACGGTGTTCCGTCAGGGGACGCTGCTGCTCCCTCCGTGCTGAGCATCTGGGGACATGATGCTTGCAGAACCCGTCACAAATCCTTCAGCCCCCTCCCCCCCCCACCGCCGTGATGGCCCTGACATTTTTTTCGAGACGCTACCGAGTGATGTAACTCACAGAGCTGGGCTCTCACCCGGAGTGTGACCTCACTGGTTTTGGAACTGACCTGGCCATTCCTGCGGGATTCGGGCTGCATGGAGGAGGAAGGCAGGCTCGTGAGGTCACCAGGAGAAGGTATGGCTCTGGTCCTGTGCCCCGGCCGAGCAGCACAGAGCAGAAGTGGGAGTGAGATCCAGGAGACTGAAGAGTGTGGCCAGCACTTTCCCCGCCAGCCCCACTTCCGGTCCTGCCCCGCCCCCTCTGTTTCCTCCAGGAGCAGGTGCCCAGCCCGGCCCTGGGGGCGCCAGGCAGGTGTAAGGACTGAGGTGCAGAAACATGGCTCAGAGTGTTCCGGAAGCTGGCCGGGCTGGGTGGTTGATTGCGCCGCAAATGACCTCTAGAGTCACTTTGAAACTTGGCTCCGAAATGATGCCGAGGGACCAAGGCTACTCGTTAAATTTTAGTAAGACCAAGTTGGCTGGATTTTAAAAACTCAGTGTGTGTTACCTGCCTCCGAATTTCATAAACACGCCGAAATAGCCCTTGGGAGAGATTCCTGCCCCTGTTTTAGAGGGAGACCCCCACGTTCTCTTTCGAGGGGCTCCAATGTCTACATTGCGAGATCTGCAGAGATGACGGGCACATATGCCCGGACCAGCCCTAGATGAAGAAGGGCAGCAAGCCACCCGCCCACCGAGTGAGCACGGCAGCGATCACGGACAATGGACCACAAAGACCGGTACCCACTCTCCTCAAAGCCAGTGGCTCTTTGCTCCTTCCTGTGTCATCAAATCTACGACGGACGAAAGCTGGGGAAGGTCTCGCTTGGAAGGATTCACGTGATTACCTTGTGCCTCCCTGGACAACCCGGGATAATGGCCCCCGTGTCCAGGTCCTGAAGTTAATCACACCTGCAAAGTCGCTTTCGCCGGGGAGGCACCACGTGCCCCAGTTCTGGGGATTGAACGTGGACGTCTTTGGGGGGACATTATTCTGCCTTCCACGGCTTGCCCCAAAGCTTCGTTTCTCGTCCTGACTTCTATCGACTGTGTTTGAGTTTTTACTTAAAGATCGATCACGAGAATAATAATGGATACATCCGCTTACGAACCAAAACAGTTACACATAACCGTCAGGGCTCCGCTGACCAGCCGCTTCAAGTTCCAGTTCCCTCTGCAAAATTAACCGCTGTTAGTGTTCTGGTGTGGCTTTCTTCTGGAACTTTCCCTACGTATTTCCATTCATGTATGCGTGACCGCAAAAAATACATATATGGTATGTTTTTGGCGTGTGGACATTTTTAAAATAAAGGACGTTACTCTAGGTGAGTTCATCTTTACATACAACGATATGCGTGTGTTTGATGAATTTACTTGGTGTAAATAGCTCTATCTCATTTTTTTTAACTGCCGCATATTAATTTATAGTATGGGTACACCAACTTGCGTTCACATTTCTCCTGTCCAGGATCACTTAGGCTGTTTCCTCCCCCGTCCCCCCTTCCTCCTCTCTTCTTCTCCTTTCTCCCTCTCTTTCCTTTCTTCTATAACTCGGTCTTGTTAAGCCTTATCTGGTGGGTCTACAAACCTTGCTAATTGGTGGCACTTTGAAGTCTCCTCTGGGATCGCCAGGAAAGAAGCTGGGCTAGATCAGCAATGCCAACCTCGGCTGCAGGGAAGGGGAAATGGTGTTGTTAGCATCGTGTGCCTGTGGTGCCATTTCTGCATCGTGTGCTGGGGTCAGCCGTGTCCCCTGCGCCTCCTCCCTTTCCAGAACTAACACTCAGAAGCACGACTCCAAAGCCTCTCCAACGTTCAGCCCCTGATCATCGTCAGGAAGAAAGTTTTAGTAGTATGACTGCATTCTGTTGATTAAACAAGATTCAGGCTCTTGAAATTTATTTCTGCTTATCTGTCAGTCCATAAAGCCATAGAGAACTACCTGTGTCTCTATTTTCCCCACAGCAAGTTAGTCGGTGATTTTTTTTGGCGGGGGGGGGGGGCAGGGGGCGTATGTCACCTACTGGTCTGTCTTTTGTTTGGTCATGGGCTTCCAGAATCAACTTCAGGCAGATGGCACTTTTATGTTCTCTTAGAAACCAGAATGAGTGAGGTGTTCTGCAAACAGCTGTTATCTGAGTTACAGAAAAGTGATTTCACAGCTGAAGGGAGCGATTGTAAAATGTCAAGGAGAATGTGTATGCCCAGTGGGTACACTGTGCAAATGACCAGAAATAACCATCTCTGTCTGGCCTGATTAAACACTGTGTACTTTCTAAATGTTCTCTGATGTAATTGCTCAAGAGTGGGTGGCCACACTTCAAACTTGCCAGTGGAATTCAGCTGCCCACCACTAAGTATGGCTGCCGCGTATGGAACCTGATGGTTATATTCAGTAAACCTCTTACGCCAACGTCCCCATAGTAGAGCAGCAGACACGGGAACATGAAATTAAAAAATGATTTCTCTGGAGAACGAACTGGATCCCACGAGGTGGAAAAGAAAACGGACAGAAACCACTCCTGCATTTAGACAAACCTTTGGGGACATAGTCTTCTCAAGACGGAAGAGGGAGAAAACACCGGCTACAAACGCTCAGGAGAGGGACTGGTGTCAGTGTCAGTAATAGATTCTGGGTATTTCTTTGGCACCAATGTGACACAACACATTTTTCTTTTTTAAACATTTTTTTATTTTATTTTATTATTGAGAGAGAGAAACAGAGCACAAGCAAGGGAGAGGCCGAAAGAGAGGAGGAGACACAGAATCCGAAACAGGCTCCAGGCTCCGAGCTGTCGGCACAGAGCTCGACGCAGGGCTCGAACCCACGAACCGCGAGACCGTGACCTGAGCCGAAGTCAGATGCTTCACCGACCGAGCCCCCCAGGCGCGTTTTTGAAGGGTCTATCGAGACCATTGATATTTATATCTTTAAAAAGCAGCTATGGTGGCATATCCGTTAAATATTTGTTTTGGTAAAGGAAGTTTTATTGGAACCTGGCCCCTGTGTGTTGCGCTGTGTTTGTCTACAGCTAATTTTCACGACCGCAGCGATGCTGACGAGTTGGAACAGAGACGCGCAAGGGCACGCGTCTAAAATATGCCCTATCAGCCTTTTTGTGGACAAAGCGTGCTGACCTCGGATACCATGTGTCCAGCTACCTCTCCGATTGCTAACTCTGTGATCTTAAGAAGGCTACCTGGGCTTTGGAGCCTTGGTTTTCGAAAGGGGTAAAATAATTCCTACCAGAATACATCAGTGGTGAATTTCGAGGACGAAAGGCAGTAATACGGGCAAAAGCTCAATACAGAGTCAGAACACGGGAAGTCTGAGGGATTCCTTTCATCCTGAATTCTGCATGCTTGTAAGAGGGGCGGATTTCAGGACATTTGTGGGCAAAGGTGTCAGAGCTCCAACCAATCAGAAGCAAGACCAGCTCTACGCCCGCAGGTGCCGGCCCGGGTGGGATGCGGGGAAAGGCGGTAACACAACTCCACGCATGGCACCCTCCTGAGTCTGGCAAACTTCGCTTAATTTTACCAAGATGTCGCTTGATGCTCAGACGACGGTTTTCGTTGTGCTCGATTTATCTTCTGTTGCTTTTTTCTTTTTTTACTAGATGTTTCTCTGGCAGAGATAGGGTGCGGCCAACTTGCGAGTGCTTTCATTAAAGCTCCCTCCTGGGGGTCACTAGCACCCCTGGCCTTCTCTCCAGCCACCTGCGGGCTCACGCCCCGTCTTCACTTTCTTGCCCCCGGGTCCCCGTTTCTCGACTTCCCCTTGCGCGAACACATGGCTGAGGTCTCTGTGCCGTCGCCCTTCGTGCCCAGCTCCCGGTGCGGAGCCCAAAGCGTGGGGCCCAGTTCCCTACCGCCTGATGCTCATTGCCAGCCTCGTGGTTAAATGGAGGCGCGTGTCTCTTGGAACATTCCGGTCAGTTGAGGGGGGGGGGGGAGAAAGCTGATGGTACAGTTCGTGTCTGGAGCCATCATTTAAAGTATTGTTTTTGTTACCGTCTGCATTGTCTCGGGCTAATTTTAGCTTCGAGAGACCGAGTCCCATCTCCAGAAGAGGATGGAATGACCCACCTCGTCCTCGGTTGCTGACGACTGTTACCTGACTTACCTGTTCAAGAGTGTTGACATTTGCACGCTGTAGTGCCTTTGCAATCACCGTGCTCACCGCACCTAAGTCCTGCACGAAGACCACCCCGTCACCTCCATCCCCGGCCAGAGCTTCCTCAGCTTTCCATCTTCCAGAGGCGTTTTCAGTGTATTCCTCCTCGGCTATGACTCCTCACCAAGTCCCTTCAAATAAGTGGCGGGGGAGGTGGCCTGTGTGCCAGGCCCTGGAACTGGAGCTAAGCCCAGAGGAATAGGCTCCACTCACTTTTTGGCATCACTGAGCTCGCTGAGACCCTGGGAAGTGCTTCTGCTCAGGGACAGACTTCTCCTGCTTTTTTCGGCCGCAACTTCTCTAAAGAGAGAAGGATTATCCCCTAATTAAAGACTGAGCCCAATCCACTGATACGTTCCGGGAAATAACGTTTATTTAGAGCCTGGTGGAGAAGGGCTGGCCTCTTTCTAAAGCACAGAAGAGGAGTGAGGGGTCCTTACAAGAGAAAAAGAAACAACAACAAAAAAAACCAAGCCCACAAACAAAATGCAAGCGTGGCCGTGGACCTCGGGGCTGATTTGCCAATGTTTCGATTTCCCTAGAAACCTCTCTCCTGCTCAAAAAATACCTGCCTTTGTCTTACGAGGCAGCCCACACACAGATGATGATTATAGAGCCCTGCTCTGTCTGCAGGGGAGAGGGGGGTGGGGAGGGAGCAGCAGGAACTTGGCGCGATCAGCCGCCAGGCTGTAGGGCTCCTGATGGAACAGAAGCCGGTTGAACGCCTGGGAGATCTACAGTCATCCTGGGGGGTTACGGCCGCATCTGACTTCCTGCAGGTGCCCAGGTGAGGCTTAAAACCAGGCTGGCTTCTCTGGCGGAGGGAGCCGGGTCTGTGGAGCAAGGACCACCCCTGCGTCCCGTCTGTTTCCCAGATGTCTGCCCCAGATGAGGGAACAGGCGATCAGATGACCATCCGTCAAGGTGTTTCCGATGGGCGCCCACCTTTGTTACAAGGTGATGCCTGACCACGGCCTGGAATCATGGGGTGTCACAGCTAAAATGGGTCATTTCCTTTTTTTTAATGTTTATTTTTGAGAGAGACAGAGTGCCAGTGGGGAAGGGGCAGAGACAGGGAGACCCAGAATCCGAAACAGGCTCCAGGCTCTGAGTGGTCAGCACAGAGCCCGACACGGGGCTTGAACCGATGAACCGCGAGACCATGACCTGAGCCGAAGCTGGACGCTCAACCGCCTGAGCCACCCAGGTGCCGCAAAATGGGCTGTTTCCTCAGGAGAAGGACGTCAGTCTAGATTTTTAAAGTGCAAAGGAACAGGAAAACTCGAAGGCCCAGCGTATGGGCCGGCTAGCTCTCGGGCTTCACTCGCGTGTTTTCATGTGGCCTCGTCCTATGCCGCCAGAGCTCCCAGGGACAGCAGCAGGGCTGAGGACTCACAGGCCGGGGCCTGGAAGTAGTGTTTCTCCAGCCAACCAGGCTCCTAGTGTCCGTGAACAAGGTGGGCGGGCGTGAGGGCAAATAAAAAGTGAGAACCCTAGGGGACGGGACGGCACAACCCTCGTGAGCACCAGCGAGTCGAGGCCCAGCGTTGCCTGATTCTCCAAAGGTCCACCACGGCCGGGGGTGTCCTGTGGCCGCTGCTGTTTGTCACGTCTGGACTCCCGGTGTGAAATGTTGCGTCACACCAGCAAACCCACAGAAGTCAGGGTGTGGCCAGTTTTGCAAACTTCCAAGTGTGGCCATTGATCAATTCTAAGTGTTTTGAGATCAAGGAGTAGGTTTTCTGTCTGTTTTTACTTCTTTGCACCTCGGCACCCTCCACACACGCACCCCGCCCCCCCCCAGCCCCGGGGAGGCTGGGTGCTCAGGACCATTTCCGTGTCGCCGTGGTTCTGTAGTGGGGGGCCTGGGCGTGGCTACATCACCCTGCCCTGTAGCTGGTGGCCCAGACGGGGTGGGGGGGGTCCTCTGCTGCCCGAGCCCCCCATGCTGCCACTGTGACCGCACCCTTCTTGACCTGCAGCCACACGAACCTATCACCTTGCTGGTTTGCAGGTTAGGCTGACCGCAGCCTTCTTGACCTGCAGCCACACGACCTATCACCTTGCTGGTTTGCAGGTTAGGCTGACCGCACCCTTCTTGACCTGCAGCCACACGACCTATCACCTTGCTGGTTTGCAGGTTAGGCTGACCGCACCCTTCTTGACCTGCAGCCACACGAACCTATCACCTTGCTGGTTTGCAGGTTAGGCTGACCGCAGCCTTCTTGACCTGCAGCCACACGACCTATCACCTTGCTGGTTTGCAGGTTAGGCTGACCGCACCCTTCTTGACCTGCAGCCACACGAACCTATCACCTTGCTGGTTTGCAGGTTAGGCTGACCGCAGCCTTCTTGACCTGCAGCCACACGAACCTATCACCTTGCTGGTTTGCAGGTTAGGCTGACCGCAGCCTTCTTGACCTGCAGCCACACGACCTATCACCTTGCTGGTTTGCAGGTTAGGCTGACCGCAGCCTTCTTGACCTGCAGCCACACGACCTATCACCTTGCTGGTTTGCAGGTTAGGCTGACCGCAGCCTTCTTGACCTGCAGCCACACGACCTATCACCTTGCTGGTTTGCAGGTTAGGCTGACCGCACCCTTCTTGACCTGCAGCCACACAACCTATCACCTTGCTGGTTTGCAGGTTAGGCTGACCGCACCCTTCTTGACCTGCAGCCACACGAACCTATCACCTTGCTGGTTTGCAGGTTAGGCTGACCGCAGCCTTCTTGACCTGCAGCCACACGAACCTATCACCTTGCTGGTTTGCAGGTTAGGCTGACCGCAGCCTTCTTGACCTGCAGCCACACGACCTATCACCTTGCTGGTTTGCAGGTTAGGCTGACCGCAGCCTTCTTGACCTGCAGCCACACGACCTATCACCTTGCTGGTTTGCAGGTTAGGCTGACCGCAGCCTTCTTGACCTGCAGCCACACGACCTATCACCTTGCTGGTTTGCAGGTTAGGCTGACCGCACCCTTCTTGACCTGCAGCCACACGACCTATCACCTTGCTGGTTTGCAGGTTAGGCTGACCGCACCCTTCTTGACCTGCAGCCACACGAACCTATCACCTTGCTGGTTTGCAGGTTAGGCTGAACTCGAGGTGAGGGCAGATCTGGGTTTCTCCTCAGGACAACCTGCTCTCCGTTCCCGTAGGTTGTTGGAGAATTCAGCTCCTAGAGATTATGGGACTGGGGTTCCCGTTTGTTGTTGGTGGTGTGGACTCGGGGCCATTCCTGGCTTCCGAAGGCCACCTGCCCTCCTTGCCTCATGGACCCCTGACCCCATTTGCAAAGCTAGCACTGTCCAAGGTCAAAGGTCTCGCCTTCTGACGGTCTTTTCTGCCTTTCCCTTCTGCTTTCAAAGATCCTTGTGATTACATTGGGCTCATCCAGATAACCCAGGATAATCTTTTTTTTCCTAAAGGCAACTGGTTAGAAACCTAAGTTCCATCTGCAAATTTAATGACCTTTTGCCTTGAAAAACAACATATTCCCAGATTCTTGGGATTAAGCCACGGGCACCTTTGGGGAACCATTATGCTGACTCATACACTTACCTAAACTGTGATTTTAAAGCCAGGCAGCGTATCTGACCCAGAGTGAGCTCAAATACAAGTATGAACCTGACTCCGAAGCCCCCAAAAATCTGGGGGTGATCTCTGGGAGCCATTCCTCATTGGTCAAACCAGTATAAGTGGCCTGACTTCAGACACCCAGCTCAGCTATGGGGCTGGTGTTGGGACAACCAGGAAAGGGTCTCACATCCGGGAGGTGGGGGCCATGGCCACATCGTGAAGCCTGGAGTTTCCTGAATCAGACCCTGATGACCTTTCCAACTGTACAGTCCCACAGGAGCTGACAAATGTCTACTTCTACAAGCAATCCTGAGACCACAGGGTACTGGGGTCCCTTCTGTTTCTCTGCATGTTGTGGCCTGAGTAAGAGCTTATAGAATTTATTCCCTGGAGGTGAGTGACTGCTTATTAAGGGAGCCCTTTTGTGACGAAGTGACTGTAGTCTTTTTGTGCGGTCTGCGTTGTTTCCGTGCATCCTTGGAAATGAGATCTCTTGGTCCCGAACCTGCATACTCACAGGTGCACAGGAGCCAGGCATGAAAAGCGATCCACAAAGGAGCAGGATCTAGGCCCTTGGAGAACGTGGGGTTTGTGGGATTCTAGAACACTGACGCTGCATCCAAGGACAGCGGTAGCTACTCAGCCCGCACTGACTGTTGTCAAGCAGGCATGCGGACCTCCCAAGTTTTTGATTTTCCAGGAGAAACCTGAAATCCGTGATTTTTATTGTAAAATCTCTAGCTACTGATCTTTGTAAGCACTTCGAAGTGAGCCTGATGCGTCCACAGGCCGGAGGCCGCCGGGGGACAGCTACTCTGCCACTCCCACTTGGGTGACGTGCGGGCACCTTCTCTGCGGACTTCCTCTCTCTCAGGAGCTTCCCGTGGCAACCCTGTGTCCATTACTTTATGGAAAAGGAGCTGGTCTCCTTTCCATTTTCTTTAGGGAGGTGACTTTGATGCTGATAACGGAAGTGAGCATCATTTAATGCTTGCTCTGCATTTTCTGGGTCTCTTGCTATCTTAGTCTGTCTGGGCTGCTGTGACAAGACGCCACAGGCTGGGTGGCTTTTAAACAACAGAAATGTATTTTTCACAGTTCTGGGGACTGGAAGTCTAAGACCAAGATGTTGGTAGAGTCAGTGTCAGGTGAGGACGGGGCTTCCTGGTTCATAGACAGCCCTCTTGCTGTGTCTTCATGTGGCGGAAGGGGGGTAAGGATGCTCTCTGGAGTCCTTGTGTAACAGCACTAACTCATTCACGAGGGCGCCTTCCTTACCTCCTCATCTCTCTTAAAGACCTCATCTCCCAACACCAACACATTGGGGAGGCTATCAATTTTGGGGGAGCCCAAACAGTCTATAACCCTTGCTTTTCCACATGAATTTCGTGCTGGGTTTGCCAATCTCTGTGGCAAAACCCGTTGGACATTTGATAGGGCTCACACCAAACCTCTAGATCAATGTGATGACTTGTGCTATCTCTACAGTATTAGTCTTGTGACCCACAAACACGTCTGTCACAGGTAGATGGGGGCTTTGTTCAGCCTTGGCCCCCCTCTGGAAAGTTCATCCTCACTCAGGACCCATTCTTCAGCTGGAATATTGACCATGTTTCAACGGAGCATCCAAGAGCTCTCCATGGTCCTGCATGACATTTCAATGTTCTGGCTGGAAACGAATCGTGTTATTTCCCCTCACACAGTCTGAGTCCTTTGATTCTACCCAACCTTGCTGTGGGCCAGGAAGTATATCATGGCCTCTGCATCCTAAAGAGCAGGACATCCTTGCTACTGATATCACTTCTGATGGTCAGCACCTTGCTGTTCTGTGTTAGGAAACTATCTCTTGAGGACCTACTAAGTTGATTTCACGGCTCACGAATGGCTGCAGGCTAAATCAGAGAATTCTTCTCTTCTCTAGGTCAGCTTGACTTTAAGCTAAAACCTGAACATTAAGGAGAAAATCTTCTAGAAACAGGGAAGAGCTGAGTTGAGCGCATTCTCGGAACTGGAGACACATGTAGTGAGTGTAGGGAAAAGTCAGATAACATTAGATCAGACAGGCAGGTAGGGCCTCTCCAGGCCACACCAAGAGTGTGGATGTTTTTCTGGGAATATGGGGATATACCATGGACTTTCAATCAGAGGAGAAGCAACTTCTCATGCGTGTGTAACTAACGCACTCAGGAGCCTGGCGGGTGCGTGGGGGGATGGACTGGAGATTGTAACAATCCCGTGAGAGGTGAGTGGCTTGTCATAGGAGGAGGCAATGGAACTACCCACCAGCACAAATGACCAAGGTCGCTTTGCCAGGGGAGCCCCTGACCACGAGTTTCATTGTCTCTGTGACATGAGAGGGAAGCATGAACCATGAGTTAGAAATATGGCACCAATGGTTCAGCTACGTTCATGGTCACGGGGCACCCCCAACCTGGAAGAAATGGGCAGCCCGCAGGAGGAGCCCAAGAAGAAAGCGGTCTAGGTGTTGTACAGAAAGTCACTGCAAAAGAGAGACTCCAGCAGCTGCTGTGATATATCGTTTGCCATTTTTAAACACTTAAAAAAACATGCCCGCTGAGATAACAAGCAGTCTGTTGGGACAGCTGCCAAGAAATGCTAAGGTTAATCTCCTTTATTAATGAAGACAAATGCTTCTCCGTGTGCCTGTGTCGCTGGCTCGATGGCACCGGAGTTGGGAAAGTTCAAGGTCTCGTAACCCTCTGAACGGGACCCTGGTCTTCCTCTGAGACCCTGCTGCATGAGGTGAGGATTTCTTTGTCAAGCTGCTCATTCACAGCGTTTAGGTGGGGGCTCCTTGGGAGACCAGCGCAAAGCCTCAGTGTCTATCAGGGGCGCTGGCTTTTCATCGTCCTCCCCTAAGATCCCACAGGGGAGGCAGGTGGGATGGGGGGGGGGGGATGCGGCTCATGTGTCTCTCCTCTACGGGCCTGGGAGTGAACTGAATGTCTAGGGAGCCAGCTTAGCCATGTAGAGAAATACATTGTATCCAACAGAACAGAGAACAGGAAGAAGAGTGGGGGGAAACCCCTCTCTCCAATAGTATTACAGGGGCCCTAGGGGCGACTCTTAGAATAGATCCTGGATGTCCAGGAGCATTTCGGAAGCCCTCATTCACAGAAGCCGGCAGCCAACTCTTAATTACCCTGCCTGACTTAAACAAATAACCCAGGCCTTTGGCAAGCTCCATTTTGAACGAATCAAAGAATACCCTTCCTTAAGGTTGCTCTAAGTGATTACGAGTACTGAGAAAAAGTAACCCAGCATTTCTTTGAAAAATAACTTGCGGGTTCAAGGGGCGCCTGGGTGGTTTAGTTGGTTGAGCATCTGACTCTCAGTATCAGCTCAGGTCATGATCTCAGGGTTGGTGAGTTCGAGCCCCGCCTTGAGTGTGGAGCCTGCTTAAGCTTCTCTCTCTCAGGCTCTCCCTCTTTCCGAAAAGAATTTGCCAGTTCAGCCTGGAAGCTTTTAGACCTGAGTGAACTGCAGAATCATCGAGGAAGCTAGTTTTAAATGAATATTGCTGAGTTGCCAACCCCCCAGGGAATGATTTAGGATGTCTGCCCGTGTCCCCAGAATCTGTGATTGTATCCAGGACCCAGATGACTCTCATGTAGGAGTCCCAGACCACATTCTGGAAATACTAATCATTTAGACGGATGAAAGATAAACAGAGGCCGAGTAAACATTTCAAGAGTATGTGAGCACACATCGGCAGACAGAAGGGAGCTCTGAGGAGCTGCACAAAATAACACTTTTACAAGCAGAAGGGAGCAGGAACAAGGAAGTTACACAAGACAAAAACAAACAAGCAGATCGAACAGGTTGGTTGCTTTCCTTCAGGGGACGGCGGGGACCATCAGGCAGGTTACCCACCGAGTGCGAATCGGACCATTCCTGACTGGGTGGCTGGTTTAAAGGCTCCACTTCCCGAGAGCGCCAAAACTGTAATTAAGTCTTGATTCGGTGACCTGGGGCTTAGCATAAGTGACTCCATTTTGGGGCCTGTTGTCTTGCTGGAGGGGAAAAAAAAAAAGGTGAGCCTAGTGTGTGAATGATCGCAGTTTGGGGGAGATGACTGAGGCTGATGGGGCCCCATCTCTGGCCGTCTCCGAATGCAGGTGTGATCCAGCTCCTAAGCTGTGCAGCCTGCCCAGGAATTCTCGAGTCCCTCCTGAGCTCGACGAGGCCCGTCTGCGTTCCAACCTCACCCACCACCAGACCCGTGAAGACCCCGCCCTGACGTCCAGCCTCAACCCCTCCCCCCACCTGCCACTGTTGATCACAGTCAATCACAGGAAGGGTTAATCACATGAGGGTTTTTTTTTTTTTTTCTTTCTAAATTGTTTTTCCTTCCACCGTTTTCTGTCCGGCCCCTCCTCCCACTCCCCGTGATGTACGTCCATCCTCTGGGTCTCCCTCCGCAATCTTCTCTATGCATGTGAAACACAGGCACAGGTGTAGGGACTCTGGCTCTTATTTTCATTTGAGAGAGATGAGGTCGTTCTGTCCACTTTTCTATGCGACTTGCATCTCTAACAAAACGACATCAGGGCTCTTCCTTTAAGTCAGTCCATATAGACGAGATATGACTTCTTATTAAGAGCTGCACAGTATTTTAGAACAGGGACGTGCGTCCAGCCATCTTCTCCTGGGACACTTACGGTGTTTTCTAGTTACTTTTCTCGTCAGCCTTCCTGCTGCTGGTGCCGGGGTTGCTCCTCTGCTCTTAGAACCCAGATTGTCGGATCGGTGGACGTGGTTGCCACACCCTCCTCGGTATGGCCAGACCCCTGTCCCCCAGAACGGGGTGTGCCCCCACCTCTTCATCCGTCAGCATGGCGCGTTTCTCCAGCTTGAAATCCTTCCAGACGAGATGATTCAAAACAAACCAACCGAACTCTTAGACCCTCAGTGGCTCCAATTCTCGCTGGCTCGCTACGAAAAATGTAGACGTCAAGGTTCATTATTTCCCAGTACAGAAAGATGGTTTCCTTGGGAAAAACAAACAAACAAACAAACAACTCAGCCTTAGATCATCAAGTTAGCAGCAATCGGTGGTCCCTTTAAGGACGGAGAGTTGGAAGCATTTCGCTTTTTTATCTGAGGGCAAAGAAGCCTTGTGTCGGCAACGTGAGAATCTTAGAAGAAATGCAGAGGGGACCAGCTGTATTTTCATTAAGGGGAGCTTATTAACGGGCGCACATGCATTAATGCAGTCCTGCACACCAGGCATTGATCGCACCCTTTGTATTTGAAGGTTTGCTGGGGAGGGGGACTTTTTCCTCCCTGTGTACTTTGAAAGAGAATTAGACCATTCGTTGAAACCAGTATCTAAGACCTGAGGCCAGTGGAGCCATCAAACGGCGATAAATAAGCTGGAGGGAAGAAAAAGGGTCATGTCAGTGAGAACGATAGTTTGCCGAGGGAGGTTAGGTGGCCCTCCCTGGGAGGCTACCTTTGAATCGAGATTGTAATTGAAGAAATGAGTCCTGCCAGCACCCGAGAGAGAGTCTCACGGACAGCACAGACAGCCCAGGCAGACACGTACAGCGGGCACCCTCGGGCTGCCCAAGGCCACAGGAAGCCAGTGTGACTGAGGCGTGGGGAGCCCGGTCAGTGTGCGGGGCGAGGGGCAGGTCAGAGAGAGCTTGGCCGGCTGCGGTCATGAGCCTGGTTGTACTCTGAGCAGAAGGGATACCCGACAAACAGCCTTATGCACAAGCTGAAACGTCCCCTGCCTTTTCCTACACGATCTCACTGTCCGGCAGGGAACATGGGGGCCTGCGGGGTGTGTGCATTTGAATGCGAGTTCTGCCGCCGGCCGAGGCTGGGGCCAACGACGCTAATACCCATTTGCAGGACTAGAAGCAGCAGGGCACAAGCAGGGCACATTCCAACCCCGAATAGAACCCCTGTCCTCCTCCGGAAAATCTGTGAGGTTTCCCACTCCTCTCCGCCTGGCCCCAGCTGGGACCACAGAGCCCAGGCTGGTCTGTTGGAATCATGACCAACAACGGCCACGAGCCGCCCCCAAAGGGTGGGGAGGCTGGAGTGCCTGCTTAGAAGCCGAGGAAGAGGTTAAGTGCTAGGGAAGGGTAGATATGAGTGCCTACAAACGCTCTTGCCTTGGCACGTTTGTACCTCCCGGGCGGTGTGACATTTGGTAAGCCAGGCGACCTCTCTGATCCAATGTGCTCGTCTACAACATTACAACAGCACCTCCCCTGCCTGCCTCCCAGGGTTGTTGTGGGACCCACAGCTGTGCAAGAGGTTTGGAAGGTGTGGCACGCTGTGGAAATATATGCATCGGTCTCGCAACAGGTGAGTGACAGCGAAGAAATGAGGCCAGGAAATGGGTCACAGTGGTTTGTCCACGCAGGCGTGCTGGTTTCGACTCTCGGCAAACCGGGTAAAGCGTTCTTGCCTCTAAATGGAACTGACTTCCTAAATGAAGATTCCATTTTAAACTAAGCAGCCCCCTGTGCTGGGGCCCGCGCTTGCTAAGAGCGTCGCCTCGCGTTTACCGGTAAATTGGATAAGAGGCTGATGTATCCGGGTCCATTGATGACAATTTGGAGGCAGCCAATTTGGAGGCTCTGTGGCCTCGGGCGAGACAAGCCCCGACCATCAGCATCCCCATGTTTGTTTTGGTTTGGTTTGTCTTCGATGGTTTTCTTTCTTTACATTTTTTAATGTTTATTCATTTTTTTAAATTTTATTTTTTAATATGATTTATTGCCAAGCTGGCTAAGGTACAGTGTATACAGCACGCTCTTGGTTTTGGGGGCAGATTCCCGTGGTTCATCGCTTCCATACATCACCCAGTGCCCATCCCCCATGTTCCCCATCCCCCACCCCCCCCATCCACCCTCAGTTTGTTCTCTGTATTTAAGAGTCTCTTATGCTTTGCCTCCCTCCCTCTCTGTTTGTAACTATCTTTTCCCCTTCCCCTCCCCCATGGCCTTCTGTTGAGTTTCTCAGGATCCACATATGAGTGAAAACATGATCTCTTTCTCTGGCTGACTTATTTCACTCAGCATAATGCCCCCCAGGTCCATCCACGTTGCTGCCAATGGCAGGATTTCATTCTTTCTCATTGCCAAGTAGTATTCCATTGTGTATAAGCCTCATCTTTATCCCCTCATCCGTGGATGGATATTTTTAAATAACAACGGAGATCTCTACTGTGAAAGACGTGGAGGAAGACGCCAGCTCTACAAAAGGCCCCCTTAGGCGGGAGGTCTTGGGCGGAAGTGATGGGAAACCCACTCTGATTGGGTAGTAGGAGTCACGTGCCCTTCTTGAACCAATCCGCACCCTGATTGGCTCTGGGCCTGGATCTCGCCCTCTGCTTCCAAGACCTGGACCAGCCGGGGCCACGTCCCTGAGGCTGGAGGGAACCAGAGCAGGTGTGGGGACAGTGCTCCTCTGACCCGACCTCAGTCGCCGAGGTGTGGACAGCGCCTGAAGTCATGTCACCCTGTGTTTGTTTTCCCTGTGGGGGTTGGACGCTCAGCATCTTGAGCAGCGCTGTTGATACCCATTTCCGGATGCCATCGCGATGCATGAAAATCGAGATCGGAGTCAGGGAAGGGCGGCTGGGAGAAACCAGAACATGGCGCTGCTCTAAATTACCTGACACGGAAACTTCATTTCTTTGCTTCAGTCATGCACTGCTTCCTTCTGTAGAAACCAGCTCCTTAAATCAAAGTATCAAGTGAGGGCAAGATTTGTTTTTTTGTTTTTGTTTTTTCTGTCTGGTGGCAGGAGACGCTTAAATCAAATATCTCCATCTGCTCGTCTGCCCCTCTCCATCCAAGTGGAAGTTGGAGGCATTCATGTCTCAAACGTCACCTTAGAAAAGTGCCTCATTTATATTTTTAACAATTTTTTTAATGTTATTTATTTTTGAGAAAGAGAGAAAGAGACAGACAGCATGTGCGCGGGGAGGGGCAGAGAGAGGGGGAGAGACAGAATCTGAAGCAGGTTCCAGGCTCCGAGCTGTCAGCACAGAGACCAATGTGGGGCTTGAACCCACGAGCTGTGAGATCATGACCTGAGCCAAAAGTCGGACATTTAACTGACTGAGCCACCCAGGTCCCCTCGATTATAAACCTTTAAAAAAAATTTTTTTAACATTTATTCATTTTTTGATAGAGTGCAAGTGGGGATGGGCAGAGAGAGGGAGACACAGAATCCAAAGCAGACTCCAGGCTCTGAGCTGTCAGCACAGAGCCCAACGGGGGGCTCGAACCCACAGACCGTGAGATCATGACCTGAGCCGAAAACCAAGAGTTGGATGGTTAACTGACTGAGCCACCCAGGTGCCCCCATAGCCTTTTTAAAATGTCAAGGTAGGAACGAAAGTCAGGGACGTAGCCACATTAAGAATCTTTCCTAATTAAATTTCTCATGTCTGCGGTCATGCACCTTATTCTGTTCTTTGTAGGGCACAGAAGGTTTGAAGACGGCTGCTCTCGCCGCAAAGGCTGCTTTGGTTCCTCTGAACGTCGGGGCAGTTGGAGAATAGGCTTGTGACCTCAGTGTCAACCTCGGTAATCCTTGACATTGTCCATAAACGTCCCAATGGTCTCATTGGTCCATTTGTCAGTTTGCCCCTTCTCAAATGTGTTCTGACCGGGCAGCCGGGATGACCACCCTGGGGAGCAGATGGCTGAGATGAGGAGACTCCCTGGATTGTGGGACGCTGTCCCTTCATCTCCGGACCCATAGGTCCTTGCCTACAGGGGGACACTTTCCACCTGTGTTTAATACCACACCTGTGATGCCCACGAGTTGCATGTAACAGTTGTATTTTTATTTTCCTGATAGTTATCTTTTAGTGAAGGAACTTTGAAAATGTAAAAGGGGGAGGGGCGCTTGGGGGATTCCGTCCATTAAACGTCCGACTTCGCCTCAGGTCATGATCTCCTGGTTTGTGAGTTCGAGCCCCGCGTCGGGCTCTGTGCTGAAAGCTCAGAGCCTGCAGCCTGCTTCACATTCTGTGTCTCCCTCTCTCTCTCTCTCTCTCTGCCCCTCCCCTGCTTGTTCTCTGTCTCTCAAAAATAAACATTAAAAAAAAGGACAAAAGACTCTTAAGATGAAATGTTTATCCGTGTGCCACCTGACATTATTGTGAATGTCAGCTCATTTCCATCCTGCCATAAAGACAACCTTCCCGCCCTCCTTGTTCGAATGAGCCGGGTCTGTGTCCCCCGATTCGGTCAGGGTCCGGTCCGTGGTTCTGTCGCGTTCTCAGCGAGGGTCTGATGAAACCACAATACTCGGGGCTCCTGCCTGTTTTTCAAACATACTGTATTTTTCTCTCTTTAGTAGCAGAGACCTTAGAGGGGAGCTCTGAGAAGACAGACCCCGGGTTTTCCTCTTCCTAAGAGAGCCCCTCGGGCTCAGCCTGTTTATTCGTCTTAGAAAAACGTAACAAGGCCAAGTTCTCTCTCCTCCTTTCTCCTGCTCCTGCACAGAAGCTCACTCTAAATTTGTCTCCATGTTTGCAACTTGAAGGCAGATCCTCCAGTGTAGATCTGGGGAGAGGTAACTTCATCTTGTAATCTTAACTCAGGGCTGGACACTTCGAAAGAAGACCGTCCTTTCATCTGTAGATAGTTTTGATACAGAATAATGGTGTTTCATGCTAAGCACATGTTTTTTTTTCCGTAGGAGTCCCCTAATTGAGCTTAATGTGTTTCTTGCTCGTCAAGACAGCTTTTTTCATGAGAAAAAAAGATGAATTAGCTTACTTGCTGCCCCGGGTCTCAGTGCAATCTGTGTATCCTGTGAGCCTTAAATACATTTTGTAAAAGCAAACGGACAGGCTTTGGAAGCAAATCAAGATTTGGCAGGGTCTGGACCAGACCACCGTGAGCTCATCTGCAGAGGACTGTGGGTGCATCCCAACACGGATGCGTTCTCGTCCTCGGAGGTTCCTGGCCATTCCCACCGTCACCGCCGCAGAAGGGAGACGGGAGTCAAGACACCCGGAGTGCCCTCCACCTGCACGTGTGGTGACAAGGACACGCCGATACCCTGAGAGAGGCCACACATGGGGGGCTCTGTTCCACTGTGGCTGCGTTCCTGGTTGCCTTCTGTGACGGTTCACGCCATGCGTCAACTTGCACGCATCGCGGGGTGCCGGGCTATTTGACTAAGGATTATGCTGGCGCCCGCCAGTGAGGGTGCCTCCGGGTGAGATGACCGTCGGCGTGTGCAGACCGCCTCACGCAGATGGCCCTCCCCATCGTGCTGTTCTGGGGTGCTGAGGGCTTTGAGAGAAAGCAGGACGGGCACCTACAGGGAGTGTGTGCGTTTGTCCAGTGAGAAGAAAAGACCCAGGTCTGGGGGAAGGTGCACAGGGAGGTCCGCTCTATGCAAGACGGAGAAGATGTGCTCTTTTTTATTTATTTTTTTATTTTTTTAATGTTTTTTACTTTTGAGAGAGAGAGAGAGAGAAAGAGAGCACAAGTGGAGGAGGGGCAGAGAGAGAGGGAGACACAGACTCCAAAGCAGGCTCCAGGCTCCGAGCTGTCAGCACAGAGCCTGACGTGGGACTTGAACTCACGGACCATGAGATCATGACCTGAGCCGAAGTCGGAGGCTCAACCAACTGAGCCCCCCCAGGGGCCCTGCAGATGTGCTCTTTAATAGCATCAGCTGGAAGCCGGAAGGGAAACAGCTTTGGCTCACCAGGAGCTGGACTCTTAGAAGCTCAAAAGGCCACAAAGAAACTTTTCTTACTTTCTTTACTTTTTAGCTGTGGCCAAATTGCCTGGGGCAATAGAGATCAATGCCTACTTTTATTTTTTTTTTTATGTTCTTAAATATTATATATTTATTTATGCCACTAAGGTGTACGTAGGGCTTGAACTCATCACCCTGAGGTCAAGAGTCACATGCTCTACTGACCGAGCCAGCCAGGTCAGCACCTACTTTAAAAGAAGTGTGGGAGGGGTCAGAATAAACTAGAGTTCTCTCTATTTTCTTCACAAGTGCATCTAACTGAGTTATCTTTTTTTTTTTTTTTTTTTTTTGAGACAGGGAGAGCATATTCTTGAGCAGGGAAGGGGCAGAGGGAAAGGGGGAGAGAGAGAGAATCCCAAGCACACTTCATGCTCAGCACAGAGCCTGACATGGGGCTCGATCCCCCGACCCTGAGATCATGACTTGAGCTGAAATCAAGAGTCAGATACTTAACCGACTAAGCCACCCAGGCGCCCCTGAGTTATTTTTGTTAGACATGTGTATGATGTAACTTTACAGTAGAGTTTGGAAAGATAAAATAAGGCGGTTCTCATAAAAGGTCACAGAGTACTTAACATATTACGTGTCAATCACCGTGCATGCACATCCATGCTTACACAAGGGCAATTGCCATGTCCTGACTGTCTCTTTCTTGCAGGTCTCCGCACAGTGCCCATGAAAAAGCCTGGGGACAGGGCAGGTGTCTGAGACCCCCGATGGTGGTTCGGGACTCCCTGGAGTAGCAGACCCCTGCCCTGGGGGCTGCATGGGGACAGCTGGCAGACAGATGCTGCCGGGACGGGCACAGAACATGCTCACACCTTGCGTTCTTCTCCAGGACAAAGTGAGAGCCACCCACCATGAGGCAAGGGACAATAAACCCACCCACCCGTGGTCCGGGAGCTGCTTGGGCCGAAGGCTGGGGCAGTCCACCCTCTCCCTGGCTACGTATTACACTGTCATACGGTGCAGCTGCTTCTATAGCAGACTTTGCTCCCTGTGCTGAAAGGCACTTGGAGCCCCTTGATTCCTAACTTTGTCATAACATGTTTCTCAGCAATAGCAACGCACTTTTATAATAATATCTTCCATCACTGTTATTTCAGAGAGTCTATTAAAGAGAGGTATATTGTAAGGGAATGCATTAAAAGGGGAAGGAAGAGAGAAAAAAGAAAACTTTCCTAAACTTTGTAAAGAAGTAAATTGATTAGTGGTGCGTGCGTGTGTGTGTGTGTGTGTGTGGTGGCTTTAGAAATAGCTATTGGCTCAAGAAATCAGATGTTTTGAGTCTGTGGACCCCACAGCACGTGGCCATCATGAGAGAAATGCAACAGTGCCTGGGACCAAATATCTGATTTTCAAAGCGGAATAAAAGTTCACCTGGAGGAATGGACGTGTCTGTCCTGCTGAGTAAGCAGAGGGCAATTGCAAGAAAAAGGATCCG
The DNA here is from genome assembly GCF_027475565.1 of Acinonyx jubatus. Taxonomy (NCBI): domain Eukaryota; kingdom Metazoa; phylum Chordata; class Mammalia; order Carnivora; family Felidae; genus Acinonyx; species Acinonyx jubatus. The sequence goes on along the minus strand of NC_069392.1, from coordinate 4,119,152 downwards.
ATGTGTTTAGCCCCCGATGTGGACGAGGTGGTCATCAGACACTGGGCCTGCTGCTGATCCCCACCAGGCAGCTGGTCAGAGCAAATATGGTGTCGATAACAGCAAGGATGGAAATACCCAGACCCACGGGTGTGCTCAGCCCAGTCCCCATCGGGGATGATTGGGAAATAACAGCCGTGATAAAGCCAATGTGTTTACTGAGCACCGAAGGCATGCCGGTTCTTAGATGACGCATCTGAGCAACACTGGGCATGAGTGGTAACCGCCCAGTAATCGACCAACGACCTTCCAACATGGCCCCGTGTTTCAGGTGTGCAAATGGAGGTACAGCTTGAATTCCACAAGAGACCCCGGGAAAGGCCGGGTTGAACCCGTGAACTGGAGGCCGTGCTCTCAATGCTGTGAGCAGCTAGCTCAACTTGGTGCTCAACTTTCCAGGGTCGCAGAGCCTTACTTTTGGGCTTGTGGACTGGAATGTTCTTGGGACCCTTCTTAGGTCTGGTTTTAATGTCTGTTTCCCCCCCAGTGGTTTGCCTCGGATCTTGAGTCTCGAAACCGAATGGAAGACACCATTTGCTTCTTGCACACAAGCTTCTCCCAGGGTTGTGCGTGAGGAGGACCCAGTGTCTCTCTCCGCCCCGGAACACGATGGGATTCCCCACGGGGACCTGTTCTGTCTCTGTGCCCCAGACCAGCATTTCTCCAGCTTTCTCCAGGATCCCTGGTGTTCCCCAAGAACTAATGGCGGCATTGCGTCTGGATTTCTCAGGGCTCTGGTTGCAAAGGGCAAAAGCTCAACCTGAATCAGCCTAAACCAAATGAGGCAGTTTCCTACGTCAGAAATGCATGCCCCCTGGCGAGGACCTGGCCCTGAGCGTGGGCTCCCTGGGTTCCAGGTTGGAAAATCCCAGGAAAGGACACCGGGTGGCCCAGCTGGGGTCACCGAACACTGGGACGAGAGACATGGACACAGGGTTGGTCATGCCTGTTTCTGTCTATTCCTCTCGTATGCAGGGACTGTCACTGGTAACAGAAGCAGGGGCTGAGGCCCCAAGATGCCTGTGTCCCAGCTTCCAGAACTTCTGAATATGTTACTTTGCGTGGCACAGGTGGACTCGGGTTGCATTATCCTAGGAAGGTGAGCCCAGTAGAGTCACAGGGTCCTTGAAAGTGGAAGCCAGGCCGAGGGAGGAGTGCAACGGTGGATGCCCCCAGAGGCATGCCATGGTTGGTTTGGCACACGGAAGGAGGGGTCTAAACCAGGGAACGTGGGTGCTTCTGGAAGCGAGAACAGGGAAATAAAGGGATTGTCCCCTAGAGCCACCATCCATGGACATAGCTCTGAGGACGCGTTGATTTTAGTCCAGTGAGACCCATGTTGGACCGCTGACTTCGAGAACTCTAAGAAAATAGACTTGCGTTGATTTAAGGCACTGAGTTTTTGGAAGTTGGTTACAGCAGGCAGTAGAAAACGGGTCCTCTCCCATCTTGCAATGGGTGCGTTTTATATTGATGATATCAATAGGCTTATGGCAAAATTAGAGATAGAGGCGGGTCTCTGCAGCAGAGGAGAAAAAGTTGCGACACCATGTACTGGGGTTTGGAGCCTTTGCGGGCAGGGGAGTCATTAGTTTGAGAAAGGGATCCAGCTTCTGGAACGTGGCTGTCACCTAATAAGTCATCGGCTGCACATAAAACGTGGACTGTGACACTCAGACACGTTCACGATGCAGGCTGGCGGCTGTTGATGTCAGGACACCTACTGGCTTTTGTGAAGGAGGAAGATTTCAGTAACACAGCTGACTATGTCTTGTAATTGAATGTGGCCACAGATACCATCGGCGGAGGTAAGGTTGGGACCCACGAGGTGTGGACATTGACAAGGAGCCAAAGCCATTTGTCAGATGGGTGACTCAGTCAGAGCCCGTGGCCTCTTCGAGACTTTCATTATCCATGAAATGAGAGTCATAACACCAGCCCGCTCGACCTCGCAAGACTACGGTTAGAAAGAACAAACCAACATTGTAGCTCTGACCTCATTTCGTAGGAAAAACTGAGTTAACCACAAATGAAAACGGTATTTCCCCACAAATATGAAAAAATTAATTTTCTGCACATTTCTTTTTTTTTTAAGTGCTTAATTTTGAGAGAGAGCTCGAGTGCAGGAGGGAGACAGAGGTTCCAAAGTGGGCTCTGTGGAGATAGCAGAGGGCCCGAAGCGGGGCTCGAACTCACGAACCGTGAGATCATGACCTGCGCTGAAAGTCAGACGCTTAAACGACTGAGCCACCCAGGCGCCCCTGCACATGTCTAACTGAATATAGGGAAGTCGGACCTTTTACTCTTTGATCTTAAAGCTGAACCACCAAGCTATAAAACTTGGGTGGTGGATAAAAATATTTTGAAATTTAAGATTCCATTTTTGGCACAAAATATAAAATGAACAGAGTCCTACGTTCTATCTTTCCCTGTACAGCTAGTGGAAATATTTTCTGGCTAACACTGATAAGATAATATTTTGGAGGTTGAACATTAGATATTCCCAACAAACCTGTAAACGATTAGTATAAAACGTTAGTTTACAATTTGTTTTCTAACATCCGTTTTAGCCAAAGCTGGTTTCGTGGCACTGCACTCTTTTTTCAGAACTCATTTGCAACAGATGTTTAATTGTGAGGACTGATGTCTTCGGGTCATTAAGATTCTCGGTCCCACCGAGGCGCTCAGGAACGTCATTGGGGTCTGCACATTATCATCCCATAAATATCTAAGCCGAACAGCATAGAAATGAAGCAGGAGGGGATGACTAATCTCCACCCTTTAAACAGATTTATTACCCTTGTCTCCCTCTCTGACACTACATATTCATTTTTAATGTTATGATTCATGCGCTTTGAATATCCGAAACCAAGATGTGCATTATTTTTGAAATTTTAAATTACTGTCACAAAATTAAACCGAGCTTTTTAAAAAGAATACACAAATATTACAGTTCGAACCAAAGACAAAAATGTAGGATTGTTCTCTTCAGAAATCCTTTCATTTGCAGGTGAAACCAAACAGTCATGAAACGCTTTGATACACGCTGTTTCAGCAGGTGTGCACTTTCGGCAGTAAAGTAGGAAAGTATGTTTGCTGCAAACACCGGTGACAAAGTTGTAGGGGATTGTGGAGAAGTTGGGATTAGAAGCAACCGTGTTTCCACTTGTGTGGTGTTGTTTGTGAGGTGATGTAGAAGAGACACAGGAACTATGAGTGCTCCCTACCTGTGGGTGCTCCCTTCCTGTGGGTGCTCCCTACCTGCGGGTGCTCCCTGCCTGTTGGTGCTCCCTACTTGGGTGCTCCTTATCTGTGGGTGATCCCTACCTGTGGGTGCTCCCTTTCTGTGCATGCTCCCTTCCTGTGCATGCTCCCTACATGTGGGTGATCCCTACCTGCTGGTGCTCCTTTCCTGTGGGTGCTCCCTTCCTGTGCATGCTCCCTACATGTGGGTCCTTACTACCTCGGTGCTCCTTTCCTGTGGGTGCTCCCTACATGTGGATGCTCCCTACCTGTGGGTGCTCTCTTCCTATGCGTGCTCCCTACCTGGGTGTCCTTTCCTGTGGGTGCTCCTTTCCTGTGGGTGCTCCCTACCTGTGGGTTCTCCCTACCTGCGGGTGCTCCCTGCCTGTTGGTGCTCCCTACTTGGGTGCTCCTTATCTGTGGGTGATCCCTACCTGTGGGTGCTCCCTTCCTGTGCATGCTCCCTACATGTGGGTGATCCCTACCTGCTGGTGCTCCTTTCCTGTGGGTGCTCCCTTCCTGTGCGTGCTCCCTACATGTGGGTCCTTACTACCTCGGTGCTCCTTTCCTGTGGGTGCTCCCTACATGTGGATGCTCCCTACCTGTGGGTGCTCTCTTCCTATGCGTGCTCCCTACCTGGGTGTCCTTTCCTGTGGGTGCTCCTTTCCTGTGCGTGCTCCCTACCTGTGGGTTCTCCCTACCTGTGGGTGCTTCCTTCCTGTGCACGCTCCCTACATGTGAGTGCTCCCTACCTGTGGATGCTCCCTACATGTGTGTGCTCCATGCTGGCTGAGGAGCAGTGAGTCCCCTGGGTGCTCCGTCCTCCCTCACAGCCCTGAGGATCCTCTCCCTTCCATCTCCGCCAAAGCCATGAGCATGATTTCCTGGGCTCTCTTACACGTTCCTCCAGAAGAGGTGTGATTCCCAGAGACCCCTGACCTTGGTCAGTGGGGATAACTTGTCCTTGTCACAGCTTTCATGCCTCAAGAGGGCATCAGTCTACAGGGCTCGCTGCTCACACTCAGTTCTCGATGCGTCTCCCTGCTCCCTTGTGCCCCTCCCCCCATCTCTGAGAGTAGCATCCCACGACACGGATAACGTTCCCTCTCATATGCTTTCTACGTGCTTGTCACAGGTCCGCGTGCCATTTACTGTGCAGCAGCGTTTTCCGTTCAAGCGACAGTTACGCGACCATGACAGAAGGATGATACTTCCCCACTTTTCCCAGAGCAGACAGTTTTTCACACTTAGAAATTCCGTTTCAGCTACTTTAAGTAGGTACGAAATTGCTGTCTACTTGCCATAATTATTGCCAATTCTAAAACTCCTCCACATCTCCACACTTTGGTAAATCGTTTTTTAAAAGGTACTGGGAGCATTGTGACTTCTGAGCGTGACGGGGTTCGAACGCGGGTGGGAAAACCCCACGTGCCCCAAGCCAGAGCAGCACGGCCTGCCCTGCACTGGCTTTCCAGAACATTACGCCTTAAATGATACTATCTTGACGGGCGGCTTAGTAAGTTGCACTTGAAAATGATGAGGGTGCATTGCTTGATCTTTCAAAATTGCTTAAGAAAGGTCAAAGCCAAATTCAGTTGTATGACATGGAATAAATTAACATATACTTTAATGCCCTCTTTCAAAAAGTTTGTTTTTAATGTTTATTTTTGAGAGAGAGAGAGACACACAGAGTGTGAACAGGGGAGGGGCAGAGAGAGAGGGAGACACAGAAGGTGAAGCAGGCTCCAGGCTCTGAGCTGTCAGCATGGAGCCCGACGCGGGGCTCGAACTCACAAGCTGTGATATCATGACCTGAGCTGAAGTCAGACGCTTAGCGGACTGAGCCACCCAGGTGTCCCCATGCCCTTATTTAAATATGTTCCTTGTCGTTCACATCAGTGGAATATGTCATCGTTACTGACTAGCGCATGGCAAGGACTGTATATGCTGAGAAAGCGTGGAGCTTATTTTTCGATTTCTGTTTACTCAATGACTTTTATAGGAATTACCATGGACGCGTATATAAGTGCAAATATGGAGGACCTTGAACTTCATGCTTTAGATTTCTTCTTGGATTTTATTCAGTGGCAGCTCAGTGACGCATTTAGACATTTATGATCCCGAGGATTTTTCAGTGATCGCCTCAGCTCGTGAACTCAACGTCTGTTTGTTTTCTGCAGGCCCGCGGGACTCACGTGTCTCTGGAGGAAACCCCAGGCTTGTGAATTTCTTGGCTCACAAAGTAGGAGATCGAGATGCTTCCATGAGACCCCCAAACCAGGAACGTCCGGGACAGTAACGGTACAGAAGCCAGGGTCCGTGTATGCTGCTGCATTACAGACCAGAAAACAGGGACAGTGTGCGTTAACCAAATGACACAAATGGAATTTAAACCGAGGGTCCACCGCACTTGAGAGAAAGCAAATAGGAAATAGAGACCCCTTCAGGTTTTCTGCAGGAAGAATGGTCCCGGTAGCACATCCTGGAAAATACTGTGCTTACCGAGGAAAAGACAGATTGTTTCATGAGCACTTTTCATGTGCACACAAGGCCGGCCATCCTTAGACTCTAGATTCTTTAAAATTGAGACAGAATGCTCTGGAAATAGAGGACATCCACACAGGCAGACAGGAGGACTTTTTAAAAGTAAACTCTACACCCATCATGGGGCTCGAACCCACGACCCCGAGATCAAGCACATCACGTGCTCCATCGAATGACCAGCCAGGCGCCCCAAGAGATGGGTTGTTTTGTCTTGTTGCCGTCTCTTTAGATTATGCACATTTTTTGAAAAATCTCAACCTTAAGTTATTTGAAAACCCAGCCATTGCAGATTTTTATCAGAATACGTATTTAGCTCCTTGGGGCACCTGGGTGGCTCAGTCGGTTAAGCGTCCGACTTCAGCTCAGGTCATGATCTCGAGGTCTGTGGGTTCGAGCCCCGCGTCGGGCTCTGTGCTGACGGCTCAGAGCCCGGAGCCTGCTTTGGATTCTGTGTCCCCCTCTCTCATGTGCTCTCTCCCTCTCTCTCAAAAATAAAATAAACATTAAAAAAAAAGAATACATATTTAGCCCCTTCAAAAGGTATTTTTCCATTTTATGTGCAGAACTTTGAAATTTTGGGATAAGCCATAGCTGTTATGAGAACTGCACAGAGCGTGTGCATGGATGCACACACATGCATGCGTGTGCACACACACACACACACACACACACTCACCCCAAACAGCAGACAGCCATGGAAGAATTTTTCTTTATGTTATGTCCCCCGCAATCGCTGGGTTGACGCAGGGTAAGTGTTTGGTTTTTTTTTTTTTAATGTTTACTTTTGAGAAAGAGAGAGAGAGAGAGAGAGAGCATGAGCAGGGGAGGGTCAGAGGGTGAGGGAGACTCAGAATCCAAAGCAGGCTCCAGGCTCCGAGCTGTCAGCCCAGAGCCCAATGCGGGGCTCGAACTCACAAGCTGTGAGATCATGACCTGAGCTGAAGTTGGACGCTCAACTGACTGAGACACCCAGGTGCCCCTGCTCCCTGTTTTTTTTTTTTTTTTGAATCAGCGGTTTGATTGCCTCTATTTGTGGGAGGAGGGGAGGCAGGGGCTTGTGTGGGGCTGGGAGGGACAGGTGCTTGTGGCTCCGACATGCAGGGCTCTGGGGACCTGAGACGATGCAAGAGAACTGAGGTCTGCTCCTGGATCCCTGAAGGTCCCCGTGCTGTCTCACCTGGGACACTGTTCCACGGTGTTCTCCAAATTCTTCCCGGATTTTTGACCGTGCGTACGCCTCTCGAGCCCGTCAGCGTCCTCTCCGCCACACTGACACGTGCTAGCCTGCGTCTTCAGTATGGAAAGGGCCATCTCTTTGGGCATCCAGAGCTGGAATAGCTTCTTATACCCTCTTGTCACTGCTTACCAAGCCGGACCCTTGTCCGTCTACCCTCGCCCCACCTCGCCCGTGGGCGTCCTGTCATAAGGAACTTACCACAGGAGAATTCTTCGTGATGCAAATGTCTGAACTGGCAGGGTTTTGTGCTTCTAAAAAGCTGGCCAGATAAGAAAAGAAGAAGAAGACGAAAAAGAACTGAAGTGCTCTCCCAAATCTGCAAACCCACTTCCTCTCCCCATCCGCCTCACTGCACAGCCCTCTGTTTTATTTTGTACAGGAACTCAGGTGTCTGTTATACCCAAGTTTAATTAGCACGCAGTGTCCTCTTAGTTCCATGTGTGCAGCATAACGATTCAAACCCTCTACTTTACTCAGCGCTCGTCAAGACCCAAGCGTCCGTTGACGGGCGAATGGATAAAGAAGATGCAACGCAGACACGAGGAGCATCGGCCAGCCATAGAGAGGAATGAAATTCTGCAGCAACAAGGACGAACCGAGGGGGGACAGTGCCATTATTTCCCGCTAACTGCTCTATCCCATTCTGCTCCTCTGAACCCCAGCACGGTCTCCCCAGATCTCACCAGGCGCGTGCGCAGCACCGTAAATGCGGTTTCAAAAGGAGAGGGACACGTGGACATTTGAAAATGGCATTCGGGAAAGAATGATCATCTCTTATTTTGAGGGTACTTTTTGCAAAGTTGTAAGCACGACATTTTAGATGTTTCGTATTCAAGTTGGTAGTTCCCACCAAGGCTCTCTTTATGAGGTTATAAAACGTATTTTAGTTCTGCTGGTGTATTTGCTGTTTGCTTTTTAGTTTTTTTTTCTTTTCAATAGTGAGGAAGGTTTGCAGAGGAATATGTCCTGGGCTTCAGTGACTTGGGGCAGGGCGCTCTGACTCAAGCTGGCCGGGTCACTACTATTTCCAGAGGGGAAATGATTCAAGGGCCTTACAGTCCGCTAGGGAAATTATCCTCTGAGTCTGAGAAAGAAACAATGTTCTCAATTCACAGGCCTGGACTTTCTTTGTGTTCTATGAGATGCCTTCAAAATGTCATTGCTACATTAGGTGAAATTTTCAGGCGAAATATACATATATACATAATTATATATATTATTGTATGTGTCATTACATACATAGCGTAGATATCATATGTTATGTATAACATATATATCATTTTATATATCATTATATATCTGTATAAATGTATATTCATTTTATTTCAAAATGTGAGCTGTCTCTTTAGGTTCTGTGGAGGCAGAGGGAAAAACAAACCTTTTTATACATTTGCATCGCCTGTAGGAAGAAAGCATTTTGCAAACAGTGAAGGGGGTATAGGGTCTTAATTGGTTATCCGTGTGAGTATGTGTTGTTTTTTTTTTTTTTGCTTCATTAGATGGTTTAAATCATTTTTTACATGACACATTCCTTTTGCTATCTTTGCACAAACATAATGTGAAAATATACGGAGGGGGGTAATTTGCAGCTGTGCAGTTTTTATCGTTAATGTTGGAATTGAAATGACCCACTGTTTTATTCTGTGACATTCGTAGACCCAAGTGTCAAATCGCAAGAATAGAGCTTCTCAAAGCAAACAGAAGAGAAAACCATTGCCACCTTGGGTGTCTTAATGGGGACTCCAAATGGCTAATGATAAGATAAAATAATTGACCTTTAAAAAATTAAAAACTTCTGTTGAGTAAAGATAGAAGTCATAACAATGCATAGGTAAGCCTCAGATTGGGAGAAAATATTTGCAATGCATTATCTGACAAGTTGTAGATAGATTAAATTAAATTCTCCTGTAACTCAATAATGAAGGGCAACTTAATTTAAAAATGAAGAAACGAGTTATATAAATGGCCCAGAATCATAAGAAAAAGTATTTAACATGATTAGTCACTAAGGGGGTTCCTGTTTAAACTACAATTACACACTTCTTTTTTTATTAAAACATTTGTTTAATTTAATGTTTATTTTTGAGAGAGAGAGAGACAGAGCACACCAGGGGAGGGGCAGAGAGAGAGAGGGAGACACAGAATCCGAAGCAGGTTCCAGGCTCTGAGCTGTCAGCACAGAGCACGATGCAGGGCTCGAACCCACGAACCGCGAGATCATGACCTGAGCTGAAGTCGGATGCTTAACCAACTGAACCTCCCCCGGGCCCCTACATTTAGACACTTCTGCATATCTCCCAGAATAACTAAAATTTAGAAGTCTGACAACAACAAATGTTAGTAAAAATGTGAGTCAACAGAGCTGTCTTTCGTTGTGGGTGAAAATTATTTGGCGATTTCTTTTAAAGTCAGTTATACCCTCTGGGGTGTCTCCGTCAGCACCAGCCATCAGTATAAAGTAGTCTCCAGATCCTTCTACACAGCACACCTCACTACCTGCAACATCCTCGTCATTTATTTATTTGTGTCCTTTGAGGGCAAGGATCCTGTTTTATTCACAGCTGTGGCTCTCATTACTGAAACAGTGGGTGGAAAACAGTGGTTTCTAAATACGTATTTGAGGGATATGGGAACAAACATCATCCCATACGAACACCCTGAAGTGGATGCCACGTTTATTCCCATTTAACAGATGAGAAAACTGAGGCCCAGAGCAATGATTAACCTGTCCGTGATCACACAGCCAGCGGGTGACAGAGCTGGGATTTGGGCCAAGGGTGGTATTTTCATCAGTAGAACCCTCAGGAATCAGCCTGGAGATTTGCGGGACTTCCTCCCGGTTCTTTGACCCCGAGGTCAACCTGCTCTCTCTTCCGTCTTTGCCACTCGGTGGCACGTTCTTGCCCGTGGTCGCCCCGGACGTGCTTTCTCGAGCCAGCCTCCACCCTCCTTCCTCGTGGAAGCTGCAGGGTTTTTTTTTTTAGCAGCCATCAAAGGATTTCGCCAGTGAGCTGGAAAATGCAGCAGACACCTAGGAAGAAGGAGGTCTGACTTGGAGCCTTTTCTGGAAGCAGGACTGGAAGGGGAGGACAGATCTCCCAAGCCGCGTGTGACGGGTGTATCAGGTGGATATTTATGTGCTCGGTGGTACATGCTTATTGCACACCTGCTCTGGGACAGACTTTGCTCAGAGAGGTGTCTATAAAGCAAACAGAACAGACAAGATGCCTGGTCTCGCGGAGCTTGGATGCCTGCAGAGGGAAGAGAATACATAAATTCGCGAGCAAATGGGGATGGCGGGGCGGATAGCAACATGTGCTTTTGGGAAAACCCCCCAGAAGGAGGCATGTGGGAAGCCGGTGGCCCGGAAGGGATTGCTAAAGAGTTACTGGCAAACGGACGCCCGTTGATGCGCTGTTATTTGAACAAAGGCCCGAAGAGAAGTGAGCCGTGCCTCCCTGGAAAAAAAAAAAAATATTATTTCAGCATTGATAGGAAAAGTCGGAAATATCGTTGGGCGTCTTTAGAGACACTCACAAGTGCAAACGTGCAAGGCCAGGGAAGCCGTCCACCCTGCTGTTGGAGCAGATCGCTGTCTGGAGAGATCTGGGTGGGTGACATGGCGGGGCCACACAGTGAGGGAAAATGACGGTCACGTGAAGGACGATGACACATTCAGACCGAGACCTGTCAAGGGAGCGCACCAGACGGATGGCCGGATCGCTGCCTCCACTCGGGGTAGAGATGGGCTTCAGCTCACAGGGGCCTGGGTAGCCTTGTCTGGGCCACTCGGACCGCTCTCTGTCTCCTCGTTCCTGTCTCCGGGGCCCCTTCTTTCTCTATCTGTTGTTTGCTCTCTCGTTCTCTCTCTCTTTCCAGTACACACGCAATCCCAAGATCCCCATGGTCCTCGGAGCTGATGAAGGAGGGCACAGGTGGGTGTCCCCAAAAGGCAGAGCTGTAAACAGCAAGACAAAGTACTAGGAAAAGGACTTCACAGGAGGCTGCCTGGCCGGACCCGGGAGGGTGAGCGACCTTCTCTTAGGCACCAGCCAGGGCGCTTTTGAAGTCACCGTGGGGGCTGCGGGAATCCGCAAGAAGAACAGAGACACGGTGGCTCGTGTGACTCGGGAAACCAGCGGGGACAGACAGTGGCTCTGGGCCAGGCGGACAGGGTAGCTGAGGCCTCATCACAGGAGCCGGATGGCAGTGACCTTGCTGGTGTGGGCAGCCCTGGCCTCTGGCTCCCGGCCCCCTCTCTCTGTCCCTCCATCAGGACTGAAACGTCAGGACCAGGCATCCAACGGCTCAGAATCCTGTTCTCCTTCCTGTGCCCAGACTGGCCCAGAGCAGGAAGACTGTTTCTGGCTTCTTTTGGCTTCTTCGAGCAGAAGTGGAGCTGTGCCCTTCTCCAGACTCACACCGTGGGGCTTACCCACCAAAGAAAGTCGGGTCAGATGCCAGGCAGTCTTGTCTTTCCCGCCCCTCTGTCCCCAAACCACTGGTCAGATGTCCCTGAGAGGTAGAGTTACTATTTTTAAAAAATTTTTTTAACATTCATTCATTTTTGAGAGACAGAATGTGAGCGGGGGAGGGGGCAGAGAGAGGGAGACACAGAATCGGAAGCAGGCTCCGGGCTCTGAGCCGTCAGCACAGAGCCCGACGCGGGGCTCGAACCCACCAACCGTGAGGTCATGACCTGAGCCGAGGTCGGACGCTGAACCGTGGGAGCCACCCAGGCGCCCCGAGGGGTAGAGCTATTATTCAAAGGACTTCGGAACGGGGTACTCTACAGACCTACAGAACTGTTACAAAGTCTCCTTATTTCTAAGGTTTTATAAGGAAAAATGTTTGAAGCACCAATTGCCATGAGGAATGTGAACACGTGTGTGATTTTCAGAGGAAAGCAAATGATACTGACCTGGGGCAAAATTATTCTGGCTCTGGTTTTATTTTAATCAACTTGATTCATCTGGTTCCAGCCTTCACACGAGCCCAGGATCCACGGGACATTTAAATTAGCCTTCTATAGTTGTGCGTAAAAGGGATAATCTCACGTTAGCAAGCCTCAGAAGGAGGATGTGTTATAAGAGGCAGAGTGAATATAAAGGTGAAGCTGAAATGGTCCTGGCAGCAGGGGCCTGGGAAGCTTGCAGGACTCCCAGGACGTACGTGTCCCTGCCTCCCACCTCTTCTGCACACTCCCCTGAGGCTGCAGGGTCACAGACGATGGCTTCTTTGATTTCCAAGTTCAAATATTGTGGTCTGGCCAGGTGAGAGCACTCTGCTGAGCTGCCTTATTTTGCGTCACTGATATGCGGATTGTATGGACCACAGAGGATGCTTTGCTTGTATGTTTCGCAGAAAACACTCAACCAGGCACCTCATCTAGGACATTGTGTCCCCCAGGACACGCGACTCCAGTTTTCAGCTGCGATCAAATATGACATCCAATTATAGTCACTTTGGGTTACAGACACAATTTAACAACAATTAACGTATTAATTTACCACTAACAAACCCAGTTGGGCAACAGAAGTTTCGCCCAGTTACACGTAACTTTGACTTACAGAGGACACTGCAAACTTTGTGAGGCACGCTTTTCAATCAGCTTTCTTATTTCTAGCTGTGGGTTATTCTCGTGTGTGGAAGGAAAGGGCATCTTCTCATAAATGGGATACTTGTGTTTGAAAAGAAGGAAGCTTTTAGCTTTTTCCACCCTTGCTGAGGTATAACGCACAAACAACAATTTCTTGATTTTTTAAAGTACTTTATCTATTGTGAAGTGATCGCAACACTCAAGGTAATTAAAATATCCACTGCTTCTCATACCTCCTATCTTTCTTTGTGTATGTGTGTGTGTGTGTGTGTGTGTGTGTGGTGACAGCACTTAAGATCTACCCTCTTAGCAACTTTCAAGTATACAACACAGTATCGCTAACTGTAGTCCGTGCTGATCCCCAGAATTTATCCATCTTATTTATTTAAAAAACTTTTTTAATGTTTATTTATTTTGGAGAGAGAGAAAGAGACAGAGCATGAGGGGGGCAGGGGCAGAGAGAGAGGGAGACACAGAATCCGAAGCAGACTCCAGGCTCTGAGCTGTCAGCACGGGACCCGACGCGGGGCTGGAACCCACAAACTATGAGATCGTGACCTGAGCCAAAGTCAGGCGCTTAACCGACTGAGCCACCCAGGAGCCTCTACCCATCTTATTTATAACTGAAGCTTTGTGCCCTTGACAAGATCTCCCCATGCCCCCTCCCCTCAGGCCCTGGCAACCACCATTGTACTTCCTACGTTGCAATGAAATGTTCTCTATCTATGTTAAATAATCTCTCCAGGGAATAATAACATGAAAATACTTAGAATCAAAGTATATCAGAAAGGAAGGAAGGAAGGAAGGAAGGAAGGAAGGAAGGAAGGAAGGAGAAAAGGAAAGGAAGGATATTCTTGTTACTGCTTCCTGACCCTATAGGAAGTGGCTTATATACAAAGTTTCTGAACCAGCCACACAGTGTAAAACAATGGCGAGTCAATGGCAGCCACGATAACAGAATAATAACTAATACTGATGAGCGTGGTCTCCTCTTACAAGCAGCCCTACACAGATTTTCAAACCTACTTCTCACATCTAATGGCTGCAAGAGTATTTCTCAGGCTACATGCCAGGCATAGTGGTGAGCGCCTCACTACATTGGTAGTTCTCAACTGAGGTTGAGTTTGCCCCCAAGGGGGTATTTGGCTACATCTGGGGACAACTGTGGTGTCACAACTGGAGACATGCTACTGGCATCTGGTAGGTCGAGCCCAGGAAGGCAGTTAAATATGCTACAAGAGCAGATGTCCCCTCAACAAAGAATCGTCTGCTCCAAATGCCAATAGTGCTATGGCTAAGAAACCTTGACCTGCACTCTCCCCTATAATCTTCTCAACCACCCCATGGAGCAGCTGATATTATGGCACAGAATGGCTTCAAGGTCAACAAACTATTTCACTTTTCCTCTTGGGATATTTCTCAGAAGCCACAAGACTGGTTTCTGGCCAATGGAGCATGGGTGGAAGCGACATCTTCATCTCCATTCTGGATTTATGAAACCCCCTGCTCAGCCCATTGGTTTCCCTCTTCCCCCACTGTTGGTTGGCCGCACATATCCAGTGGAGGACTCTGAGTAGCCCGTAGGAGATATAGGGGCCACAACATAGGAGGAGCCTGGCCCCCCGAATGATTCCACGGAGAAGAGCCCCTCACTGACTCACATAAGACTGCCAAGAAGAGAGAAATCTTCCTGGTGCAAAGCCATTGAGATTTTGTGATGATTTCTTGCATTAACCAGCCAATTTTGACTGACACAATTATTACGCCCATTTTCCAGATGGGGAAAAGTGGACACTGGTTGCAGAGGGAATGCTTGATCAGAGGTGTGGTTCCATTTCTCTGTAATGCTCTCCATTGAAAGCTAAAAGTAGCTTTGCCCAGCACAGGTTCTCTTCATCCTCATTACTGCTTCATTTTAAATCCTAAGCCTCCTTGAATCACATTGTTATGGGTGTCCCTCCCCTTGGCACAAGAAACATTTTGATCTAGTTGATTGGTCCAGCTTTAGGTTACTTGCCCACCCTTGACTAGTCTCTATGACCAGGGCCATGCTCAACACTGAGTATCTTGGATTGCCTGCCTTAACCAGTCACGGAGACCAGGTAACAGGGCAATCGTGATGACTCAGGACCCAAGCTTGGTATTGGGGCTGGACTCAACCTACCCAAACTCCTTGCAAACCTTTATGTCTGCTATGGTGGCGGGGGGGGGGGAGTGTCCTCCCCAAAGACATGATGTGGATGGGAATATGCCTTTGGATTTTCAGGCCACACAGAATTCTTGAGAGAATCACCCTGTCCCTAAAGCCAAAGGGCCCAAGCTCTCCTGAAAGTTTCCCACAGCTCAACAAGAACGGGGTGACTAAATGGATGTTTATATTCAGAGATGTGATCACCATCTAGCACATGCAAGATACAAGGAGAAGATCTCTGTCCATGGTTCTGATTGTCATCCAAAGGCACTAATTCTAAGGCAATTTTGCAATACTCCTACTTCAGAAAGCTAACATGCCTACCTTTGCCTGCTCAAAGGGCATCAGCTTCCATGGCAGTGAGGAGAGAATATCAAGAACTATAAACCCCAGCAATTCTGAGTGAGACAATGGAGACCCAGACCAACTACAGTCCACCCAGGAGAAACACCCACACATGCTCTGTATCTGACGTCACTGGTGCATTTATATTCCTGACATCACATATTTCCTGTTGAATAGTTGAATCTAAGTGGGGTTTTCTCATTTCTTTAACCTTACTGATTGAATGTCAACATTGGCCTTAACCCATAGGGAAGATGGTGGGGGAAGGCCAGGAACTGGGGCTTGATTATTTCATCAAGTTTATTAAATCCCATTTCCTGACATGATTTCCTGGGAGCCAGAAGATATTCTGTGTGTGTGAATCTATTTGGATAATAACAAATGTCTCTCGACCTTGCCACACTTGGGATTAGAAAATTGTGATTTCCAGCTCTCTTTCCTGGTCAGTCAGGGAGAAATCATTTGCAAAGAATAAATATTTTGAGAAGGATATGAGATGTTCACTCACGGGACTCTCGTGGGTAGGGCTGTCATGCACCACTGTTCAAGTCACTGAATAAAGGTACTCAGGAGATGGAACAAGATAGGGTGGCATTTAGCCCTCACACCATGTGTTAGAGCAAAGATAGTCACAAATTCTATGCCACACCCCCATAGAGAGGTCCGCAGTGCATCCCCTGGAATGTGGACCAAACCTATGGTTAGTTGACAAAGGTCACAGAGTAACCCCGTGTGGGAGCCCCAAATCACACCCACGCCATCAATAGGCATCCAGAACTTGCCTATTAATCACTTGTCTCTCAAGGCTGGCAATCAATCAAAATAATTCCAAAATGCCACCTCTACTCACCTTTACTAGAAACAAATGGATCAAGGAATCAAACTTTAGGGACATTTAGAAAAGCTAGTGGTTTAAAACAAAAAGAAAGAAAGAAAGAAAGAAAGAAAGAAAGAAAGAAAGAAAGAAAGAAAGAAAGAAAGAAAGAAAGAAAGGAGGAAGGAAGGAGAAAGAAAGAAAGAAAGAAAGAAAGAAAGAAAGAAAGAAAGAAAGAAAGAAAGAAAGAAAAGCTGGTAGTTTTTATATTACAGACATTCCCATTCTAGAAAAAGTCATTATCATCTGTATAGGTAACATTTAACAGAGTTGCATCCTCCTGTGACATTTCCTTAGCACATAAAAAGATGGGTGAGTGATAAGTATCTAGGGAACAATAGATCAATTGAACTAGAAGCGTCAATCACTGGGAAAGGTCAATTATCAAAATATTCAAAGAACATTTTCTGGACCTGAGGGACAGAAACATTTTGGAGTTCACACCTACTTCATTTATAAGACAATCACACCATTTACAACTCGTGTGTATGTGCATTGAGTAACATATTAGAGCAAATGAACATCTTAGACATTTGTTTTGTTCCTTCCCAGTTTAACACAAAAGGTAAATGACCCATGAAGAAGAAAAAGAAATATTAGTTTTCAACCAAAAAGGTTATAAACATGCAAAGAATATAGTATCTAGTAGAGCATATAAAAAAGGAGTTTGCAGTGTTTTCTTAATGGAAATTTCACAAAGCCTTCACAGGCACTTTGGTTATTGAGATGATTAGCATTTTGTTCTATTCTGCTCTGTCACATGCGTGCTGATGATCATCGCTTTTCCAGTGTTAACATCACCACAGGTCTTACAGGGTTTATGGCAAAGGCTGAGCCCCACAGACTGTGTGCAACTTTGCTGATTGAACTTGAGGGGGTAATAGAAATGGTCTTTTCCATGATGTCACAATTTTCCCTAATTCTTTGGAGGTTGTAGCTTTGTCTATGGCTTGATTTAATCATCATGCTCTGGATGAAATGAAGCGAGTTAGCAGCAGTAACAGAAAATTCATCCTACCACTCAACCAAAGGAAGTGTGTTTAGACTCTAACTGCTAGGGTGTGAGGGGCTCTGCTCCACACAGTCACTCCGGGATCTAGGTCCCTCTGTCTTGTGACTACACCATCCCCCTGGTATCTCAAAGGCATTGGCTGACTTCCATGCCTTTGGCCAGTGAGTAAGGGAAGAGCAGGATTACTTGGGAGGATACTGGAAGCCACACCTGGGAAGTGCCACACAGGGATTCTGCTGATATTTCCTTAACCGAGACTCAGTCAGACACTCCACTTACTGGAATAGAGGCTGGGAGAAGAAAAAAATATCAGAAATTGTGGACATATGGGACACACATTCATTTTACGTTTTGATGGACCCCCCTTCATTGCGCATCCAGGTTCCAGACATAGAAATGTCACAGAAGCTCTGTTTTTCAACCTCACCATCACAAGTATGCAGGCATGTGATGGGGCTCTGACACTTAGGCTCTTCTGTGTGAAATTTTCATATGGGAGCTACATTAGAACAGATGAGTGACACAGGGCATCCATGTCAGAGAAGTGGCTGGCAAAGGGGCAGCACATTTCTTGGGTCAGTGGTGGTGGTAGTGGCTTTCCAGGTGTTGTAGCTTTTTGGTTCTCTCCCATCCACGGCTCCTCCCATCCTATGGCTCCTCCCACCCTGAGCCCTTCCCATATTGGAACCCTTCCCATATCACAGCCCCGCCCACACTCATAGCCCTTCCCACCCATGGTTCTTCCCACATCATAACCCTTCCCAGCAATGGCTCCTCCCATCCATGGCTCCTCCTACCTGGTGGCTCCTCCCACATCATAGCCCTTTCCACCCATAGCTCCTCCCACATCATAGTCCTTCCCATATTGTAGCCCCTCCCACATCATAGCCTCTCCCACACATGGCTCCACCCACATCATAGCTCTTCCCACACTATAGCTCTCCTATATCATAGCCCCTCCTACTCTGTGGTCCTGCCCATCTCATGGTTCTGCCCACCTTTATTCTTCCTTGGCCAACCTGGCTCTCTCGAGTGACTTCACAGGCTGTCACTGAACAGTCACTTCCTCTACCCTTTTTTGGAATCATTCTTGGACTTCCTAGTATTCCTTACTAAGTCCTTTCCTGATTAAATTAAGCAAGTTAATCTTTGCAACTAATGATGTTTACATGTAATAGTCCTTTATTTTGAGGGAAACAAAACCCAACAAAACAAGGACATACGCTTTAATACTGAGTTTTCACTCTGTCTCTGACCAGAAGAGCTTTTTTAAAGCCATACAATACATTATTGCCATTATTTTAAAAATATAGGATTTTTCATTTCAACCCTGATTTCCGACTTCTCTTTAAAAAAATAGAAAAAATTTGGCATATTTGAGAATAGGTATAGGAGAAGCACCATTCATTAATTCAGCAAACATGTATTTAAAGCTGAGAATTTACCAAACTTTGCTAAAAGAAGCCAAATTTCAGGGCATTTTTGTGGTCACATAGTATCAGCTGATGCAGATGTAAGGATTATCTCTTGTGAGATAGCCAGAACCTTTTCCATTTTATTTAACAGGAATGTGTCTTGATTAATAGGTTCCTGATCCTTAATACCCAGATAGGTTTCCAAATGAGAGACTTTTTGAAGGTAGAGGTGGACATTTCCACAATCATGTAGGTCACTGCCCTTCCTGAATCAGCAGTATTCAGATCCGTTTCATTCCTGGTCATTTTCAGTGGACTAAATTAGGGTGCTCTGTGAATGACTTTATAGTGATTGCATTGCTCTTGTCCTTTGGGTATGATTGGGGTCCCAAAGACCACTGGGGTGGGAAGGTGGAGGGCACTAGGTTATAAAAGTTCCCAGGGACACAGGGCTTGTTCTGCTCTTGAGTTGGAATGTTTCCCAGTGCCAAGAAAAGGTGTTTGACACAAAGCACAGAAATATAAGTCTCCAGGAGCACCTGGGTGGCACAGTCAGGTAAGCATCCGACTTCGGCTCAGGTCATGATCTCATGGTTTGTGGGTTCAAGCCCTGTGTCGGGCTCTGTGCTGACAGCTCAGAGCCTGGAGCCTGCTTCAGATTCCGTATCTCCCTCTCTCTCTGTTCTTCCCATGCTCATGCTCTGTCTGTCTGTCTGTTTCTCTGTCTCAAAAATAAATAAACATTAAAAAATTAAAAAAAAAAAGAAATATAAGTCTTCAGAGGGCACAGGCTCTGGGTCCTGCATTTCTGATATAAAACAGGTTTTCTCAACCTTGACACTTTTGACATTTTTGGTGGGGTAAGTTTTGGTTATGGGGGCTGTCCTGTGCATTGTAGAATATTTAAAATATCCCTGGTCTCAACCTCCTGGATGCCAGAAACACCCTCCACCCAGTTGTGATGAAGGGTGTCCAGATGTTGCCAAATTCTCCTGGGGGGAA
Source organism: Acinonyx jubatus (assembly GCF_027475565.1). Taxonomy (NCBI): domain Eukaryota; kingdom Metazoa; phylum Chordata; class Mammalia; order Carnivora; family Felidae; genus Acinonyx; species Acinonyx jubatus. The sequence goes on along the minus strand of NC_069392.1, from coordinate 4,099,651 downwards.
ATCGCCCCCTTGTTGAGAATCACTGCTTTAAGAACTAAGATTTTTGAAGGGAAGGCTATTTCTACAATGATGCTATAGAACCCAGAGTTAAAATCACAATTCTTTGGAGGCATTTTGCCTCTACAGAAGGATTTCTTATTTTTAAAGTATTTCTAATCTGTACAAAATCACTTAGGATGATCATCCACTTTAAGTAAGAATTCACACGCACCCCACCATTGGCTTTGAACTCCACACCCTTTGCCACTTTTTATAGGAGTTATCTCGCTTGCTGAGACAGTAATGGCGAACTCCCCTTCCCACATTTGTTCTTTATGCTGATGTCACACCATATCTGATGCCATTAGCATTTTCACATTGACACGGCTTCCACTTGATTGTCACCTGGTTGAGCAAGCAGGGAAGTTACCACCACCTCCCAGTTAAATACGAGGAAACAGGCTCAGAAGGGTCACGAGATCCAGGCTCCCCAAGGCAAGGGGGAAGAGCTGGATCCCAGTGATTTCTCATCAAGCTTACATGCATTGCCAGTGCCTTCAAGACAGGGACATCAGGGGTATTGGCTTTTACTCTTTCCCTCACTCTGCCACCTGGGCAACTTATGTGGTGGGCACTGCAGGTGGAGAGGGTCAGGACAGACACAGCAAATTCCAGGAAAGATCCTGACATTTAGGGTCCTGGGCTCAAGTCCCTTCTCCCCCCCCATTCAGCTGCGTGAACGTGGGTGAGACAGTCCACCCACGTGAGCCCGACTTTCCTCCTCTGTAAACACAGGCAGTGATGATCAAGTCTAACTCATGAGGCTGTTGGCGAGGCTCTGAAGGCAATTGAGCCAGCATACTCCAAATGCTAGAAACAATGAACTCCACATTTGAAAAGCTGAATGCGCATTACAAAGTACGCCGTGTAAGCAATTCATAAAAGATGAACTACAATGGGGGGTAAGATTAATTTTAAGTTCACCAGTAATTGACGAAATGGAAATCAGTGCAATCATTTGATATCAAATCATTCCCTTTGGGATGACAGAGCTGAGACTACATCACATTCTCTTTGCTTTCTCTCCATCAGCTGTTTACAGAGGAGGATGAAGCCCAACAAAAAACCAAGCTTTATTGATTTAATGCAATGAGATAACACAGCCCTCAACAATGAAGGATATTATGTGGTTTCATTGTCCAAGTTGGTTGTTTTTTTTTAAGAATCACATTAGTGTCAAAGAAGCCCTGAAAGAAATTTTACGATCTCTCAAAAGCAGTTGGACCGCAAAGGTGGTCTCTGTATTTCATGATTTTTAAAAGTTATTCTATTTTATTTTATTTTTAAATTTTATGTGTTCATTTTTGAGAAAGAGAGGGACAGAGAGAGAGGGAGAGAGAATCCCAAGCAGGCTCCACACTGGCAGTTCAGAGCCTGACTTGGGACTTGATCTCACAAACCGTGAGGTCGTGATCTGAGCCAAAATCAGAGTCAGACGCTTAACCAACTGAGCCACTCAGGCGCCCCTATTTTATATTTTTTAATTGAAACACGGTTAGCATGCAATATTATATTAGTTAAAGGTATTCTCTTCAGTGGGCACAATGAAACATTTTGAGTTCGTTGCAAACATTTAAAAATCCAGAGATTCCATACAAAATATGGATATCTAGTATTCTGTGGAAATGCTGGCATTATTGGGCCCATCTGTGGCTAGGTGTGAATGACAAGTGCCCTGAATACATGAACTTTCTCATTCACCCCTCTGAGGTCACCCTCACTTGTCTATGCTAACTTCTCTTTCCTTCCACTCTGTGACACCTGCCATAGACCAGCCCTGAATATCTGGCACTCCAGGATTTTCCACACTGGAAATCTGAGAATTATTCCTAGGATATCAAAAATGTTAGGTCACCTTTGGAAAGGAGCCTAAATGTTTCTCAAGTTTGGGAAATATGAATTCCTTCAGCCTTTTCCCACATCCATATTCCCGAACATCGGCTCATTTGGAATCAATTGTTTGATTTTTCTACAAGAAGAAAGATTTCCTTCTTTTTCTTTTGTGTGGCAGAAAAAAAAAATCCAGGGTCAATGTCTAATGTGGAGGTCATTTGTTTTAAGGCTATAAATACCCACCATCCCAGATCTGATATGAATCCACCATTAAGGGTTCTCCTGAAGCATGAAATCTAATTCATTACTGTTTTTAGAAATGATTCCTCTAGGGTATCAGCCCAGAAAAGCTACCGAGCTCTGTATCATTCATAATCCAATTAAAACTCCTTTTCTAATACCAACGGGACTTCAACGGTGGCATTTCAGTTTCAGACACATCAGTGTAGCTGACAGTGTATTTTATTTAATGGGTGGTGTCCTTTGGGGCAGAAGTATAAGGTTTCCATGGAGATTCTCAGGCTGCCCAGTGAAATCTCCCTGGTTCTGGGATTTCAGCTAAAACCTAAATCTTATCCTTGCTTTCATCCCCGACAATCGTGTCCTTTCTCCTTCCTTTCCTTCTTTCCTTTCTTCTCCAAACCTTTCTTCAAGGTCTTTTCCTCCTTTCTAAGAGCCATAGTATCCCATGATTAATAATAGTAGATCCTGACTCTATGGGATAAATATATATATATATATATATATCTTTTGCAAGTAAAAAAAAAATGCACCGGGTCTAGACAGAAGAAGGGAATTTATTGACTCACAAAGCAAGCATCCAGGGAAGTTTGAAATTCAGGTATGGCTGTATCCAGGGGCTCAGAAGGATGTGGTTTCCCTTTTATCATCCTTGGCTTTTTTCTTCTGTTGCGGCCATTCCAAAAAGACACACTTTTTTAGTGAAGGCAATACGCACGGCTGCCTCCAGTTCCGTGACCACATTCCTGCAGCTGTATGTCCCGTGGAAATGAAAGTTTGTTTCTTCTCTGGGTTTTTACACATCTTGGGTGAGGAAAGTGTTAGCATAGCAATCCTGAGCCTGCTGGATTGAAAGGCCAGTTTCCAAGGTTGGCTCTCGGATGGCCTCTTGGAACTGGATTTCGGGAGGGTTCCAACTATCCCCTGATCATAAAGGCTCACCGTGTCAGAATTATTTAGGCAAAACAATACGGTTTCTGCTGACAGCCTGCCTGCCTTCTGTGGGTCTGGGATTTGGGCAGTGCCCAGAAGAAGGTGCCTACGTGAGCAGCACCATTTAAAAACCCTGGGCAGTGAGTCCCTTGTGAGTCTCCCTGGTAGATGACATTTTAGACATGTTGTCACATGTTGCTGGAGGAATCAGGTGCTTCTGTTGTGACTGGACTGGGCAGATTCTGGAAGTTTGCACCTGGCTTCCTCCGGACGTCCCCTCCTGCACATTTTCCATTTGTTAATTTTGTTTTGCGTCTTTTGTTTGTTTGTTTTTGCCATAGCAATGAGTTGACTGTATGCTGAGTCCTGTGAGTCCTCCTGGCCAATTATTGAGGCCGGGGTGGCCTTGGGGACCCTGACGCTGAGATTCACGCTAACTGCCAACTTGGCCAGTAAAATAGATCCTGGCGGGTCTAACAGGCTCAGCTCGATTTCGGCCTTCACCTTGGTACTTGGCAATCAGTTGAATGCTTTCAACGCCAGAATCTGTATCGTCAAGAAAAAAATGAGAAAGAAACACTGGCCCGATTCATTGTACGTTTTTGAAAATTGAAATTATCCATGTGTATATCTAGAAGATTCAAGGTAGCCCGAACAGGCTTACTGTTGACAAAAAAAAGTTGATTTATTTATTTTGAGAGAGAGACCGTGTGTGCAAGCGGGTAAGAGGCTGAGAACGAGGGAGTCCCAAGCAGGCTCCAGACCACCACTGCAGGGCCCACATAGGCCACCATCTGACCAACTGGGAGGTCACGACCGGAGCTGAAATCGAGAGTCCCAGGCTTAACCAACTGAGCCACCCAGACGCCCCCAGGCTTATATAATATATATATTTTAAGTATCCCTTATCATTTATCCGTTTCCCTCAACCCAGAGGCAATCACTTTTTACCACTGCTGTATTTTAAGGATTCCTCTCTACAGCTGTCAATTTCATGCTTGTATTTCTACGTCTTGATTCTTTGCTCTTTTGGGATGCCATCTTCTTTCCTGGTCTCCCTTTCTTCCAAGTCGTGCTATTCCAGGTTTAATTTTTTTGCGAGAGCGCCATTCATGTTGTAGGATTTCCTCATTTGTGTGCTGATCCTCGACCGCTCCCGACAGAGGGCGGGTAACAGCACAGCAGAGGCCCGGCGGGCATCACAACGGGGTGATCGGCTGGCGGCTTTATCACCGAAACCCTGATGTGGGCCACTTTAGGTATTCCCTCTTGGGCTGGGCACGGCTTCGGGGCAGGAACTTCCAGGCTCTTGCCGGGAGGGTCTGGGACTGGCTGCCTGGCTTTTGGCGAAAAGCAGAGCGAGGCCAGGGGATGCCAGCACGTGGTGCACCCTGGACGGTGTGCAGGGAGGGAAGCACACAGGGCGCGAGGCTCTGCTGAACTCAGAGACACCCCCCCCCCCGTCCCTCCCCATGACTGTAGAGTTAGCTCTCCCACTGTCAGCCCCTTCTGTGTGCCTCCTATGTACCTTCTGTGTACCCTTCTATGTATCCTTCTAGTACCTTCTTTTCCTTTTGCCCCTTGGGTGTTAATGCCTTAAAAATAAAATCAATGTTCTTATTGTGGTGATGTTTGGGAAGGGGGGGCGGAATGTTAACTTTCACATTTTACTGAAAGCCAATTCACTGAGTATTAAACGTTTTTATCTGAATAATTTAATATCTGTGTAGACAACTTTCTAATGGGTTGCAAACTGCAATCTTTTAATTTATTTTCTACCCCGTATGATTACTCCCAGTTTCTTGATTATTCCATTATGATGCATTCTGAGCTTTTAGTGCCTCCTAATTGCCCATAGAATACATAAAAACGCAACATTGAGGGCTTGTGATGACAAAATCAATTTTTTCCCTAGTAGGTATAGTGTGTTTATAAAACCACCTTTTGTGGAGAGGGAGGGAAACAAGAACAGGAATGTAAAAGCATGTTAGCTTATTTTTTTCCTACCTGGACTTGCCTGATGTATAATTCCTGTGCCCTTCAATGCCCTGACCTCCCCCCAGCCCCGCCCCAAATCCATTTCAGTCAAGGCTCCCTGAAGTCCGTGGAGCAGAGACAAAAGGTCTGAGCATATACATGATGTATTCATAATGTGCCTTTTTATTCTAAAAACGTATTTCCTGAATGGATTTTATGCCAAGAAATGCTAACTAGACCTAATCTCTAGGTCTTAACATGTTAACGCTGCGCCATGATTAATGAGCTTGTTAAAACTAAGCAATATTTTCATTTTCTAGATGCCATCAACCCAGCAGGGAAATGAGAGAGGGCTTTTGATACTTAGCTCACCCAGTAAGTGAAAGGATTATTGTAGCTTGTAAATTAAAATAATTACTATATACCTCGACTCTCTTCACAGTGTTCTGTTTATTACTATTTTATCCTATTAGCTGTCAGTAACTTCAGAGACAAAGATGCATTCTCTACAAGACAAAGAAATTTTATTATGACTTGCAAGATTCATATTAAATAACTAAAAAATTATATGCTTTTTATAGACATAATTGAAGGCAATATATTAGAAGGAAGATCTTCCTCCCTTCCTCTCTCCCTCCCTTCCTCCCTCCCTTCCTTCCTTTCTTCCTTCCTTCCTTCCTTCCTTCCTCCCTTCCTTATTTCCTTCCTTCCTTCCTTCCTTCCTTCCTTCCTTCCTTCCTCCCTTTCTTCCTTCCTTCCTCCCTTCCTTCCTCCCTTCTTTCCTTCCTTCCTCCCTTCCTTATTTCCTTCCTTCCTTCCTTCCTCCCTTCCTTCCTTCCTCCCTTCCTTCCTTCCTCCCTTCCTTCCTCCCTTCTTTCCTTCCTTCCTCCCTTCCTCCCTTCCTTCCTTCCTTCTCCCTGGCTCTTTCTCCCCATGCACCTCTGCATCTTTTAATGAATAAAGAGGGAGAAGAAACACATGATCAAAGAAAAAAATATCCCAGTAGCTGCAGTTCATTCAGTCTTGCCCATTATAAACCAGCCACTATTTGAATTTTGTATCCAGTATTTGAAATTCTGAGTCTCACTTTGTTTTACTCTGTGTACTTCATCTTTTCAAACCCTAAAGTTTCCTGTTCTTTACTGTCTTAAGAGTCACCTGTTAGAATTTACGGGGAAGCCAAACCTTCACATTAAGTTTACAATGATTGCCGTATACCCCCCCCCCCAATGAAAGAGGAGTTAGGAGAAGCCGGAGAAACCCCAAGCACAGAAAACGAGGCTCACCTCCACCAAGGTGCTGGGACAGAAACGCCAGGGTCAGGATGCAGAAGCCACAGCAAAGCAGCGTCTGGGCTGTCAACACCTGGCCCGTGTACACGTCCTCACGCACAGGGACGGGCAGACGTGCTGCCCTTGTGGGTTCACGAGGGTCTCATGAAGGCAGTTGTCAGCTCTGTTCACTCTTCCGGATTTTAGGGACAGCGAGAAATGGTGCAAAAGATTAGTATTTTGTAATTTGCAGTGGTGGGGGGAGGGGAGCCCTTTCTAGTAACTTCAGATTCCAAGTGGCATCTCTCTGGCTCAGGCTTTTTTTGTTTTTTGGGTTTTTTTGTTTGTTTGTTTTTGAGAGAGAGGGAGGGAAAGAGGGCGAGCGGGCAGGGGACAGGGGGAGAGACAGAATCTTAAACAGGCTCTGTGCTCAGCACAGAGCCCAACGCAGGGTTCGGTCCCCCAACCCTCAGATCATGACCTGAACCGAAATCAAGAGTCGGACGGACCCTCAACTGACTGGGCCACCCAGGTGCGCTTCTGGCTCAGACTCTTGGCGTAATTTCCAACGCACTCCCCGTTGAAAGTCCATCTCTGTAAATGAGTCCTTCAGCTACCGGAATTCTTTTTCATCTGAAACTGTGTTCCGTGAAGACATTAGCCCCTTCATACCATCCTTCCAATTGTACATTGTACTTCCTCTGGTGTCAGCGGAGCCGGGGGAACATCCAGGCACTCACTGGGTGGTGGAGTTGAGACCCGACACCTGGCTTGGTGTCCTGGCCAAGAGACTGTGGTTTTGTTTCCCAAAGTCAAAATGAAGGTGAGTCCATGGGTCAGTTTCCCACCCCTTCTGGATCTTGCTTCCACTTGCTGAGCAACCTGCACTGAATGGGTATGTCCTGCTTGGTGTCTTTATACACTTGACTCACTGACCGAGTCCCCGGGGGGGAAGGTGGGCGTCCCTGTTGAAATACAGCGCCCTTTATGTTGACTGCTGTAGCAGCAAAACCGACTAAATCCACGAAAACCCTTGCACACCCACTGTTGTTAAAAACTCCTACTCCAACTCTTTATATACTCTTTAAGCAGCCAAACGTTATCCCAACCATTTTTGTGGAGGTCCTCCCAAACTGTGCCCCGCTTTCGTGTTCTTTCGGGAGAATATGATGTATATGATGTGTGTGTGCAGGCAGGTGGGGGACTGTGCGTGAGTGTGTTTGTGTGTATGCGTGTGTCACTGAGGACCATCCCTATAAACACTGGCTGTCTGGTTGGGTACACGTGTTGGATGCCTTGATGTCTCGGGAGCAAACGCTCCAATCTGCTGGTTCCTTTATTACATGACCTTGGACAAGCACGCTTTTTGGATCGTTCCCTTCGGTTTTGATGAAGTTGTACCTCCTCATCTCGCTTCCCAGGTGCTGTCACTTTCCATTGCTCTCAAGGTGTTTCCTTGAAACAAAGTTCCTTATGTGCAAATTTGCTTCTTGCAAACGACACGTTTGCCCCGGAACGTTTATTTCCTCTGAGTTCCACGGGGGAAGGACCTCTTTTCCCTCGTTTGTCTGGCACCTGACAGGTAGCTGGGCTGTGCTGAGGGCCCATTAACATTCCCTGCGCAAGTAACCAATTCCACTGCAATTTTGTGTAAAGTAAGAATAAATGGGCCTGAGAATCCAAACGGCTTTATTTTGCTTACAGTTCATGAGCTTAAACACAAACCTGGTGGGTCGATGTTGGCTCCTAACAGGCTTTTTTAAAAGGCTCTACAGGGGCGCCTGGGTGGCTCAGTCGATTAAGTGCCTGACTCTTGGTTTCGGCTCAGGTCGTGATCTCATGGTTTATGGGATCAAGCCCTGCCTCAGGCTCTGTGCTGACAGCGTGGAGCCTGCTTAGGACTCACTCTCCCTCTCTCTCTGTCCCTCCCCGGCTCACTCTCTCTCTCTTCTTCTCTCAAAATAAATAAATACACATACATTTTTTTTTTTGTCTAAAAAAAGCTCTTCATTCTGTTGCATCACGGGGGCATGTTTTTTCTCCCCCCAATTTCTACTATTATTGCTAATTTTTCTTTCTTTTTTTTTTTTACCCAGACACCCTCGCTCACATTCACTTCTTCTGGAAAATTCTCTATTCTCCTTCCTCTTCCCCATCTATGTGGTTCTAGGAACGTTTTCCTTCGCGTGCCTTTGAGAGATTCCTGTTGAGGGATTTCACTTGAATTTTGCTGTGTAGCCAGATTGGGGAGAGAGTCTTCGGGAAATAGGACCACTCACTGCCTCCGGTATATTTTTCCTCTCCACTTGACTTTAACTACCTTGCCCTTCTTTAAATTCTTTGAGTGCCTTCCTGTCTCATTTGCAGCTCTTTATGCCCGTTTAAATCTCTCCACATCAACAAAGCCACTTATTTTCTCCTGGTTATTTACAGGCCCAGATGTTCCTTACTGCCTGCAGATTTTTCTACAAGGTAATCCAAGGACTGGCATTCCCACTGCGCCCCCCTCCCCGGCTCCCCTGTGCATGGTTTCTTCTATAGGAAGCATGAGCAACTCACATTGTGGGGGGACAGTTGACAGGTGGTTTGACCAACCCTACTCGTTTTACTGGAGACTTTTTCTTTCATGTAACTCTGTCCTCAAGGAGACTTTACACCCTGGATGCAGTGATGTACCGTGATGAAAATTCCCATTATTAAAAGGAAGCTTATCTTTCAAGGGTTTTTGTTCAGTCCAAATCTAATGATTTGTTTTGTTCAATGTAAGTTTTTTCAGTTTCAGAAATCTAAAAGATTGTAAAGATTGCAAATCCCATGCCCTGTATAGCTATTTGTCTCTTTGTAAATCTGCACTAAGCATCTCACCATATTTTATTTGACAATGAGCTTTACTAGCAACTGCAATGCCTAATGTAGTTCCTCAAAATACACCATTGTTTGTCTTACCCTTTGAGAAATTCACTTCAAAAAACGGGAAACCCAAGGGTATTCATTTTTAAACATTATCCCCTCCTAAATTTTAGTTTTCTAAACCATTTCTTGTTAAAGGAAATGGATTTGCATTGGGTTATGAATTACATGTTTGCTTTCTGCTTGCTTTGGTTTTTAAAATTCTTCGCGAATAAAGGTGACAGAGGTCAGATATGGAAGGAGGTTACTTAAAATATCTTTCCTGGGCATCTCATTCTCTGTTGGCTGACATCCCTAAGACCCGAGGAAGGTGTAAACTAAGATGAGAATAATTATGCAGGACCTGAAAACGTATTTGCTAGAAAAAGTGTCAGGAGGAGGCATGTGTGTCACGGGTGGTGGGCGACGGGGAGGGCTACGGGAGGAGGAAATACTTTACAACTCGGGAGACTATCAGTTAGCTCCGCGAGAGGTTAGGGAAAGGAATGACGGGTCCATTCAAGTCAGGTGAAAAGAGAACGCACGTCTAAATTCGCTGCTTGCATTTTTACGTGCGCATCAGTGTCTCTTTAATTGGCTCTTTCTGTTACAGTTCTGCTCCGATTTTGAGATCTGACATCACGTCCACATATTTAGCATCCGTCCTGGATGAGATAAATGTTGGGAAGAGAAAGAGATTTGGACTCTGAAAATTGGGGGGCTTGCCTTGGTGTAGACACGTTAGGTGTGCAATCTCGGGTAAGCTACCTACAGGACCTCACTTTTCACACCAAGGAAGTGGTTTATGATCTCCTCCTTGCATATTCACAGGAATACGGGAATATCGTAGGCATCAAATTATTGGATACGGCAAAATGTGTACGGACAGCACATGCACCCGACCCTAAAACACAGATCTGAACTGTGTGGATCCACTGATGGGAAGACTTTGTGGCTGTTAAATACAGTACGGTACATGTATTGCCTCTTTCTTATGATTTTCTTAGTAACATTTTCTTTTCTCTGGCTTACTTTATTATAAGAACGGGGCAGAGAATACATACAACACACAAAATCTGTGCTAATTGACAGTATATGTTATCAGCAAGGCTTCCTGTCAGTAGGCTGTTCACAGCTAAGTTTTGCTGAAGTCAAAAGTTACACGTGGACTTTCGACTGTGCAGGGGACGGGGGGTTGGGGCCCAACTCCTGTGCCTCCCAAAGGCCAAGGTCGACTCTAAACGGAAGGCTGCGTTTTCACTTACTCACCACCCCTCAGCTGTACATTTTGAAACAGTGCTTCTGCAAACGGGACTATGGAAACCCTTGAGGGTCTCAGGAAACCACAGTAGGGAGACTGAGATCAGAAAAAAATTTACGATAAGACGGGAGTTTTCTAGAGGCTCCAGGCTGTGTGGCGACATCACCTGGGATGATTCAGGGGGTGTATCCTAAGGTGTTCGAGAGCAGACAACGTACAGAAAAATTATGCACGTTTTCAGAACATAGCTGTCTATTTTCGATGCTTCCGCTGGGCTTTGACGACATCACCTCAGCTCCACTGGCTACAACTTTACAGCCTTGTTTTTATTCAATAAAACATTACCTCGAGAACACCAAGTTTTCCTAGAGCTTGTGAGGAAACACAACCAGAAGTGCGCTGTGGTCTTGCTTAGAAGTGATGTTTTCATTCTTTTCCCAAAAAATTTTATGGGTAAAACTCCCCCCCAAAGTTGGGATTTTGCAATTCCGTATCTTATTCTAAAATATCAGAATAGTCTTCACACAGTAGCTTTGTATACTAAAGGTGAATATGTACACTCCAAAAATGGATATTGGAAACTTGCTGTCTCAACCTAAAGCTCTCATATCTGCCTAAAAATGCTGGAAAGCGTTAAAACTGACTTACGAGAAAGTTCTCTGTGTCATGAAAGGGAAAAATCTGCTTAAATCAAGGGGCACGTGGGTGGCTCAGTCGGTTAAGCGTCCGGCTCTTGATTTCAGCTCAGGTCATGATCTTGTGGTTGGTGGGTTTGAGCCCCAAGTCAGCCTCTGAGTCCGCACAGAGCCCAGAGCCTGCTTCAGATTCTGTGTCTCCCTCTCTCTCTGCCCCTCCCCCACTCATGCTCACGTGTTTTCTCTCTCTCTCAAAAATAAATAAAATCTTTTTAAAAAATTAAAAAAAAAAACCTGCTCAAGACAAACAAACAAAAAAGAAACCTAGCTTGGTCTTTAAATTAGAAATAAAAGTCTGACAAAATGCAGTTGATTCTTGAACCACTTGGGGGTTGGGGTACCACTCCCCGCACAGTCGAAAATCCATGGGTAACTTTTGATTCCCCCCAGAACGTAACTACTTAAAGCCTCCTGCTGAAGCCTTACTGATAATATAGAGTTGATGAACACGTATTTTGTGTTCTATGTATCACATACTGTACTCCTACGATAATGTAAGCTAGAAATATAGAAAATGTTATCTTAAAAAATCTCAAGAAAGAGAACATACATTTACAGTCCTGTCCTGTACGTATCGGGAAAAAATCTGCACGTAAGTGAATCCACGCAGTTCAAACTCGTGTTGTTCAAGGGTCAGCTGTACGACCCTCCCTTGGCTTCCTAAGTGTTAATTTGTTGTCTTACTCACTAGAATAATAATATGATGTCAGTTAGATTTTGTGATCAATGCCTCAGAGTTCAAAGAAGGAACTGAGCCTTTTTTAACATCGATGTTACATGCTTATTAAAAGCCAAAACTTAATTGGTAGTGTTTTTCAAGTTTGACGAGAGGAAGGACACTGATGTGTCTTAAGGAGAAGTCAGTGTATTGCATTTGCTGAACAGGTGCACCCAACAGGTGAAAGGTTATTAACACTTAGCACCCTTGATGTGACCCAATTTCAAGTACGAAAAAAAAGCGAGTAAAATAAATGACAGAGCTTCAGCTTTCTGTGACTCTGATTGACATTTCCGTTGTTCCTCTAAATTTGCTTTTTTCCCTCTCCCTAGAGTATTTTTCATGAAAAATATTCTTAGCAATATCCTGGCCCAGGGCTAGCATATACTGAAATTAGCATCCCCAAAACCTCTAATTACAGGGAACTTGTCTTTTGCATCCAAGCAAAACGTGTCATTTGACGGAATCAACAGCCTGTCACATTTTTAACCAAGGTTAATTGTGAATCATGGGTTGTTTTCAAGAAGACAGCCCAAAAGTAAGTACTGGGACTCTTTCCAAAGTTGCAATGAATTTATGACACCTTTGATATGGACCGATTATTTATTAAAGTCTATGAAATTTGTCAGGACCGCTGGTGAGAAAGGATTTATTGGAACAACTAATATAAAATGTAATGAAATAGATTAAGCCTCCTTATGAAACATTAATATCCATTCAATCTGGTTATTACAACTCTGTATTTGGAATCTCCCCTTTGTGGACGCTGTGAATTCACGTTGTTGATGGTGTTTCAAGTCTTTATGCGCAGCCGAACCGCTCACTAAAAAAGCTTCCGAGAATGAGTGATATATCAAGTTCTGGATAGTGATCGTCTCACAGAGAAAGGTCGCCGTTGGGGAAAAGAGATCAATAGATTTCAACTCTACTTTATGTCTCTATATATTGATACTTCTCCATCTCCCTCCCGCCCTCTCTCTCTCTCTCTCTCTACTCTTGTAGAAGAATAAGAATAAAATAGAAACCTAATGTCGAGAGAGAGAGAGAGAGAGAGAGAGAGAGAGAGAGAGGGAGAGAGTGCAAATGAGCACGCGCACGAGAGGGGCCAATTTGGGGAGCCCAAGTATTTCCACCGTATACTTACTCATCCAGCAGGATTATATAAGGTAGTCTTTTTGGCTTAACCAGACAATGGGTACTAAGGACCCCCATTTTCCCCAGGAAGGTGGTAGACGATCACTTGTAAAGATTGTTAATACAAACCACGAGTGTATAGACGTTTGAAGAGGTAAGAGCTCGATTGTTCCGGAATCAGGGAGATAACTTCTTAGATGGTTATGTGTGTATTTTCAATTTCAATGTCCGCCTAACTTGGGTTAGTAAGGGGCGCTCCGTTCTCATAACTAGCCAAGCGATGGGTATGATTTGTCTTAGGTTTCCATCTTCTAGAAGCAGACTCTGAAATGAAGGTTCAAGTGAAAATAGTTTCTTTGGGAGGTGTTGGCGCAAAATGCTGTAGGGGAGTGGAGACGGAGAGCGGGAATGGAAGAAGGTTATAAAGGATGTGTTGTTGAGCCAGTCAGCACTGTGGGGCGATCAGAGCTTAGTCACAGTGTATAAAGGATCTGTTTCCTAAGAATGGGGAAGATCTATGGTCTCAAATGGTGGCGCCATGTTTTCTGAGCACCCCCTCAGAAGCCACTAGGAGAATGGTAGACCTAAGATCCCTTCTTCCAAATTATGGCTCAGAAGACCTCAGGACATTTATAAGTACCTTAACACATTGTCATTATTCAGAAATTATTTCTCACCACCTATTACTAGATGACCACCTGAGTAACACTGTGCCTTATTCCATCATTTTAAAAGTTGTGAAACCTAGAGAATTGGCTGAGTCCTTCCCAACCCCATAATTGGAAACGCATATGGAATTTACACATTAAACCGCACAGACAGAAGGAGGAGGCAATGTGCTCTGTGAACTCATTCTTCGAAGCCATGATCTCATGTCGCTGCTCCTACTTTAAAAGCACTCCCTGCCAAAAAACCGTATTATAAATAAAATCTGTGTGGGGCGCCTAGGTGGCTCAGTCGGTTAAGCATCCGACTTCGGCTCAGGTCATGATCGTGCGGTTCGTGAGTTCAAGCCCCGCGTTGGGCTCTGTGCTGACAGCTCAGAACCTGGAGCCTGCTTCGGAATCTGTGTCTCCCTCTCTCTCTCCCCTGCTCATGCTCACGCTCTCTCTCTCTCAAAAATAAATAAACATTAAAAGTTTTTCATAATAAATAAATAAATAAATAAATAAATAAATAAATAAATAAATAAAATCTGTGTTCTACCGTTTCACGCTTCTATATACTGCATAGCTCTTTCAAAATTTTGGATTATTAATGAATAATCTCACTTGCTTTCCAAGTTTTAAATAGTTATTTATCTCATTTGAGGACAGTGTGATTGGTATTCAGAAACAATTTTAAAGATGACATAGCCTCTTTTCAGTGGGGTCGGGTATGCGATTTATGAAGGCAGCTGTAGCTAGGAAATTGAATTGCCCATCTGTCAACCACCTGTGACTTTAAAAGTAAGGGCAAAAACAATACGTTTAATTAACCGAATTCACACAGTAGGTGTCAGGTAAGTAATTCTTTTAGGCTACTTGTTGCCTAAAGGAAACACAAAGTGAGAAGTGTCTGTAGAATCTGTAGATCTGGGCCACGTTGGCCAGTTTCATATCCCAATGTGTTACCCAGGCACAATTTGCACACATGAAGAAGCGGTAGTTTAAATTTCTAAAACAACCTTCGGAATTATCCATCGGCATTATTCACATAAAAAGAAATGTATCATTCACTTTTTAAAAATGCATACCCTAAACATTCCAACTCTAGCATCTGGGGGTATCTCCTGTATAAGAACCACACTTTAACCCGGAGGGACACAAGGCAGTGGTCAAAGGACAATCCAACTACCAGACCTGTGTTTGTTATTAAAATAATGGAATACTACTTGGCAATGAGAAAGAATGAAATCCTGCCATTTGCAACAATGTGGATGGAACTGGGAGGGTATTATGCTAAGTGAAATAAGTCAATCAGAGAAAGACAGATACCATGTTTTCACTCATATGTGGATCTTGAGAAACTTAGCAGAAGACGATGGGGGAGGGAAGGGGGAAAAATAGTTACAAACAGAGCGAGAGGGAGGCAAACCATAAGAGACTCTTAAATACAGAGAACAAACTGCAGGTGGTTGGGGGGGGGGTGGGTTAGAGGGGGAAAATGGAGGATGGGCATTGAGGAGGGCACTTGTGGGGATGAGCACTGGGTGTTGTATGTAAGCGATGAATCACGGGAATCTACCCCCAAAACCAAGAGCACACTGTCTACGCTGTATGTTAGCCAACTTGACGATAAACTATATTAAAAATTAACAAAAGAGTAAATTTCTTTTTTAAATGTTTCACACTTATTCGTCTACATGGACAACTAATGCCTAATGACTAGTTGTGTTTCCACGATGTTATGGACGGAGGGATAAAATGCCATGTGAGTCACATTAGGGTTTGCTCCTCCTGTGTCTCTATCAGACGTAGACCAGGGTCCCTTTCAGACCTGCACCTGTTTTCTGAATTCCTTGTTTCTCTTTATGGCTGGTCGTGCTGCGGATGCACTGGATATTTTCCTGAGAACAACCTTGTTTGTCAAGCCAGCTCTAGAGAGCAGTGGGCGAACGGTGCTCTGCCCTCGTGCTTTCCAGCAGGAAAGACATGATACCTCACAGATAAGTAGGAGACATATTAATAAATACAATGTTAATGCATTTTACACAACTTCCTTTTGAACATAAAAGCAATACATGCCTATTAAAGATAATCCGGGAAATACATTGACAATACAAAGAGAATAACAATCCTATTTAATCACAACACCCAGATAAAAACCACTCTTGCTGTTTTGATATACTTTCTGTTAGTCACACACACACACACACACACACACACACACACACATTTAAATAAAGAATCTATTTGTGCAATTTAGACCCCTCAACTTTACTTCATGTAAAGTTTCGGTGGTAAGTTCTCAATGTCTTTTGAATTCCAAATGCTAATAAAACAATCCAATGAAATACAAGAAAGCCCACAGTTTCTATTCAATAATGCTTTTTAGAAGATTACTGGCTTATGGCTCTACTGATCAGCATTGTTGCTGGTTCTGGCTTTGCCTGGTACCAAGTTGATTTGTGTGCATGTACGGGGGACCTCAGCCGTGGAAAATATTTGCTGTGTAAATACGAGCCATTGAGTTACTTGATGGATGGAATCCCAGTGTTTCTTTTTTTTTTAATATGAAATTTATTGTCAGACTGGTTTCCATACAACACCCAGTGCTCATCCCAACAGGAGACCTCCTCGATGCCCATCACCCACCCTCCCACCTTCAACCCTCAGTTTGTCCTCAGTTTTAAGAGTCTCTTATGTTCTGGCTCTCTCCCTCTCTAACCTCTTTTTTTTTTCCCCTCCCCCATGGTCTTCTGTTAAGTGTCACAAGATCCACATAAGGGTGCAAACATATGGTATCCGTCTTTCTCTGTGTGACTTATTTCACTTAGCATAACCCTCTCCAGTTCCATCCACGTTGCTACAAAGGGCCATATTCCATTCTTTCTCATTGCCACGTAGTACTCCATTGTGTACATAAACCACAATTTCCTTATCCATTCATCGGTTGATGGACCAGCGTTTCTTTTTTTTTTTTAATTTTTTTAAACGTTTATTTACTTTTGAGACAGAGAGAGACAGAGCATGAATGGGGGAGGGTCAGAGAGAGGGAGACACAGAATCCGAAGCAGGCTCCAGGCTCCGAGCTGTCAGCACAGAGCCCGATGTGGGGCTCGAACTCACGGACCGCGAGATCATGACCTGAGCCAAAGTCGGACGCTTAACCGACTGAGCCACCCAGGCGCCCCAAGGACCAGCGTTTCTTACACTGGTACCTCTACTGGACCATGGCAGTAGCACGCAGGATAAATGTGGAGACGAAGGAGAGGTCCCATGATGTCAAGGAATGGGGGCATTCAAGAAGAACCAATGCTGTGGAGAAGAAAAGAAACAATATAATGAGTGGAAACATGAGTGCACGGGGTTTCTGTAGCGCCCTGTGATGGCAGCCTTCGACTACATCAGTCTGCTGCTTGGACCACCTCTCTTGCTTAGTTCCTACTAGGCATTTGAATTAGGTTTTCAGCACACTTAGGGTGGAGACTGTCTTGCTTCTTGTTTTTTGCTGCATGTAATAGTGTTCAGTGGAGCGTAGGGTGGGCTAATTGGGGTGAACCAGGTTGTGCTAAAAACAAAACAAACAAAAAAACCAAAAACAAACCCAAACTCCCAGTGGCTTGTAAGAATGAGAGTGTTTTCCTGGCAATGTTGAATGACTCACATGGATCAGTGGGGTAAGGGACTCTGTCACTGTGCTCACTCAGGGACTCAGGAGAATGAATCTCGATCTAAAGACAAGACTTTATAATCATGGAGGCAGAGGAGAGTGCTCCAGAGTCAAGACCAAGCAAATGAAAGCTTCCACATTCATGTTTTTATCCGCTCAAACAACTCACATGGCCTCACCTAACCACAAGGGAGTCTGTCCGAATGACCCCGCTCTGTTGTCCGAGGGGGAGGGGAGATGGGTATCGGAAGCGTGTCCCGTTCATCTAGTTCTGCCTCAGCACTCAACAAACACCTGCCAGATGAACAAACTGAACACCTATCGAGTGGTGTCTTTGAACTTGACACGTGTATTCAAAGAACATTTATTAATTACATTCTCTGTGCCAGACAGGACAGTGGGCACCAGGGAAGGGGCGTCAGACTGCACGGGGAAACACTCAAAGAGGGGGAAATTCTGTTAGATTACCCGCTTAAACACGAGTTCTGTCACCCACCACTTTGTATTGAATCCTGCAACTTTCAATTCCAGGAGATGGCCTCGTTTTGGAAATGTGGAATCAGGATGTGGAACATTAATTTTCATCAGATGCAAACTTTTGTTTAGGTAGACACAATTGGGGGTCTTTCCTGTTCATCACTGACAGTTAAGATATGTCAATAGCGTCTTTCAGGACGGCCATTTTCTGCCCCATCAGTGTGATGAAAAACTCTGTTGTCACAGGCATTGTTTTAAAGCCCAGGACCCGCTTCATACTCACTAATTCAGAACGTCCACAGGCGGGCACTTGTGTGTCGAAATACTCTCCTGTACAATGAAAGCATCATAGAGAAAGAACACACGTTTAGCTAATAGTGTGTCCTCTGTGCGTAACACGGAAAAGGTCCAGAATAAATATTTGCGGTAGATTAATACGCACTGATGGTTAAGAACCTGGGAAAAACGAGGCATCCTACGAGGATGTAAGCAAATGCCACTTCGTAAGGGATCCTGCTGACCTGTAGGGATGGACACAGAAGATGATTTTCTTTGGATCCTTTCCTCCAACCTCCACATGGATGGAGAAGGGCGGTTGTGAGTAGATGGGTCCTCAAGAAATGTGGGATGTTCGCTTCACTTCAAGAACATGCAAGATGCCCCTGTGGATGGGGTAAGAAACCTCCAGACGTGGTGTCCCAGCAGCCCCTCGTCTCAGGTTTGCGGTGGGCACAGGAGCACAGGAGGCCGACAGAAACTCGACATACCTTCCAACTGGCTCCCTGCATTCTGGTCCAGCTCCTAGTGGCCAAAGTAAGTCCATGGTGAGCAGACTTGTCCCTTGTGACTTGGGGATGAGGAGTATGTGCAAACAACCCTTCATAGGAATGGCATCATCATCATTATCACGGCCACCATCACTTCCTGTCACGATTATTTATCACTATCATTAGGAATCCTAATCCTTCTCGCCATCTGAACACCCTTCATCATCTGCTTTCTGCTTCCTTCATGCCCCCCCACCAAATCCAACCACACTAAATCATTACTGACTCTAATTGACATAAAGAATGGGCTTTTGCCTCTTTTTATAATGCATCACACAGTGTGACAGTACGGCTGGCATACAGACAGCCCCAGAAGTGTTTGATGAATGAGTGGATCAACGCTGGTCTTAGAGCCTTCAAAGGCAGTACAAAAAATACCCTGCTTTGTATTTACGTGATTGAGTGTGTTTATTTGGAACATGTGTGTTAGATACTCACGCATGAATACCATGTATACAGACAGGCGTGTGCTTGATTGTACACATGCAGGTCCTGTGTGCACTTATATATTTGAGCGCATGTACTCACAGCTGTTAAAATGCTTTCGGCCGTTGTGTATTATTAGTGTAGCGGTGATGAACTTGTGTGACTTTAGTTTGTCCGGTGGTTTATGAAGGTTGAGCCAGGACCGTGGGAGGAAAGCCGAGGAAAAGAAAGTTCATAGTGTTGATGGCAGTGATGATGATGGGGAACCTGCTGGGCAGTGAAATCTGTGCAGAACTTCCAGGTGCAAATCGGGGTGTTACACAGGTGAGAGGGAGACGTGACCCCTGATGCCCGCAAAAGGGGGCAAACCACCTTCCGCTGTCCTAACAATGTCTACAAACCAACCTGTTGCCAAGGGCGCTTCAGCAGGACTATAAAACCACAGCAGGAAAAATAGAATAAAAGGAAATAATGGAAAGTTAGTTACTAAACGAAAACACTTCTCATCGTTAATTATCCTGTGTGATCAACTCCTCTGATTTTGCATTAACTTCTTGGATTAACAACTGCCTACAACCCCTCTGTGCTCTTGAGAGTTTCTAAATTTCCTCTTCTTTTTCAAGAACAGTAACTTTAGGGACACCTGGGTGGCTCAGCCAGTGAAGCATCCGACTCTTGACTTTGGCTCAGGTCATGATCTCGCGGTTCGTAAGTTCGAGCCACGCATTGGGCTCTGCGTTGACAGGGCAGAGCCTGCTTGAGATTCTCTCTCTCCTCCTCTTCTCTCCTCTACCCCAGTTGCACCCTCCTCTCTCAAAATAAATAAAATTGAAAAATAACAATAACCTTCACTAAAAAAAATCATTAATAAAAAAGAACAGTAACTCTAATGATGTCTCTGGATCTGATAGACAAAAATTTTACAAGAATTGTGTAGAATCATAATTTCCTTTCTCCAAATCTCCATAGGCGCTCTCCTCTTTTATTGTTGCTGTTGTTGTTAAAAATAAAAATAAAAGGCATGCTCTTAGTTCAAGTTGATAGTGCTTATATTTCTTTTTAAAAATTTTTTTTGAATGTTTATTTATTTTTGAGAGAGAGAGAGACAGAGAGAGAGAGAGACAGAGCATGAACGGGAGAGGGGCAGAAAGAGAGGGAGACCAAGAATGGGAAGCAGGCTCCAGGCTCTGAGGCATCAGCACAGAGCCCAATGCAGGGCTCGAACTCACGAGCCGTGAGATCATGACCTGAGCCGAAGTCGGACGCTCAACCAGCTGAGCCACCCAGGCCCCCCATAGTGCTTATATTTCTTATTAGAACTTTCCCAAATAGTACAAAAAAGATGACGGACATGGAAAAATCAAACCTTCTAAGAACTTATCCATCAGCGGCTTTGTTAGAGAATCATCATTGGGGAAGATAACGTACAAATGACAGAAAGGCGATCACAATTTATTGGGTATAAATTGCAGCCCCCTGCTTATCGGGGTCTGTTGCCCAGAGTTTATTAAAACCCAAACTCTGCTGCTCAGCCCATGTGACCATCTGATCGGCACACGAGTACCAGACCACTGCAAATGACAACACATTCCCCAGATGTAGAGGATCTGGAGAACCCACTGGGTAATCGATGACTGGTTTTTAAACAGGGAGGCATATGCCAAAGGTGTTGGACTGGCTTGTGGAAATAGGATGGCATGGAGAGACAGAGCCGCCCGAGTTACAGGGTTGAGATCTGGGCACGGTTTTGCTCCGGTAAGTAGGGCATATAGCAAGCCATGTGCCGGGCACGCCGTAAATGTATATCTACCCTCCAAATTCAGGCCTAGAACTCATCCATAGGAAGTCAGAAACGTCAGCTGATTTCTTACGTCCCTACATTACACTTTGCTGAGTTTGTACCTTTTTTGTAAAAGCGATGTTATTTTGGAAATGCTATTTGGAACCAAACTATTTAGAAATCGAGGACAACGTAAGTGTTCTAAAGACCATAGGTGGCCATTTACTTGTAATTTTTTTAATGTTTATTTATTTTTGAGAGAGAGACAGACAGGCTGAGAGTGGGGTGAGGAGGGTGCAGACAGAAAGAAAGGGAGACACAGAATCTGAAGCAGGCTCCAGGCTCTGGGCTGTCACAGAGCCCCATGTGGGGCTTGAACCCATCAACCGTGAGATCATGACCTGAGCCAAAGTTGGATGCTTAACAGACTGAGCCACCCAGGTGCCCCGATGACCATTTACTTTTAGATGTATTGCTACATGGGAAGATTCTCCAATTATTCATAGATTTTTTTTTTTCCTTTGGAGAGGTAGTATTATTTTTTTCTAAGATTTTAAAGTAATCTCTACACCCAATGTGGGGCTCGAACCCACAACCCTGAAATCAAGAGTCACATGCTCCACTGACTGAGCCCACCAGGTGCCCCTGGGAAAGTAAGATTTTAATAATAAAAACAATTTTTTTCTAATCTTCACTGTCTATGTTTTCCTAAAACTTGTTATGTATTAAAATGCTTTTTTTAAAAAAGTTTAAAAATATTCAACAATATGTTTTCTAAAGGAGAGAGAGATGCAAATTTGAATGGAGGAAGTGTAGGTTTGTCAGGGAGCAATGAGATACTCACTCGGGAGTCTTCCTCTCTGTCGCGTTCCATTCGGATTGAAAATGATGGTTTTCATGGCTACAATTAGCTCCCAACAATTTATATTCACCCTTGCTGGGGCTCAGACCTCGCTCACGTTTTTAATTCCTTTGAGGGAACTAAACAGATTTTGCTTTGCCCATGATACGGAACGTTGGAAAAAGCACTGCTCTCAAAACCTAAGGCGGACGAACTAAAAACCACAGCTTACGTCTAACCTACCACCGAGCTGAGCTTGCTGGGCTGTTTTGCACCCTGAAATCCATCGAGGGCCAGGGAGCCTCGGACGGCACGGACTGTTCCAGATGTGCAGAGCACCAGGGAAGGGATGACCGCCCAGAACTGGGTAGGACACATTTCAAGAAGCTGCTAACGGCTGGGAGCGGGCAGCGTGAGGTTATGGAACCTCCAGCCATCCTGGACATAAGGAGAAGTTGCATGCACCTGCAGAGTGTTGCCTGAGCCCCACACCCCTCCCCCCCAACTTCTGCTCATGAGAAACGCAGGAGTGAAAATGGAGAAAGGCTGTGTTGGTGGCACAGGTGAGCGGAGGCAGCTTTGGCGGCCAAAGCACGATCCCGTACACCTGTCCCCCTGCCCCCATGGGGTCCTTTCCTCCTATGACGCAAAGCTTTGAGGCTACCTGCCTGGCCGGCAACATGCTTGAGTTTGCCCCTTGCGGAAGACTTTGGGGGCAGGGGAGGGTTGTGTATGGCGGTCTTGGAAGGCAAATCCAGAAAGCACGCTGTGGCAGAGAAACGTGCCCCTCCCGAGCTTCCAGAATCCCTCGGTGGAAGGTGGGGCAGTCACTAATGGCGAGTGTGATCAGCCGGCTTGGGTTCCAGATCCGAGTCGGACCTGCACGGTTTACTCCAAGCCCGCGTTCCGCATCACGATGATTCCAAAGCCACCGTGTGCTCTGAACGCTCACACATTTTTGCCCCTAATAACAGTAATCACTTAGGTCTGACAGTGTATTATGGCAAACTTTTTACCTAACCAAGTGTGAAAGAGAAAATCATTATGTGTCTGCTGATTGTTGTCATATACTATTTTATTTATCAACAACACTTCCTCCATGAATGATTTAATACGAGGAGGCATAAAATATGCATGTGTTTGGAAATCCAATTATCCAGCTGAAAAGCTCTCTCTTACTACGGCTTCCTTTCCTCGGCTGCTCTCCAGTTTCCCTTTGAACGTCCGGAAGGGTGATTTTTGCACCTGGCTCTTTCTGGAGGTCAGATGGGTCACCTGCCATGTCGCTCTGAGAAAACGGGGGCTATTAGTTCAGGATCCAGTAGGAAATCTAACTCAGGAGAATCACAAAATCGGGCTTAAACTGTGTTTAAAGTCATGGTTTAAAGCTGTTTAGAATACACCAGCGATGTATTGAACATGCATTAGGTTCCAGACTCAGTGGCGAACAACCTGAACAAAGCCCAGCCTCCCATCAACTTACATCCGGGTGAGGAATACAGTCGATGAACAGACCGCTGAATAGCAAGCAAGGTCATGAACATTGTGGTGGGAGGCACAGGGTGTCCCAGGACAGTCTAGCAGGGGCACGGGTCAGATGTGAGGGCTTAGGAAAGGCTTCCTCAGAAATTTAGGTCCACGCTGAGGAATAAATTGATTGAAGTGGGTCCAGCAAAGGAACTCAAGGGAAGTCAAGGGAAGTCTTCAGACAGGGGGAGCAGCAGGTGCTGCCCTAAATGCCAGTCCACACACCTCCCATGCACGCACCGCCCAGCCCTGTGTGCATGTCTGTACCTCCCCTCCTGTCCAGCTGCTAAAGGAGACCTGAGGGCGGAGGAAGTAATGCCCCCCCTCCAAGAAACCATCAGTCAATCAGTATTTAACAACCCCTCTGCTTTAAAAAAAAAAAAAGTAATGTTTATCTATATTTGACAGAGGGAGGCAGAGTGGGAGCAGGGAAGGGGCAGAAAGAGGGAGACACAGAATCCGAAGCAGGCTCCAGGCTCCGAGCTGTCAGCACAGAGCCCGACGCAGGGATTGAACCCACAAGCAGTGAGATCATGACCTGAGCGGAAGTCGGATGCTCAACCTAGTGAGCCACGCAGCCGCCCCTAACCCCTTCAGCCTTGAATCTTGTGTGGCCCCACGACTGCTGCGGTCTATGTGACCATGTGGCAAGGTGCCGTTACCGAGCCCAGCTTACCAGGGTTCACCTGCTTCTGTTTTCCTTCTTGAACTTTGCCTCCAGCGTGAGAGTGAGCCCGGGCCGCTCAGGACGAGAGACCATGAGGGGGCTCGGCCAGTCTTCCCAGCTGAGTTCGTCTGAAATTTCCCTACAGCCAACTGGAGGAAGAGAAACCCCCAAACCCACAAAAACTCACTAAGCTTAAACCCGTCAAGGTCCGCACAACTGCCTGGTGTATGCATTGTCCTCTGAATAACAGTAAGTGTTTATTGTTTGTGGTTGTTGAATGTGGGGGTTACTTATTACACAGCATTACCATGGCAACAGCTAACAGATACAAAACACGGCATGATTATGTGGGCGTATTTTTAGGTTCGGAGAGTGAGTTCATTATGCAATACACAGCTTTTGACCACCTTTCTGCTATCTGCATCATCCCTCACGGCCCTCTCCCTGGCCCTTCGGTCCCTAGTAAATAGATTCCCATTTATCCTTTAGCCAATAGGGAAAAAGTTGTTGGGGGTTTCATAGTTGACAACTGGTTTAAACACCAGAATGACTAACGATGTATTAGAGACTTAAAAATACTCTACAATGTGATTAGTTCTGATTTCAGTTGTTCACCACATGAGTCTCCTGTATCCGTTTAGCAAAGGTCAACCTTCACCCACTTGAAGACAAGGCAGGGAGTACGTTGAACAGACATGGAGTGTCTCACAAAATTGTATCTTAGTTCCAAAGACCCTGACCTGTTAGTTAAAACCGAGTGTACGTAGGCATCCTTCATTAGCAGAATGCTGTGGATGTCCAAACTTCCTAAACTTTTTTTCTCTACCTGTGTTCAATATTCCAGACTTTCTTCACTCCATTGGCTTAAAGGAAACGCCTCACCTTTGAACCCCTCTAACCTTCAAATGTCTCCACTGTTCTTTTTTGTTTTCTTTTCTTTTCTTTTTTTTTTTTTTACATTTATTTATTTTTGAGAGACAGAGAAACAGAGCACACGTGAGGGGGGCAGAGAGAGAAAGAGACAGAGTCCAAAGCAGGCTCCATGCTCTGAGCTGTCAGCACAGAGCCCGACGCGGGGCTCAAACTCACGGACTGTGGGATCGTGACCTGAGTTGAAGTCGGACGCTTAACCACCCAGGCGCCCCATCCATTGTTCTTTTTGGTTACTCAGGTAGCAGCTCGGAGCAGAGACACTTGTCACCCGCTGGGACAGATGCAGCCGTTAGACTTCCTTAGTGAAAATGCTGACTCCACATTTGCATCCTTGCAGGGACGATCTGAATCCAGACAGCGCAAAAACCGCTCTCCTGATTCCACTCCACTGCACCTTTCAAACTGGTAACATCAATTAAATTGAACTTCCTGCCTGAACTGCTGTTTGGATCTTATTTTCTCCTTTCGGAGAAACTCCGCTTCCCTTGACTGTAAGCGATGGGCTCCCCAACCCACCCCAAACACACGGACCCTTGGGATCGATCACACGTTGCAAGTTGGTCCTGTCTGGTTTTCTCACCTGTGTGATTCTGAAATACCTTCTCTGGTGAAGAAGGAGGCTGGAGATGACATCACTGTGGTCCCCTTAGAAAAGCCAGAGATGGGACAGGATTGTGACCTGCGTGCTCACCACGGCTCCTCGCTGAGGGACTGGAAGGGGAGACCACAGAAACCACTTGGTTCTATTTTCATTTCTCTCCTCTTCGATTATTCGCACACATCCCAGGGGCAGACAGACTGGCTGCCGATTCTCCGGGAGAGTCCAGAAGAAGTGATAATAACCTCCCTTCTCCTATGACGACTCTGGAAGAAAATGAAGCAATTGACTTGGATTCTAGATTATTCATCCCAGAATAAAACAGCCCTTCGTTTCAAATTAGGTGCACAGAATTCCTTTCAAGAGGATAAATCTGAGTTCGTCATTAACATCTTCATCAACCTCTATTTTCTTTTTTCCCTTCAACAGACCCGTATTTCTCTCTGAACACTCCATGCCTTCTGTGGGACGCTGGAATCGGGGGCAAATCTGGTGTGGTTCCTGCTCTCAAGGATCTACGAAGCTTCCGGTGTGCTCTATTTCTGATGTCAGCTTTCATTGGATTTTCTCGTGGTGCCCCAAAACATCCGTGTTTCATTCAGGAAAAAGGAGACAAGTCACATTTAATGATTCTATATCCTTCGTGCGTGTTTGGTACCTCTCCTTACACGGCTGCTGTCGGTGGGAAGGTCACAAATCCTTGCACTCCTGAACTCACTTGTGACTTGTTTTGGCCGATGTAACGCGAACCACAAATGACAGCCGTCACTTGCACCACGAAGCTGTAGGAGTCAGCATGCTCTTTGCCATGTTCTCTTTTTCCATCGGCACGACGACCAGCAATGGTCCTGGGAGGCGATGCTTTGCCAGCCAGGTCCCCAGCAAGAAGTGGAGAAAAGCCACAGCCCATTCCCAATGAATATGCAGAATGTGTAGGAATTAAGCATTTGACTACAGCGGGCATAGATACTCTGATAATCCTCACTGACGTAACATGATAGCGACCCCCAGGAGAGAGCACAGTTTACATCGTGTTTTATTACCTTGTATACGTCTAAACCTCCTGATCGCCCTGTCCTCTGAATGTCTTCCCTCTGACATGACATCGGTAACTCCACATTTCTATGATTATGTATCTATCGTTCCTTAAACATAAATCTGTGATACTGGGTGTGGGTAGAATGTCGCCGGGAGGGGGCCACAGGTGGATGGGCAGAGAGATGAAAAGGTGCACGGATCAGACACCCTGTCCCCACAGGTCCCATGCGCACACCTCACCCTGACGGGCCAACCGTAAATTCGAACTGCATTTTCATAAGTAAGAAAAGCTGCTTAGGGATTCACGAGGGTGAGCTCACCCCAGGGAAGGGAAAACAGCCGTGTTCTTCCTTCCTGGCACGTGGCCTGCTGACCCTGGAAACTTGCTTGGGATTGATGAATATTTATGAAAACTACCATTTCAATTAAAAGATAAATGCTCCGGGCTCAATTAATTGGGCTGAAGAAAAAAAAAATAAAAGACTTGCTTGGGTTCCACATAACAAATGACGGCAGAGGTTGTCTTTGTTCAGAGCCCCAGAAAACAGCTCAGGAGTTAGAGATTTAGGGAAGGGGCACACCCTGAAAGCATTTCTAAACCAAGTGACTTTGAAAACGCATCTGCCGTCTTGACTCGTTGACCTGAATCACCGGGGAGTGGGACTGGGTTTTAAGGCAAAGCTGTAAAAGTTGGAAGCTGTGTTACCAAAAGCCACATCCCATGGGCACCCAGGGCACCACCTCTGCTTCTGTTCAGTCCCCCCAAACCGGGAGCCTCCGCCTGACCCCTGTTATCATTGCCATTCAGTGCAGAGAGCGACACGGGTGGGACCCAGCCCACAGTGACCCACGAATCTCTTCCAAACTCCCGGTGTTGTTGGGGAGACAGGCTGGTGAGTATCTAGGAAGTCACTGACCAGGTTGTTTAAGAAGACTTGCTTCTTGGGGTGCCTGGGGGCTCAGTTAAACATCCGACTCCAGCTCAGGTTATGATCTTGTGGTTTGTGAGATCGAGCCCCACGTCGGGCTCTGGGCTGACAGCTCAGACCCTGGAACCTGCTTCAGATTCTGTGTCTCCCTGTCTCTCTGCCTGCTTGTGCGCTCTCTCTCAAAATAAATGCATAAATATCAAAAGCAGAAGAAGAAGGAGAAGCAGCAGCCTTGCTTCTCTGTGATTGATTGTCCCTGTTGTCTTTATTTTAAACGTGCTTTCATGGTGCCCATGGTGAGTCTTATAAATAAGTGAAACAGAGCGGACAGAGTCACCAGGGTGCAGAGCTCAGGATGTTTGATTTGTGTTTCACAGTAAATGAAATCAGTTCCCGTTTAGGGCAAACCAGGGTGGGCGCCGCCCCCCCCCCCCCCCCCCCCCCCCCGGTAGTAGGGGCTGAGCTTCTAAAGAAGGACGTTCCCTGCGCAACGCGCACTTAGCATTGCGAGGGCTCCGGGCCTCCTCTCTGCTCTGCTTTTCATGGTCCCCAGATATCGGCCCCCAAGACTGTGTTCCCAAGCGCGGGGCTGACAGAGTAAAGATAACCCTTCTGACGACTTGATTGCAGGAAGCTCAGTGTCCGTGTGAGGGACGCCATTTGGCTATGAGTAAGAGGAAACATATTCATTGCTGATTTTGCATTTCAATTGTTTTAAAAGCAAAGAGAAACAATAAATAATCCTTGAGAGAGGCCCTTCAAAGCTGCTGCAGAAAATATACAGAAATGTTGTGCATCTGGTTAATATTTGCTCTAAAAGGCTGCTTCTGAGAAGCCTGAAGGTGTTAAGTCCCCAAGAGATCTCTCCGTACAGCATCACCAAAGGTCATCCTGATGGGACCTCAGTCTCGGTTGCCATGGACCCTATGTCTCCGGGGCCCTGACGCGGAGCGGGGCCCGTCTGCCACCCTGGGTTCTCGGCCCCCCCATCCGCACCTCGCTGTGCCCCATTTCCTGATCCACATGGCATCACAGCCAGGCGGGGGCAGCTGGCTGGGGGAGCAGAGCCGTGAGTCTGAAGGTACAGGCTCCCGGGTTTTCCAGTGTCCACAGATCAGTCTTAGAAAGATGGGACACAGTCTGTAAGTAACATGGTGAAAATTAACACTGAACCTTCTCTTCCACGAAATCATGCAAAGGCAACAAAGAGAACAACTAACCAAAGTGCAATTTCCTATTTTCTATGAAACTGTTAGAATGTTCATGTCACGTAAGGGAAGCAATGCCAACCACATCAGTGCTGGCAAAACGCAGACAAAAGAAGAGGAGAGAACCATTACGGATCTATCGATAGAAGGGGGAGCCAGGGGAAATAAAAATTTTGAATATCAAGTCACACCTGGCAAATCAAACTACTCAGAGCCCTTTTGGTTCATAACGGGGACAGGGGACAGGCCATGATGGATTTCCTGGAAATGGTTTCATTCCAAGAAGCAGTAGAGACGGGCCAGGGGAAAATGTTTTTCCAGATAAGCCCTATTGGCAAACACAGCTGCCGAGTTTCCAGAAGGTCACAGAGAAGGTTGTCCAGTGCACCCTCGGAGGACAGAAGGTGCCTTTAGCAATATAGAAAGTATCTTTAAGGCATTTTCTTACTTGTAGAAAGAATTAGCAAGAGTGGAAGGCCTCAGTGTGACGTCAAGCTGCTTGGCCTGGAGATTCGCAGGTGCCGTTGGACTCACACAAGCAGCCGTGTACTCTGGACGCTCTCGCTTGCTGTGGCCACACGAAACATTCCGTGCCATCACTTGAAGTGAAGGAAAACACAGCAGAAAGAGAGAGACACGGAGTGCTTTTCTGAGTTTCGAGTTTTGCAATTCATGGCCCTCATGGGGACCAGAAGGTGCTCATGGGTGACTACAGAATGCTTAGGCGACTTCATAAATTGACAATTCACACACACACACACACACACACACACACACACACTCACGATCCTCCTCAAAGATTAAACACCCTCTAATAGGTTAGGTGGGACAGGGAACACGTCATACACTACGGGTGTAGGGCCCTGAAAATCGAGACCCTTTGTACTGTCCTGCTGACTGCCCAACAGGAGACACCGGCAACATCACAAACACTCAGCACATTTTAAAGCAGACGGTAGGAAGAGATGTCATCTGGCCTGTCTCTTCCGCTTCTCGGAATGAAACCATTTCCAGGAAATCCACGACCTGGTGTCTCCCGTCCCCATAATTAACAAAAAGGGCCTGCTTTTCCTGTTTGAGCCCAAGGAAATGGCACAACCCCAGCTTAGAACATAACTTATGATCTTCCCGGGAGCCAGGCGTGGGGGAGCAGTGTGGAGCCCCGTCTGCTGCCCCGGAGAGAGGATGGCCGTGACATCTGGGACCTGCGTCTGGGACCAGGCGGGGGCTCCACAGTGGCCCTGCACGGGCCGCCACAGCATGCCAGCTGCCAGCCCAGACGGCCATGCGGACGTCTCTTCAAGGCTGTGCCCCCAGTACCCGGGGATGAACTGGCCCCTGCCCCAGAAGTTAGAGAAGCGAAGGAACCCTCAAGCGTCTGAGATGTACAGCAAGGAGGCTTAGCACAGAAATTGGGCTCATTTACGGAACATCCTTTTGGTGCCTTTTGAATTTACGGCCTGAAACCTTGGGCGCACGGTCTACGCAGACCTGTGAGGTCCAACCCGTGCCTCCCACTGTCTCTGCAGGAACCGAGGGTGACCTCCTTACAAGCTTCACAAGAGCACACGCGGGCAAATCTGTAAAGGCACTCCAATAAATAAGAAGGGCTCTGTACCCTGCAGCCCTCTTACTCTGCATGTTTTTGTGACGGTACAGTCTTTCCTATCGCTATGCGTATTAATAAGAGTAAAGGAGACGGGTTACCCTTGCTTTCCCCACGCCGGAAAGCCTGCTATTATGTTGGGAGTGAACGTTGCTGGCAGCTCTCTTCAGTGGAGACCCCAGCCCGCTGCACGCCATTCCCAGAAGGAGGAAAAACATGTCTACCGACGGATGGTTGCACTGTTGAACGGGTCAGCTCTGCGGATCCCCACCGTGAAAATTAAAGAACATTGGAGGGTCACCTTCTGAGCTGCAGGAGAGGCAAAGCGAGTGATGGGGGGAAAACGCACATTTGTGTTGTCTTTTAGATACGTGTCGGTCCACGTCCCTAGGAAATCACACTCGGGCCCACTGGGAGAAAGTCAAGACACAGACTGGGGCCCCCTGGGACCCAGGTCTTGGACACGGTGTTGACGTTACAGAATAAAGTCAGGGCTGCATGTGAATGGTCACAGACTGATGGCAGACACAGCCTCCTGTTACAACATGATGCTCACCATAAGCGAAAGGGCATCTGGCCGTCTACGGCTCCTCATTAAATGGCCAACGAATCCTTCCAGCCTCTGCCTCCAGCTCTAATTTTTAGCCAAGCTGGAGAACACAGTTGTGCTGGAGCTGAAGACAGTGCAGGAGAGGCGAGGGAGTCTGGGGTGAGGACAGAAAGGAGCTTGCTGGATTTTACGCGTGCATCCTCTTTGAGATGTAAATGGGAATGCCGCTAGGTCTGGTAAATACCAAATCGATACAGTAGAAACGAGTGGCTGCTGTAGAAAATTCCAGCTCCGTAGTCATTCCCGAGAGACCCATTCCCTTTGTTAAACGGGGAGTTTAGAAAGTATGACGATGTACCTTCACCCAATAAACCACCTGCCTCGTGTGTCCAGAGAGGCCAAAAGGAAGCTGTAATTGGGAAATCATTTCTCACCATGTGGTTTACCGTAGTTAATGTTGGAGTGGGGGCCGCCTAGAAGCACACCCCCTCCCCGGCCACATTCCACCAGAGACACATGACCCCACGGTGCAGGGGGGGGGGACACACCAAAGACGTGTTGCAGTTTCATTTATCGAGTAGGGCAAGCCATTTATCTTAGATTTATGGGAGCTTGGAACATACGGCATCAATCTCCACGCTTATGGTCTTTCGACTGTGTTTCCTGTCTTCGAAAACACCAAGACGCCAGGAATTCTGAGTCTTGGGACCCAGAATACTAACCACGTGCAGCATGCAATGAAGCACAAGCTAAGTGCTCCAGTCACGAGCACCTGTTAGGTTAGAGAGTAGCCATGATAGCAGACATCGTGGAATTTAAAACTTTATCGGCGATCTAAAAAGCAACAGTACCCACTGAGCCTCCTTCCAAGGCGGACCAAGAGAATGCCGTTCTATCCGAACTCAGCAGAAATCCATCGACTGCTGAGAAGAGTTCTCGCCTGGATCGATCCCTCCTCCTCATTCACTGACAAGATCCTGGGCCTCAGTTGGACGCGCTCGCTCCGACACGAAACAGCACCAGTTCTGTCTTCTGAGTATGTTTGTCACGTCATCAAAGTGGCCGAGGAAAGCAGCGCTGAGTTAAAAGAAACACTAAATTGCCTCCTTCCTGCTTATGGAAAAATTGATTTATCTTGAAGTCACACGTGATTTTCGTCCTGTTATACTGCAAAACGCATTTCTGAGAGTCCGGTTAGTGTTATGGGATGGCGTGTGCAATATTAAAACGTGGCCAGGCTGTGAGCGCCCAGCCCGGAGCCCAGCCATCGACGTGGTTCTCATGCGTGCTTCTTCCCTGCACGACAGCGAGGGAGCCTGCCTCTGGTTAGGGGACCAGGCGGGAGGAAGGGTCATGGTAGCATCAGTCTTTTTTTTTTTTTTAATGTTTATTTATTTTTGAGAGAAAGAGACACAGGGAGACAGAGCATGAATGGGACAGGATCAGAGAGAGAGTGGGAGACACAGAATCCAAAGCAGGCTCCAGGCTGCGAGCTGTCGGCACAGAGCCTGACGCGGGGCTCGAACACACGAACTGCAAGAGATCATGACCGGAGCTGAAGTCAGACGCTCAACTGACTGAGGCACCACGGCGCCCCACACTAGCATCAGTCTTCAATTCCTCCTGGAGCTGAGGCATCAGTGGACATTGGAAAGACATGCATGGTCCTGGATGGACAGCGTCATTACCGTTTCTGGATGCAGAGAGCACTGAGCCTCACGGGTGGTCATGTCAGCTGGCTCTCCCGCGCAGCCAGGTTTAGCAAACATCAGGAACAGGTCTGTGGCCTTGGGTTAGGTGGGTTTCTGAGCATACTCGGAAGCAAAGCCCTTGCTTCCCTCTGTGCACAAAGAAAAGAGACAGTTCACCCGGAACAGTTCAGTACAGATCAGTTCCTAAACCAAACCCCAAATCTAGAGATTTACATTGGCAGCGACAGGCTATATTTGGCCCCCGAATATGTTCCTCAATCCCTTTGTTTCTTGCAGGGCTGAGTCTGCTCGATGTTAAAAAAAAATGTTCAGTTCATTGTCAGTATTTGAAACATGGGAGTGGGGTGGGGATGCCATAGCACATTTTGGGTTTCGGCCTTCTCTTGGGAAGCAAAAAGACACTCTTTGTCCTCAGTGGCTTTAAGAAAGAACAAGGAAGTGGTGCCTGGGTGGCTCAGTCGGTTAAGCGGCCGACTCTGGCTCAGGTCATGATCTCAAGGTTTGTGAGTTTGAGCCCCACATCGAGCTCTGTGCTGACAGCTCGGAGCCTGGAGTCTGCTTCGGATTCTGTGTCTCCCTTTCTCGCTGCCCCTCCCCCGTTCATGCTCTGTGTCTCTCTGTCTCAACAATAAATAAACATTAAAAAAACATTTAAGAAAGAGCAAGGGAGCATCTTGTGCCTTTGGACGGGGCTTGGGCTCCTCAAAATCCTAGTCTCCCCAGCGTCTGTAATTCCGGCCAATTTGATAGTCCCACCTGGCCCTGGTAGGCATGTAAATTTCTCACACCCAAATTAAATAAAAATAAAGTAAAATAAAATACTCACATATATATTTTTTCATACATCCTTCTTACATGAGCCATTCTCTTTATTCAATTTATTTTGTTTATTCAATATGAAGTGACCACACCTCTTTCTATTGAATATTTGTTTTTATGTTATTTTAATTTTTTTATTTTAATTTTTTTAAGTTTATTTCTTTTTTTTATTATTTTTTAAATTTTTTTTTAACGTTTATTTATTTTTGAGACAGAGAGAGACAGAACATGAACAGGGGAGGGGCAGAGAGAGAGGGAGACACAGAATCTGAAACAGGCTCCAGTCTCTGAGCTGTCAGCACAGAGCCCGACGCAGGGCTCGAACCCACGGACCGTGAGATCATGACCTGAGCCAAAGTCGGACACTTAACCGACCAAGCCACCCAGGCGCCTCAAGTTTATTTCTTTAGGAGAGACAGAGACAGAGCATGAGCAGGGGAGGGGCAGAGAGAGAGGACGACACAGAATCCGAAGCAGGCTCCAGGCTCTGAGCTGTCAGTACAGAGCCTGATGCGGGGCTCGAACTTAGGAGCCGTGAGATACGACCTGAGCCGAAGTCGGACAGACGCCCAACCCACTGAGCCACCCAGCCGCCCCTGTTATTTTAATTTTTGACATTTATTGTTGAAGTACAGTTGTCATTGCTGAACACTCTGCATGGCTAAGTGTGATACATCTGGGCTCGGGCTCCCCTGAATTTGATCGTCACCAGGTGTGTGACCTTGGGCAAGTCGCGGACTCCGTGAGCCTCAACGTCTTCAGCTGTACAAGGGGACAATGATGGGACCTGCCTCTTTGGGTCCTGGGAGTTTAAATGAGATACACAGGACGTAAATGGGAAACCCGGGCCTGGGCCTGGCATACAGAATCCTCTCTGCTGGCATTGCTGTCCCTGCTACTGGCCCATTACCAGTGATTCTGTTCTAAAACAAGGGTTTCAGAATAAAGATCCAGCCCACCATTGCCCATCACTCAGCCTTCCCTTCTGCCTTCACGCAGCCCAGAGACGGAGACGGTCTGAGTTAGCCACGCCTCATGTTTGCCACCTTGATGTTCCCTCCTGTCACCTGGGCTGTTAACCACGTGGGTCCACACATCAGGTGAGAAGAGCTGGTGATGATTCCCCCGGGAGCTGGGGCAGGCCTGGTGGGAGGAAAGAGTTTTGACACAACGCCATAAAACGGAGCATTTTTTTTAAGTTTCCCAGGAATGGCGTGTTTGGGGGTGGCTCAGTTGGTTAACTGTCCGTCTTTGGCTCAGGATCTCGAGGTTGGTGGGTTCAAACCCCACATCAGGCTCTGTGCTGACAGCTCGGAGCCTGGAGCCTGCTTCGGATTCTGTGTCTCCCTCTCTCTCTGCCCCTCCCTGCTCCTACTCGGTCTCTGTCTCTCTCAAAAATAAAGATAAATTTTTTTTTTTAAAGTTTCCCAGGAATTAAAGCAGAGAAAAGGAAAAGAAAGACTCTCTAGGTAGCCTCCTTTGGTATAATTTTCTCCTTTTTGTATCTGATAATAACCACCTTGCCCTGTGTCCTACTGATCGGTCTCATAATAGCACAAATGGAATAATTTATTCACTCATTCACGCATGCATTTTTATCTTGAAAACCTGCTTTGTGCCAGCACCATTTTAGATACTGGGTTTGTTGAGACAAAGACGACAGAGACACTGTCCATCCTCAGGAACGTTCGGTCTAGTGGTTTGGAGACTGCAAAAAGTGACTAATGAAAGCATTTCAGACTCTGACAAATGTTATTACAAACACAGATCTGGGACAGTAGTTGCAGATTATAAAAGGGTCTCAAGGAAGGAAACCTGCAGGGTGAGACTGAGCCAGCCATGGAAAGGTCTGGAACAGTAGCTCTAAGCAGACGGAACAGCGAGTGTGAGGGCCATGAGGTTCTAACGAGGGACGTTCACAGATCAGACAGGCCTCCACAGAGTGTGGCAAGCATGTACTCTCCCTGATCCAGCAATTCGATGAGACAGGCGTTACTTTCATCCCCATTTTATGGATGAAACAATCGAGGCAGGAATACACATTCTTCTCATGCACACATGGAACATGCACCAGATCAACCGCATTCTGGGCCATGAAACACAGAGTCACCGATTCTAAAGAATGGCAATCGTACAATGTCTGCTCGGAAGCCACAATGCAACTGAACAGAAATCAAGGACAAAGGTAGTTGGCAAATCCCCAAATTAGAGAGATTAAACAACGCGCTTCCAAATAATACCCGGGTCGAAGAAGACATCTCAGGAGAAATTAAAAACTATTCTGAGCTTAATGAAAATGAAACCATCAGCATGTGCAGGATCGAGCAAAAGCAGGGATAGAGGGGACTGGATAGCATTGAATGCTTATGTTAGGAAAGAAAGAAAGATCGAAGAACAGTGATCTATGTTTTCCACCTTAGGAAACTAGAAAGAGAAGAGCAAGTTAAACTCAAAGTAAGCAGAAGAAAAAGAAGTAATGTGAATTAGAAAAGAAACCAATGAGGGGCGCCTGGGTGGCTTAGTTGGTTGAGCGTCTGACTGTTGGTTTCGGCTCAGGTGATGGCCTCACAGTTTATGGGTTCGAGCCCCACGTCGGGCTCTGCACTCACATGCAGAGCCTGCTTGGGATTCTCCCTCCCTCTCTCTCTCTGCCCCTTCCCCTCTCGTGCTGTCTCTGTCTCTCTCGAAATAAATAAATTAAAAAAGAAAAGAACAGAAATCGGTGAAATAAAAACTAGGAAACCACTAGAGAAAATCATTGAAACCAAAAATTGGTTCTCTGAAAAGATCGATAAAATCAACCAGCCTCTAGCCAGGCTAAGGGAAAAGACACAAATCACTGATACCAGAGAATGAAAGAACATCACTACAGACCACATGGCAATTAAAAGGATTGTAAAGGAATGCTGTGAACAATAGCTAGCCAGTTGGGTAACCTGGATGAAATGGACCAATTCCCAGTAAAACACAATTTGCCCAAATTCACATAAGATGAAATAGATCATTAATAGGCTTATATCTGTTAAGGAAATTGAATCAGGGGTGCCTAGGTGACTCAGTTGGGTAAGCGTCTAACTCTGGATTTTGGCTCAGGTCATGATCTCGTGGTTCACCAGTTCAAGCCACATATCGGGCTCTGTGCGGACAGTGTGGAGCCTGCTTGGGATTCTCTCTCTCCCTCTCTCTGTGCCCCTCCCCTGCTTTCTCTCTCTCTGTCTCTCTCTCAAAAATAAATATATATATATATATATATATATAGATAGATAGATAAATAAATAAATAAATAAATAAACTAAAAAGAGAAATTGAATCAAAATGTATAACCTCCCAAAACAGAAAGCTCCAGGCCCAGAAGCAACGTAAATAAACTGTGGTCCATCCAGACAATGGAATATTATTTGGCATGAAACAGAAATGAGCTATCAAGCCATGAAAAGACAGAAAACAGAAATGCATATTCCTAAGGGAAAGAAGCCAATTGGGAAAGACTGCATAGGTGCCAGTCGAACCACATGGCAGCCGGGAAAGGTAAAACTATGCAGACAGTAAAAGGTTTCCAGGGATGGAGGCAGGGAAGGATGAATGGGCAGAACACAGAGAATTTTTAGGGCCTGGAAATACCCATCCGTAATGATGGATACATGTCATTACACATTGTCCAGACTCAGAATGTGCAAACCAGGAGTGAACCCCCTAAAACAAACCATGGATTTGGGGGGATGATGTCATGTTCATGTAGGTTTATCAGTTATAATGAATGTATCACCTGGTGGGGGATGATGATGATGGGGGAGGCTGTGCACGTGTGGAGGCAGAATATAATGAGAAATCTCTTTAATTTCCCTTCAATTCTGCTATAAACCTAAAATTCTAAAGAAGGAAGGAAGGAAGGAAGGAAGGAAGAAGAAAGAAAGAAAGGGAAGGAAGGAAAAGAGAGAGAAAGAAAGAAAGAAAGAAAGAAAGGGAAGGAAGGAAGAAAGAAAGAATGAAAGAGGGGAAGGAAGGAAGGAAGGAAGGAAGGAAGGAAGGAGGAAAAGGAGGGAGGGAGGAAAGGAAGGAAAGAAAGAAAGAAAGAAAGAGAAAGGGGGAAGGAAGGAAGGAAGGAAGGAAGAAAGAAAGAAAGAGAAGGAGGGAGGGAGGGAAGGAAGGAAAGAAGAAAAAGAGAAAGAAAGAAAGAAAGAAAGAAAGAAAGAAAGAAAGAAAGAGAAAGGGGGAAGGAAGGAAGGAAGGAAGGAAGGAAGAAAGAAAGAGAAGGAGGGAGGGAAGGAAGGAAAGAAGAAAAAGAGAAAGAAAGAAAGAAAGAGAGAGAGAGAGAAAGAAAGAAGGAAGGAAAGAAGGAAGGAAGGGGGAAGAAGGAAGGAAGGAAGAAGAAAGGAAGGAAGAAACTGAGACATGGAGAGGTTAACAACTTCCCCATAAGTGTGGGAAGTAGGAGTTCAGTTGAGATTCTGAGTCTTCCTTCCAGAACCTGGATGCTCCCTGACCTATCTGGGCAGGTCGCCCTCCATGTAGCCACCCACCGGTGTGCTCCCAAGCAAGTGTCCCCAGATGACGGACACATGGTCAGGGCTGCGCCTCCCTCGTCCACCTGAGACCGTCTTGCTCAACATGTGGCCTCCCCATGAAACCCAGCAGTTACAATCTCCACTACCATAAACTGGGAGAGCCGAGCAGAGTGGGGGAATTGATCGATGGTGGATGCAGAATCCAAAAGAAGATGACTCTCACATTTATGCAAGAAAATTCCAAGGTGGTAAGCAGGGGCTCTTTCTGCTTTTCCACTCAGTATTTTCGTATGTTCCTCCCCAACTTTCGTGCAGGGAGACTGCCGAGAGCTTTGAAGATGAATAATGTACTGTATTGATATCAACTTCTTTCTCCCTAAACCACAGGAAGGCTCAAATGTAAAAAGAGCTGTCGAATCTTTTATTTTTCCCACGACTTTGAAAAGGAGTTCACACAAGCCACTCGGGTTGTGCGTAAATTATCCCTGTCCCTGCTTGGGCGTTGGGTCTGGAGAAGAGAAAACCGGGCGCTCTGCACTCATCACCCATTAACAAGCTCATTCTAGCTGTGATACAAAGAACTCTGTTGGTGGATTAATTGGAAGTATTGCTGAGTGAGCTGGAGGAAGTCCGCTAATGACTTTGGAAAAGCACTCTAAACAATGACTAATGGTTAACGAAACTAAACAGGATAATAAACACTGCTGCTGATGTTCTCATGGGGAAAGTCACAAGCCGGAGCAGCCCCTGTCTCAGCGTACAGAGGAGGGGGGGCAGATGGCCGGGACAGTACAACGGCATCTACCTCTGCCTCACCCCTGATCCAAGGATGCGGTCTCCAGGGTCCCCAGGTGAAGCACGGGGTGTGCGTCCAGCACCCCCAGCAAGTGGCTCTCTGAATTCTAATCCTTGCCACCCTCCCATCTCGCAGGGTTGGAAACAAGCCATGCTTTCCAGCA
The DNA here is from genome assembly GCF_027475565.1 of Acinonyx jubatus. Lineage (NCBI taxonomy): Eukaryota > Metazoa > Chordata > Mammalia > Carnivora > Felidae > Acinonyx > Acinonyx jubatus. The sequence goes on along the minus strand of NC_069392.1, from coordinate 4,060,945 downwards.
TTGCCTTCCAGAAAAGAGGCCCCACCCTCTTCCACAGAATTGCAAGCACAGAGCACACGTTGGTCTTATATGTAGCATTTCTTGATTGCTTATAAAGTGAACAATTATCCGTATGCTGAGTAGCCGTTTTATGTGCTCTCTGACAAGTATATCTTTGAAAACGCTACCAAGTGGACATTAATATCGGTCCACATGTATTTCTAACGACCTCTGTCCTTACGGCCGAGGCAGTGCAGATACAAACGCTTTATTTTGGCCATGACGGCAGGTGATGGTTGTGAAATACACATCCAAGCTCACTTTAGAAACTACGTGAAGACGACAGGGTCAGCCAGTTCTCTGTCCTAGACACTTCGCTCCCGGGTCCTGCAGCTGCTATTTCCATGGTGCATAAGCTCGTCTGGGACAGAGCTGATATTCGTCAACGTTGTGGGGCACTGACTTAGGGGAGGTAATTAAAACCCACAGATCAAACACAGGGATAGAATGCTGTTCTATTCTTGTGTCAACTATTCTTCAAAGCGTCATCAGAAAGTTGTTTTCTTAGGAAAGCTACCTTCTCTGCCTTTCCTCCTTCCCTTTATGTCATGAAATAACATGCACGATAAAGATGTTCAGACACTTCAGCACTGATGAGTCTAGACTCGGATCCCGTAATAAGAGGAGCTTTGAACAAGTTTCTGTACCTGACTCTCGGATTTTTTGTTGTTGTTATTCACTCTGTTTTTGCTTTCCTTCCAGAAACAAGATCTTGCAGGGGCGTCCAAACATCACAAGTATATTTTGTTACAGAGATTCTGACCTACAGTGGATACTGGAAGTGTGAGGATAATTCCGTTTCTTTCTTTTTTGTTTTTTAACATTTATTTATTCTTGAGAGACAGAGAGAGGCAGAGCATGGGCAGGGGAGGGGGAGAGACAGAGAGAGATACAGAATCGGAAGCAGGCTCCAGGCTCTGAGCCATCAGCCCAGAGCCTGACGCGGGGCTCGAACTCACGGACCGCAAGATCCTGACCTGGCTGAAGTCGGACGCTTAACCGACTGCGCCACCCAGGCGCCCCGAGAGACATTTTCAAAAAGACGATTTTTTCACGGCTACTGGGACACTCAGTGCCCTCCATACACCTGTACCCCTGCACATGCTGTTTCCTCCCAGGACACCCTTCCCTATCTTTAATTTTGAGAGCACTGTGCACTTCCCCCCCCTCCCCCCACTTTATGGCATGCTCATTGAAGATTCCAGCTTGACATGGAGTCTTCCCATCCTCTGTGCTATGGGATAAGTTTGCAGAGACTTCTTCACAGCCACTCCTTTACCTGGTAGTATCATCATCCGCTTCCTCTCTCCCAGGTAGTAAACTCTACAGGCATGACTTTGTACCACTGTTTACTGAGCTGTGATAGAATGAATTACCGATGCACAACTTAAATGGATGAGCGACTGAAACTAAGAGATACGTCTTTTAATGTGCCTGAGGACACGGTATGCACAATTTTATACATAGTGTTGCTTCTCAGGTAGTTTAATCGGTAGCAAATGGCAGGGCTTCTCACGCTGTCTAATGGGTGCCGGTATGGGGCCCCATGAATATTTCATACCTTAAAGTATGCTTCCGCTCTAGGAAATTATCAACTACGACTTAAGATGGATATTTGCTTGTTAGACCCTCCATGTGAATTATGGTGCTGATGCCCTGGGAGGAGAAGTTGTTCTTTCTGGAGCTTCTATCCATCTTTGAAATGGGCACACGTCACCCCTTCAAGTGATATTTATAAGTCACCTGTTCGCTGATTGTAACCCCTAGAAGATTCCACAAATAATTTTTCAGTTGTGAAAATGGTAGCGTACACAGCGGGGTGGGGGTGGGGGAACCGGGGCTTTCGAGCAGCGTGTTATGTAACAGATGGGTCTTTTCTGGTGTCTTAGCGTCTACCCCTGATCATCCTTTGGAGGCAGGTTGGAGGCATAAACGATGGACAGGGCGGGCAGGTGAAACATATCTTCCCACCATGCTTTACAGACTGAAGTAATTTCAAGCTCCATTAAATAATGATTCATCTTCGCCTGGTGATGTACACATTATTCTGGCTTAATACATTTGTTTCTGTGAGCTGATATGCTTCAAAAATCATGTGCACAAGGGCTGGTCAGGACATTCTAGTTATTGTGAGGGTTTTAAAGCTGTCGAAAAATGTGTTGGTGGCTAAGAGTGATGTAATCTTGATATTTTAACTCTAAGCAGGGTGCTGAGCCATGACAGTATTTAATTATCTAGCTGCTGTAAGGCAAATGTTCTGCGATCTGTGCTGTGTTTTTACAGAGCGACACTCGGCGGAAGAGGCCAGGACTGGTGTCATTCAAGCTGCCCCCTGCCTTCCCTGAGCATCTCTAGCAGTGCACCTGCTACAGATATAAAAGGGACCCATTTAAATGTTTCAGGAAGTCATGATCTCACAGTTCATGGGTTCGAGCCCCACGTTGGGATCTATGCTGACGGCTTTGAGCCTGGAGCCTGCTTTGGATTCTGTGTCTCCCTCTCTCTCTGCCCCTGCCCTCTCTCTCTCTCTCTCTCTCTCAAAAATAAATAAGCATTGAAAATTTTAGAGAGGTAGCTCAAGGTCAGAGAAGTTCTAAAGATGCCTGACCCTTTAGAAGAAATTAATTCCATTTTGAGCACATCTAATCATGGAAGTACGAGCAAAACTACTTTAATTGTATTGCCTTCCTTAAGCTCCTAGTTGTCTTTCAGCCAACGTACACTCCTCAGTAGATATTCTCTATGAAAAGAAAGAAGCAAGAACTGAGGGTCTAACATGTAGCTTCATAAAGTTATAGGCTCGCTTCAAGTCCATGGGTAAATACTTTTTTTTTTTTATAAGCATAACTACACGAATCGGGCATCTTCCAAGGGCTAGGCGGGTGTCTCAGGATATTGCACATTTCTCAACATGCAGCCAACGCCGAGAGAGGATGTGCTGTGTGCCAAGCACGGCCCTATGAAATACCCATGAGTCCTTTCTTTAATTCTTACAACAATCCGCGAGGTGGGTGGCCTTGTTTTCGTTTCCTGTTGCCGCTGAAACAAATCACCACCAACAAGACGCGTAAGACGACACAAATTTCTTATCTCACAGTTTTGTACACAGATGTCACCTGGGTGTAACCAAGGTTTTGGCAGGGCTGAGTTCCTTGAAACTCTGGGGATGAACCCGCTTTGAAGCTCATTGAGGGGGTGTTGGTGGAATCGAGCTCCTCGAGGCTGTGAGGTCCCATTTCCTTGACAGCTGTCTTTGGGGGGTCTTCCTGAGCTTCTAGATCTGCCCACATTTCTGGGGCCGGGTGGTAGTGAGGAGGGGGGTAAGCGTTCCCTTCTCCCACCTGGGTTCTCGGACTGGTTTTTTTTTCATGATTATGTATTTATTTTGAGGGAAAGAGATAGAGAGAAACAGAGAGAGAGAGAAAGCATGTGTGAGCAGAGGAGGGGCAGAGAGAGAGGGGGAGAGAATCCCAAGCAGACTCCACACTCAGCAAAGAGACCAATGCAGGGCTCCATTCCCTGACCCTGGGATCATGATCTGAGCTGAGATCAAGACTTAGATGCTGAACCAAATGAGCCACCCAGGTGCCCCAGAAACAGCGAATCTGTGAAGAATTAATGAGACAAAGAAATTTGAGCTTGGAGTAGTAAATCAGTGAAGTCACAAAGTTAGTTTATTCTACCCTCTGCGTCGTAATTTCCCTATTTCTGGTGATAAGAATGCCTTCTTATCGGGGCGCCTGGGTGGCTCGGTTGGTTAAGTGCCTGACTCTTGGTTTCAGCTCAGGTCATGATCTCGTGGCTTCATGGGTTCGAGCCCCACATCGGGCCTTGTGCTGGTAGCGTGGAGTGGAGCCTGCTTGGGATTCTCTCTCTCCCTCTCTCTGCTTCTCCCCACTTCATGCCGTCTCTGTCTCACTCAAATTAAGTAAATAAACTGGGGCACCTGGGTGGCTTAGTCGGTTAAGCGTCCGACTTCAACTCAGGTCATGATCTCACAGTCTGTGAGTTTGAGCCCCGCGTCGGGCTCTGTGCTGACAGCTCAGAGCCTGGATCCCGCTTCGGATTCTGTGTCTCCCTCTTTCTCTGCCCCTACCCCTGCTCATGCTCTGTCTCTCTCTGTCTCAAAAATAAAATGAAAACATTTTAAAAAATTAAAAATAAATAAATAAACTTAAAAAAAAACAAAGCATGCCATCTACCCTGCTGGTACAGGGCGAGGGCCCGGGAGATTTATTTCCTGCTCTCAGGAAGACAGAGCACTGTCAGAGTGTCCTGTTTCTTAAGTAACTTTAGTTGAAGATAATACGCCAACGCTGGCATATCTGGGGGTGGCATACTTCATGCCCCTTTACTGGGTTCATGGCACGGCCTTCAGCCACCTGTAGGGCAGCTCCAGACCTGCAGTCTCTCTACTCCCCACTCTGTGGCATCTCGCCTCTCTGCCTTCCTGCTCTGCGTCTAGCCCAAGGCCTCCCCCCGGAGGAGGATCCCCGCTTGGAAGGGCTCATTGATTATATCCCTCACACCCAGATAATCCAAGATAACCTCCCCATCTCAAGAACCATTAACTTTGCTGCATCTGCACAACCCCCTTCGCTGTGGAACACAGCACATTTCACGGGGCGCGGGTATCCCTCCTGATTATTTTTCTGCCCTCTGCACCACTCAGTCTCCCAGCTGAAAGATGAAGGGCCCAGACTACAAGACGTTCATCTGCCCGACAAAGAGGAGCTGATGGATGGTCGCACCGGAAGTAATTCAAGCCCCTCTTCACCTCCGCTCCCACACACCTGTAACCTGCAGCCCATGGTTTATTTCATGCCAGCCTTCTGCCCATTCATGTTCCCTCCCAAACCTATCTGCCACTTGTGAAAATCCATCAGTCACGAAGCGTACGGATATACGGGCAGCCGGGAGAACGTCTTCGAGTATTTCGTCACGGTGTTGTTTTCTGACCGCTGTTTCCATCATCTTAATCCATCGGCAGAATTTCTTTTCTAATTAGCGTTTGGCCCATCTGCCCACGGAAAGCACTTAATCCAGCTCGCAGACGCTGGTGTTAAATGAAGGCAGTGCTGACGTTAACCTCACCAGCTGTGTTTGCTCAACGTTGTGTGTCGAAACGTAGCTCTGACTTCCGTGGTGTTACTCTTCACAGGAGCGGAGCCCCTTTTCTGATCCAGTGAAAAGCTCTGCTACCTGAAGCCATGGGGAGGATGGCGTTGGGCACGTTGTAGGCACCAAGAACAGGGGCCACAGCCAGACCACCTGGGTCCAAATCCAGATCCCGTCGCTTATTCGATGGGGCTTTGACAAAGCTACCTAATCCCCCTTGAGCTGATTTGATCCACCCGTATAATGGGTGCGGTACACAGAGTTGGTTTGAGAATTAGCAGGCTTTCGACAGACAGCACTTATGGCAAAAGTCCCATAGAGGTGTTTTTACTTCAGAGAGGGTGGGATTATTTTTATAATATTGCTTTTTCCCCAACTCTAATCACATACCCTACGGATTGTTACTTAACCTTCTAATCATGACTCAATATAACAATTATAGACCTTCCTTTTGAGGCTGTGAAAAAACACGGAGGCAGACGTGGGCTTTATTGAGGTCAGTAGATATCTGTTCCAATAACAAGAGGCCAAAACTGATGCTTTGTTGAGTTCTTGATTCTTCTCTGTGTGAATGTGCGTGTCTGTGAATGTTTGTCTTGTTTTATTTTATTGTCTCTATTAGCTATCACAGCACCTGTCTGTGGTTTAATTCTATTTCCTAATTTGCTGTTTCTTATCTGTGTGGGTTTAGACACCAAATAATGAGCCTCAAGGTATTAAATGCAAAGTCATTCCTTTGAGGCTCTTTAGCATCCATCGGTATACAAATGAACTTCACAGGCGTGAGCGGCCGTTTTCACTGCACTGAGTTGTGTTTTTTTTTTTTTTTTTGCTTGTGCTCTGATTTGGGCACGTGTTCTCACACTCGAAAATTGAAGGGAGAGAGGAGATCTGGGAGGATTTTCCCCTGAATCTGCATATACGGATCTTCCTACGCTTAAAATGGAGTTACGTTCCAAAATATCGAAGTCAACAACGCCTTTGACCCTACCCTAGGGAACACCGCAGCCTGGCCCGGCCCGCCTTAGACGTGCTCCAAACATGGACAGGAGCCTCTGGTTGGGCACAGTCACCCACCACAAAGCAAAGCCTGTTTTACAACGAGGTGTTGACGGTCGCGTGTAATTGACCGAGTCCCGTACTGAGAGCGACAAACGGGACACCGTGTGGGTGCAGGGGGCTGTCTGTGTACCACCTGCAGATCCCAGGGACCGCGTGTCTGATTGGAAGCTGGGGTCGCTGTCCAGTATGGTGGGAGAGGATGGGGCCTCAGATCGCTGGCCCAGGACGGGATCCAGATTCAAAATTGCAAGTATGGTGTTTCTACTGAATGTGTATTGCTTTTGCACCATCATAAAGTAAAAAAAAAAAAAAATGCAAGTTGCACCATGGTGAGTCGGGACCATCTGTACTGGAAACAGTATCACCATCAACTGCTCTTGGTATGTTAATGTTCCCTTCACAGCGTGCAATCCGGGTTGCTGTGCAAACACACTGCACTTCTCAAGTCCCCCTCCCCCGATGCCAACCCCCTCCCCCAATTTGGACGGTGTTAAGCAGCATTTACCAAGTTACGGCATGTTCAGAGATCTCATTAACTTCATTGATTCCATTTAAAGTATGACTGATTTATTGACACTTATGTGAGTTAACTAATTAGCCCATAACCAGAGGCCAGGATCCAAATGGAAGAGAAATTATTTCCAGATAGCAGACGGCACAGACTAAAATCTGTCTCAGAGACCCCAAAGCCGAAGAGTGTCAAAGATCCTGGGGTTTAATAATCCGGTTTATCAATCTCACCTTACCTGACTCCTTTGCAAGCACTCTAAACCAAGATGATAAATAAATTTTAAAAATTATGGAGTACTTTTTTTCAGCGGTTACGCCCTCAGTTCTAAAATTTCCATTATGTTTTTCTCTGAGATTCCACGTCTGTAGAACTATTCTAGTCCCATTTGTCAAGTATATTAATCATGATTCTTAAATCCATATCTAAACACTAAAATACTGCTTTTTTTAATTTATTTACTTTATTAAATGCTGACCATTTACATAAAACAAGTTAGAACTCTGGGCAATGTCGCATTCTTCCACAGCGGTTTTATTTTATTTTATTTTATTTTATTATTTATTTAGTTATTTAATATATGAAATTTATTGTCAAATTGGTTTCCATACAAGACCCAGTGCTCATCCCAAAAGATGCCCTCTTCAATGCCCATCAACTACCCTTCCCTCCGTCCCACCCCCCATCAATCCTCAGTTTGTTCTCAGTTTTGAAGAGTCTCATGCTTTGGCTCTCTCCCACTCTAACCTCATTTTAGCGGTTTTATTTTAGCTGTGGCCAGCAGTCAGATCGGAAGTCGTCAACCTTTATCCAACCATCAATTGAGTAGATCGGAGGTTGCATTTTGGTCTTTCAAAGGCTTTGTTTCTGGTTCACTCTTAACCCTAAGTCATAGCCATGTAGTGCTTCCAATGGAAAACCTGTGTTTTGCATTAAAGCCCAACTTCTTGGTAGGTTGCGACACTGTCTTTTGGCCATTTTTGGCCAATCAGAGCTCAGCTTCTCAGTCCCTAAGAGACAGCTTTCTGCTTATCTTCTTAGCACATCACCCGAGCAAACAGTGGCTCAGCTCTGTCTCACATCCTGTCTTTCCTTCTTTATGAGCCTGAAATTTTGGCTGCCTTGATAGCTCTGACCTCTAATTTTTGTCTCCCAAGCTCGTAAGATGTCCAGAAGCTCTACTTGGCTGCCATTTTGGGGTCCGTTTTCTGCTTGGCTCCTCAGGGTACTGTCCCATCAGTTTCAGGGGGCAAACATACCTCAAAGAGAAAAGTGGCCTAGAAGGTTGAAATTCCGTCAGTGGGTTTTCTCTCTCTACGAGACCTCGATTGACTCTCGACTGTCTTGGTAGCTTTCTGACACCTTCCAACAGACTTTTTTCAATCCCGCTTTCCTAGCTGGGTTCAGTGGTGGTTGTAGTTACCTGCCACCTTGCCCACCCCTCGGTGAAATAAATGTTCTCTCCCAGACATTCTGTCTCGTTCAATCTCTAGTCCACTGACTTATTTTTATCTCCTCCCTCCCCCCCCCCCGCCCCCCGCCACATTTTTCCGGTTGAGCTAGACCAACGGTTGAGTCGTCAAGCCTCCCAGAAAGTAATCCTAGGAAGGAGCCTCACCATCTGTACCAGACGCACACCTGACAAGGAAACAGATTCTTTCCCCATTTTTAGCCCACTTCGGTCAGCACGCTTGGAGCGTTATGCTTCATTGGGCTCCCTTCAGCGAGTCTACATGGAGCTAATTTTCCATTTGATTTTAAGGCAGTAAAACCCATCAAATAGCTTTTACATCTCTAAAGGGAGGAGTCTCATTCATAGTCGCAGGAAAGATCTCAGTGGAATCAAAGTGGCACGCAAGCCTGGGCACACAGGACAGCGGGAAAGGAAACTGTTGACAGTGATTGACCTTATCAGGCTGTTTTTCTCAACCGACAGCATTTCTGGAACCTGGGGAAATGCCATGTTAGTTTTCGAAGGCTTATTTCGGATAAAATGGTGCAGGAAGGAAAAAAAAAACCCAATTTACAAGATTGTGTATCTTACTAGTCACACGGCGCTGAACAACCTCTGTCTTTGAGCGCGTGTGACCATGACTTCACTTTGTCAAAGGAGATCAGCGTGCTGTTTTCCCATCATGCTCGGTGTACTCTTCCAAAGCCAGAGCCCAGAGAATGTGCCAATAATGTCCGATAGAGGGATCGACTATGTTTCCCACCCAGAGGCACTGTTTACAAACTATGGTCCCAGATGCATTCGTGTGCTCTTGTCTTTTGCAGAGCTCCATTTGGTCCTTGTTGCAGTCATCGCTGAAATCATACCTGTGTCTTAGCTCCTCTTTGCTGGAGATGTGACACTTGCGTCCTGCCTAGTCAGAGAGACAATGGTTCCACCTGTCCATTCTAGCATTTTGAAGCCTCGTTAACGACCCCAGAAAAGACCATCCTTCTCCATTTCACTGGTGGAAAGATCAATATCAATTTTCAAAAACACCTTATTGAAGCAATGATAGGTTTAAATAGGAGGTGAGGGACGCCCGGGGGGGTTCAGTCGGTTGAGCGTCTAACTTTGGCTCAGGTCACGATCTCACCGTTCACGCGGTGGAGACAGCTCGGAGCCTGGAGCCTGCTTCCGATTCTGTGTCTCCCTCTCTCTCTGCCCTTCCCCCGCTCATGCTCTGTCTCTCTCAAAAATAAATAAACATTAAAAAAAAAAAAACAAAAGTTGTCTCTAAAAAAAATTTTTTTAAATAAACAGATGAAACTAGAAGTTGGACAGAAAAATCAACACAGGATGACAAATTTACCAAAATAACATGTGATTCAAATTTCTTGTTATCGGAATGCCCAGCTCTCCAGGACTTTCCCACCACACACAGTCCCCCCATCCAGAGCCATCTGTGCCTCGCCCTGTCCCTGCTCATGAAGACTGCAGTCGTACGGCGTCGACTCTGGAGGTAGCTCTATCATTCGCCGTGTCCTTTCTGAACTTGACAGCAAAGGAGAAAATATGGGTTCTCCCCCTGGATGGATTATCAGCCTCCACTCTGCAGCTGATAACTCAGGATTTTTGATGCTCAAGTGAGGTTTCCCGTGGCAGCTGCTCCAAAGTGATGGATGAAACACACCTGAGGACCCGGGCTACAAGCGTCCCCTGTGCCCGCCCCCACTCACGACCTGCCTTCCTTCTCGCATCTCGGAATTTCTGCACCTCCACTGAATGTGTGTACGTGTGTTTCCATGGCAACTGCATCAGGAAATCGGGGTGGGGGGCAAGGGGTTCAGGGTACCTCTGTTTGTGATGAATTTACCCACATCGCTGAAATGTGGGAGCACTAGTGTTTGAGCTTGCAAAAAAAAAAAAAAAATCAATAGCTTCCTTTCCTTTAAAAGGAACCTTCCAGAGACTTTGCTTGTTGGTCCCAGGGAAACCAATCCGGTAAACATCTGTTCAGCCAGTCTTAAGACTCATCGCGTGAAGTCTGAGGGAGAGGGTATGAGATGCACAAGTAAGTTAAGGAATTTAAAGTTTTTAGGATACAATATGATGTGATTGTTGGGAAAGCCTCAAAGAGCGATTGCACGCAGAGTGAAGAAAACTCTCTTCCCCCAAGGAAGCCACGGCCGGCACTCCGGTGGCCTTCTAGACCCGGATTAACAGTTCTAGCGAGGAGCAGGTGACCACCAGCCCCGGTCACGCGGGGTCATGCCGAGGACAGTAGACAGATTTGTGGCCGGCCTTCCCTCTGCCCAGAGAACTTTCTTCTCTCACTGCTTGTTTTCATTCAAGTCTCTGCTGAAATGTTGCTTCCACGGAAAGGACTTTCCCGACCACCCCAAGTAGCAAGCAGCCACCCCTCCAGCCTCCTGTCGTCTCCACCTTTCCCTGCTCGGTGTCCCTTCCGAGCACGATCATGTCATCTGCGCTGAGATACGGACCCTGCACTACTTTGCAAGGATAGTGGGCTGGTGTGCAACGTACAGGCAGTAACATCCGTGACCCTGGGCCCAAATCTTGTCCACAAAATAGTGTGGGAGTCATTCTTTTTTTTTACTTTTTTTTTAAGGTTTAGTTATTTTTGAAGGACAGAGAGAGTGTGAGCGGGGAGGGGCAGAGAGAGAGGGAGACACAGAATCCCAAGCAGGCTCCAGGCTCTGAGCTGTCAGCAGAGAGCCCGACGCGGGGCTCCAACCCACAAACTGTGAGATCATGACCTGAGCTGAAGTCAGACGCTCATCTAACTGAGCCACCCAGGCGCCCCGGGAATCATTCTTCACAGAATGAAAATCCGAGGTCTGGAACAGTGAAAGCTGAGACGAGCACATCAGGTTCTCCGAGAGGAAAAGCAACAGACATGTTGGTGGTTATGCTCTATCTCCAAGGATACGTGGATGCCGGGGGAGGAGTCATCCTAACCGTGTGAATATGTCGCTGAGTTACCTTAAATTGCATGTCTCTCTATTGAAAATGGTATCAGAGATTTTGGGAAATCCATATCCCATGACCTCTCTGTGTCTGTCTCTTTGCCTCAGTCTACCTACCCCTACCCCGTCTCTCTCTCTCTCTCTCTCTCTCTCTCTCTCTCTCTCTCTCTCACACACACACACACACACCCTCACCTAACCACGCATTTCCATGTTGTCTGGTGTGGTGCAGTCATTGGATTGAACAGAGCAGTTGAGGAAACCCCACTGGCTCTTGCTCAGTCCCCAGCACCCCGCCCGTCCATTCTCTGGTTTATAAGCACCCACAACCTCTTTCTCTGGCGTACGAAGCAAAAAGTGTGAAAGGGCTAGGAAGGCAGATAATAAGATCGCTGATCTTACCAAAATCCATTTGTGGACCCTTCTGAGTAACAGTGAAATGGTGCCTTGGTTAGAAAACCTGGTGACATCTTGCTGGTCGGGGACAGTCTCTTTCTCTAGAGACCGTCCCCGACAGCTCCGAGGGGCACACTGGCTGGGGAAATCTGAGAAAATAAGCAGGTCTTGGTGAATCCTTAATCTCCAGGCTCAACCAAAATACTCCCACCGGTGAGCAAGTTGGGTCTGGCAAACCTTCAGTGACTGAGAAAGGGTGAGTTCCTCACCTGCAAATGGGGAAGACTGTGTGTCACTAAAATGGGGAACAGACTTAGCTGACTCAGTTGCCTTTATTATACATTATTAGCCAGTGTCTGAATCAGATCTTGCTTGGTTGCAGTCTGTGGGCCCTTGGGTTTGCTGCAGAGGACAGCGGGGACGCCTGGATGTGTCTGTTTCTATGGGGCTCTGCCCAACTCTCAGAACTGCTATTCATCCTCTGAGCTGCGGGGCACGGTTAGAACCAACAGGCAGAGGGAATCTTAACTCTACTCTGTCTTAAAATACATTGTCCTGGATCCCCCAACACCCACTCCTGTGAATGTGCTCGGCACCAGGAGGAAACATGGCCGCAATGTGGCTCAGGGGGCAGGGGCACTGTGCTGGGGACCCGCTCAGAGGGCCACGTGTCCAGAGCCCTGTGCCCATTTTCCATCCCACGAGCACCCTAGCGGGTCCTAACCACCTCGCGGATTTCAGGTTTGTGGGAATGAGGTGTGGGAGACAGTAGTGTGGCTGGGATTCTGCCGGCCACAGGATTGTAGACACCCAGCCTATCCCCCTCCCTCCTCCAGGGCTTCTGTTCCCGGTCATGGCCTCCACTGCTATGCCCTGCCTGTCTGCCCACTGGTGGGGAACCCAGGACAGCGGCCATGTCCCCCTTTTGTATCTGCAAGAGGACACAGATTGGGGGGGAATTTCAGTCATTTATTTATTATAAGGGTTCCTGGCAATCAAAGGGAGCGGAGCACACACGAATCAAACAGAAGGTCTGCACGATGTCCCCCTCTGCTTCTGAGTGGCTGGGGTGTAGGCACACTCTGGGGCGCCCCTTAGGCTCATGCCCTGTCCTCAGCACCGCGAATGCCTGCCTCCCATCAGCCCGCACTCCCGGGCATCAGTCTGAGCGAGACACTGCCTCTAACACAAAAGGGGCTTCTATCCGAGAAACGGAGGAGCTTGTTAATGATGAGACTAGAAACAGAGCCATAATGAGCTACTGTATCATAACGGAGTGCAAATCACACTGTCCCTGCTATTTACAATTTTCACATGGCACCGGGCGCCCTCATTATGTCCGTGCAATTACTCTATTCAGTGGACTTTTCAGTAAGGGGCTCTCACCACGGCCAGACCCATTTGGAAGCTTCTGTTTCGCATGGAAGTTAGAACCTGCTATAAACATTGAGGCACTGTGTATTTATGAGACAGAGTTGTGGCTCGTGGCTTTAAGGATGAACCAATTTGTGGGGATGTGAAGCTCTAAGTAGAGAGAAAGCTCTTAATGTTGTGGTCTGCCTGTGTGGTAGACGGACGAGCACATTGCATTACACTCACTATACCTGTCTGGTCAGCATAAGCCTTCCCAGAGAAAGTGCAGTCTGGCCAATAACCTGCAGCTGTGAGCTTTACAAGCTTTGCAAATCCTTGGGACAGCATTCGATATATCGTAAGCATATGGCACAGGTTACTGTTAAGGACACTCAATAGTATCCTTTTGTACAGCATGCTTACTATGGTTAGTAATAAATACTGTGTTGCGTATTTGAAATTTGCTAAGAGGGAGGATATAAAAAGTTCTCATCACAAGAAAAAAAGTAATTGTAACTATGTGAGGTGATGGATGCTCAGTAGACTTATGTGGTGATGGTTTCCCAACATCCACAGATGTTGAATCCTTAGGTTGTACCTGGGAAGATAGTATAATGTGGTATGTCAATTATACCTCAATAAAAAAGTACAGTAAAACCTTGGTTTGCAAGCATAATTCGTTCTGGAAACACGTTTGTAAGCCAAAGCATTTGTATGTCAAAGTGAATTTCCCCATGAGAAATAATGGAAACTCAGATGACTCATTTCACAACCCAAAAATATTCATATAAAAATGATTACAATACTGTAATATAATACAAAATAATAAAGAAAATACAAAGCATAGAGAAAAATAAACAAATTAACCTGAACTTACTTTTGAAAACCTTCGTGGCTGGTATGAGGGAAATGAGAGTGGAGGGTTATTGTGTAGGACGACTTTCACAATCACTAACGGAACCACTGCTATCTACTGGCTCCATGGAACCTTTTTATGCATGAGGCCATTGAATACGCTCACACGGATGTTGACTTTATTAATAAACTCTGGTCATATTCTGTATTTAATGTAACTGGCAATGAGGTGGCGGAGGAACGGGTCTATATCCGCAGGCAGCCTGACCTGGAATGAAGCAAAGCATTCCTAAGCTCACTCTTGTCTGGAAAAGCAAAGGACTGTCCACAGGTGCTTTGAGGTGACAGAAAACCCACCAGTGCCAGTTGTGGGCACCTTCCAACATTCTGAAAAATCACTGATTTCTGCCAGACACTGTGGCCTGAGAATGAGCATCTGAGCATGGGAGATGATCACCCACAACTCCGCAGAGAGAGAGAGAGGGAGAGAGGAAACAACCAGTGGCTCATTTGTGATCCTGTGACATTCGGTGTCACGTACGACTCGTATTGCAAGACATCGCTCGGTTATCGAGTTAAGAGTTATTGGGAATGTTTGCCCATCTTGCAGAACACGCACAGAACAAGTCACTTGCAATCCGCGGTTTTACTGTATTCTTTTAAGGACTTTTAAATATCGGTTGAGGACACCTTAAAATTTAGCATTGCTTGCTATCACCAAGTTTCTGGTAAACATTCAAAACTCTGCAAAAATTTAATTTGGGATAAGCGAGCACTGTGCTCTCTCCCCTTAAATTAACACATCAGGCTCTTATATCCAACCTGTTTCCATTGAACTCAACAAATCTTATAATTAGACTATTTTTCTCCAAACTGCCCAAGGCCCTTATTCTCACAGACAGAGCCCCAGCTTCCGGGGGAGGGGGGGGAGCTAAACTCAATAGCTGCCCAGACAAAGCAAATCTTGGTTTTGTCGAAAAGCTGAGTTCGGCCACCAGCCTTACAGAAAACCAAAGTATTGGTTGAAGGAAGTAACATGAGGTTTTAGTGTCATAAGAGTGAACGTGAAGCTTCCAGCCACTGTAACAAAGGTAAGAACAGAAGGCTTTCACATGAGATTAACCTGCACAGAACGTTCTGAGCCCGGAAGGCTCCGGCTGCCTGGGCCTGGACTCACTGTGAGGGCCAGGGTGTGGGCAGTGGCCCCCTGTTCTGGCCAGGTCCCCGGCCAGCTCAGACGTGAGCACACCTGTAGGTGACTGAGGCACCAGGTGGGCTGGCTGAGCCCCGGTCCCTACTGCGTCCCATGAAGAGCAGGGGCTCCGGGCCCACGTCGGGAGCAGAGGGCTTCTGTCAAACAGAGCCTGTGAGCCCAGTGTCTGTGCCCCAAGAGTCACAGCCTCCTGGCATTTCCTGTCGCCTCTTTCTTGCAGCCTGGTCTCTGCTGTGGACACTGGGGCAGGCTGGTGGCCTCAGGGTGGGTCTCGAAGGAGCTGGACGGTCTGCAGCACAACCAGAAGACAGAGCCCCGCCTCAAGAGTGATGCACCACAAGTCAGTGCAAAGTCCTCCCCAGGGACACGCTGAGCATGAGCCGTCACAGCCAGAGACAGAGGAGGGGTGTGTGTGGTGCGGGTGGGTGCGTGTGCGTGTGGATGTGTGTGAGTGTGGGGGGCGGGGTCTTTGAGGAGGTGGGAGAAAAGGATGAGAGAATTTTTAGGGATCCCCTGAAGGAATCATTACATCTCATCTCTGCGGGAAAAACAGCCCGCGAGCACCTATGTACAGCTTAAACACACTCCATTCAGAAACTTTTGGTTATTTTTAGGGCACAAATTTAGGCATTTTATCCCACTGGCTTTGCTGCTCCAGGAGCGATGAGCATCCCCATTTGACAGACAAGAAAACTGAGATGCAGGGACGCTGAGACCCTGCCAGAGTTCATGGGCGGGCAGCAGGAGGGCTGGGATTCAGATCCGGGCAGTCTGAGCCCGAGCCCGAACTGCCCGCTGCTCCCACTCAGGGTCCTGCTGCTCTGTCCCACAGCCGGGTGCCCTGGAAGAGCCCCGTCTTGCCTCTGAGCCTCAATTTGCTCTTACTTAGAGTGGGATGAGACCATTTCACGGTGAGTGTCATCGAGGTAGGAAGTAGGCTTGCGAGCTGTCGTGCCCCGAACACTGTGGGCTCACCATCCGAGTCACGCCCCGCGCGGCAGCCCTGTGTGCCCAACCCCAGCTGGGCCACCGGGCCCCCCACGAGGGGAGCTGCCCCCTCCCTCAGCCCCTGCACCACATACGCCCCTCCGTTGCCTCCTTCCCACCACCGTTGCCCCTTGAAGCGTTCCCTCTGGGGATCCAGGGACAGTCCGTTCTTCACGGACACCACGGATGACGCCATGTCCACCGACTCTTACGGCTTCAAACTGCAATGGCGCAGACGGTCTACACTGCAGTCATGCCCTTGAGACCTGTCTACACTCTCTGTATGCTTGTGTCTTGTCTTGCCGACAAAACTTCAAGCTGTCCAAGCAGCAGCCAGGAGACTTTACAGCATCTAAGGTGCCCAGCGTGGAGCCGGCTTCTCAATGGGTCACGAAAGGGATGCGCGGAACTTTGATCGACCTGACCATGCCACTCACGGATGTCCCACCTCCTGGACTGCTGCTGGTGACCATTGTATTCCAGAGCCAGTGTATTATTATCAATAATTCACGTCTTATTCTGTCACCAACTCACTACGCACGTAGTGGCCACTCTCCAACCAGAGTGTTGAGGGATGGTTACCCCCCAGCAGCGGGTAGAGGGCTTTGGGGGCCAACCCAGATGCCCATGTGGGCCGTGCATTTGCCCCCCGATAACAAGCGTATGTTTTTCCACACGCTAACTGCAAGCTTTCCCCTCCATGTGTTCACACTCAGTCCAAGGAGACGTATCTCTGAGAAAGTATTTTTTAAATAAAAATTGAGGTTATTATGAACGCCGTTGAAAATTCAGGAGAATATGAACCCAGTATCCCTGCTCACAATTATGCCCTGTCTCTAAAACTGGCATATGCAATCACAAATCCTCAGCAGGCCGTTCAGCCGTAAAAGGAGGGATGTACCGGCTCTTGAAAATTATTTTTCGGCCTCAACAGCGCTTAGAATCCAGTTTTTACTGGCGGGGATATTTGTCCGTGGCTCTTTCATGGTGGGCAGAGAGGAGCCATCACATGTGTCGACCTCGCTGACTTCCTGCCTATTCATGGTTACAAGAGACGTACGGGAAACACATTTTCTGTGACGGCTCTGTGCTTCAGACCAAGTGAAAAACACAGGAAAACAGAAGCGCCTAATGAGTCCCAACCGTACACAGCGCTGCTGAATATACGGGGGAATCGTGCACAGGGACGTGTGTGGGGAGCCTCAAGAATTTTCTCCCCATGAAATGTTGTTCATCAGAAACCCCTTACCCTCCTAATGGAAATGAACAAGAAGATCGTCCACCTGGGAAATGTTGTTTTATTTACTCCTTAACCAATAGACGTTTCTCTTTTGTTGGTTTGTTTTCCCCTTCCTTTTAAAGAAATTACTGTGAAAAATGTCCAGCACACAAAAAGCCGTGAAGAATAAAAGACACGGGTGTGTCACAATATTTAGCCCCCAGAAAATAAAAGTACAAAGAGAGGTAAAGCCCACTGTATACTTTTTCCAAATTTCCGTCTGTTCCTTCCTCCTCCAGAGGTAAAATCTGTCCAAAATTTGCTATTTCCCTGTGCTTTTAGTTAATAATATAGAGCAAAGGTACCAAAATATAGGTAATAAAGAATCACCTTGGAGGGGCGCCTGGGTGGCTCAGGTGGTTGGACACCCAACTTCATCTCAGGTCATGATCTCGCAGTCCATGGTTTGAGCTCTGCATCGGGCTCTGTGCTGATAGCTCAGAGCCTGGAACCTGCTTTGAATTCTGTGTCTCCCTCTGTCTCTTCCCCTTCCCTGCTTGTGCTCTGCCTCTCTCAAAAATAAATAAACACTAAAAAAAAAAAATTAAAAAAAAAAAGAATCGCCTTGGAAAGACATTGATCATAGACTTTGCCCCAGCACCTTAGCTTTCTGAGTCTTTAGAAGCTCCCCTCAGACCTGGTTCTGGGTTCCTGATCCTCAGCTTATGAGAAATAAAGAGAAATAGAGTGACCCCTCCCCGCAGCCAGTCACTTTGCAACGGTGTCCACCAGGGGCGCCGAAGACAAAGCTGGACAAGCAGTGAGCACTCCCACAACCAGGGAAAGAAAATGACCAATCGTGCAATCTTAACATCGTCATGTCTACAGAGCAGTGCTCGGTGTGGTCATTCAAGGTTTAACTCTGCTTTCAGTTTCCGGGAAAGCTTGTGAACTCCCATCCTCAACCCAGGGCCATCAGAAAGTCCTCTGTAAAGGTTTCCTTTTTCTTTTCAGTATGACAGAGGGTCTCTCGATAACATTAGCAAGGTAGGGGTTTACGGACTAGCCGCGAGGGTGTTCACGTACCTGAAAGGTCGGCCGCGACGGGAGACCACACTCGACAGGCTGCAGGTTCGAGTCTGATCACAGGTGTTTCAATTCTTGCCTGACCTCGTTCAAGTCTTTGGGTTCCAGGGGAAGACATCCCAGGGACGGATGCCTCTCTCCCTTGGCCTTTCCAACCAAGATCACATCCGACATGGGAAGAGTTTCATCTCCAAGAGAAAACCCAGTCCCTGTTAACAGAAGAAAGAACAGATATTGGCCAGTTTAGGAGTCCAGACGTCAGTCAGTGAGTGGATGTCAGGAATGATGAAGCAACGGTACTTTTGACATCTCCTTTACGCCCAGAATAAAGGTAGATAGAGATATTAATAGTAACGGGTGAAGGCGGTCAAAAGGTACAGATTTCTCGCTACGAGGGAGTAAGTCCTAGGGTGTAATGCACAGCATGGTGAGTGGGGTTAACAACACTGGACAAATTGCATATTTGAAACTTGCTGAGAGAGTGGATCTTAAACACTCTCACCACAAGAAATCAATGTGTATCTATGTGAGGTGATGGATGGTAACTAAACCCTGTGGTTATTTTGCCACTATTCTTAGATGGAATCATTACGCAGGCCCCCTAAAATGGATACAATGTTATACATCAATTATATCTCCATTTTTTTAAATAACAAATTTTTAATTTTTTTAATGTCTATTTATTTTTGAGAGAAAGAGAGAGAGAGAGAGAGAGAGAGAGAATGAGCAGGGGAGGAGCAGAGAGACAGGGAGACACAGAATCCGAAGCAGGCTGCGGGCTCTGAGCTGTCAGCACAGAGTCCGACACGGGGCTTGAACCCATGAACTGTGAGATCATGACCTGGGCTGAAGCCAGATGCCCAACCCCTTGAGCCACCCAGGCACCCTTAAATAACAAATTTTTAAAAAATAAGATGCTTGGAGAACACACACGTAGTAATAACTAACGATTGTTAAGCATTTGCTCTATGCTGTGTCTGTTATAAGTGCTTAACATGTACGGACTCTCTTAACTCCACGACCACACTACGTGGTAAATAGCTACTTTTAGCCTCACCTTTAAGATGAAGAAAGACAGAGAAGGCACACGGCAAGTGAGCAGAGCCAGAACTAAGTCCCGGGAATCTCGCTAGAATCTGAGGTTCTGTACCTCTACCTTGGACGGCATTTTGAGACGCAGAGATGAGTCAGAGAGCTCAACTGCTATAAAAACACCAACCACAGAACTCTATTTTTGTTTCTTTTCTTTTTTTTTTTTTTAAGGCCGGCTCCACACCCTGGGGAGCATGAGCAAGGGAGGGACAGAGTGAGAGGGAGACACAGAACCCGAAGCAGGCTCCAGGCTCTGAGTTGTCAGCACAGAGCCCGACGCAGGGCTCCAACTCACGGACCGCGAGATCATGACCTGAGCCGAAGTCGGACGCTCAACCGACTGAGCCTCCCAGGCGCCCCTAGAATTGGCATTTTTAAAAATCTCCACAAATAAAAATGAACTTCTTTGAAAGCATCTCCTCTCCTCTCCCTCGTCTTCTTTGTATTCAATGTTTGAGCTACAAACAACAAACACACTTAGCCGAAAATTAATTTAAACTCATCTGTGCTTAAGGCCAGGACGCTGATCGCTGACAAAGAGGCCAGTGTTAAGTGACAGTAAGGAGTATTTTTCATTCTCTTTTGGGAGAGAAATCTCAGCCACATCATTCTTACTGTCCCATACCTTGTTCAAAACCCTCTGCCACGTCTTCCGTGGGTGTATGGACAAACAATCTGTATAGTGAGATATGGTTCAGGAAAAAGAAACGAGCTATCAAGCCACAAAGAGACACAGAGGAACCTAAAATGCGTATTACTAAGTGAAAAAAGCCAGTCTGAAGGGGCTACACACCGTATGCTTCCCGAGATAGGACGTTCTGGAAAAGGCACTGCTAGGAAGACAGTAAAAGGATCAGTGGTGTCCGGGGGCCGGGGGTGAAGGAGGGGATAAACGGATGAATGACAGAGCATTTTTAGTGCAGCGACGCTATTCTGTACGACCCTATGGAGGACACGTGTCCTTATACACTTGTCAAAACCCACGCAGTGGGCAACACGGGGAGACAATTCTGATGTACTCCGTGGACTTTAGTGGACATCTCTGTATCAGTCATTTGCTCACCAGTTGTCACAGACCCACTACACCCATATCAGATGCTAGCGACGGGGAGGCTGTGCGGTCGGGGGGGGGGGGGGACTGTGTATGGAAACTCTCTACTTCCTGCTCAGTTTTTCCATAAACCTAAAACTGCTCTAAAAATAGTCTATTAATTAAAAAAAAAAAAAACTATGCTGAAAACACTAAGTGCTATATTTGCAGCCCTGCATTCCGGAGTCAGTCATAACAATATAATTAAATCTTTTCAAGCATGGCGTTTAAAAAAAACCCTCTGGGTTCATCTCTCAAGTTCACGTGACACCACTCAAAATATTTTTGCTGATTTTCTGCAGCAGCATTGGCGAAAGCCAACAGAACGAAGTGCCTCCTTGTCTTTTAGGTAACAGAACACATTTGCATACCTGAAGCCCTCCTGGGATTCCCAGCAAATAGATCCAGAAATCACTTGGGGTAGAAGGACTGGAAGAAGGTGTGTTTTTTCCAGGCATCCTCAATGTTCTCAAGCTTCGCTGGATCCTAGTTCCGATAGCGGGAACGACCTGGTGCCACGACGGGCTGTCGTTGACATAAACACCTTGCCTTCTTTGGTTCATTCCTGCTTTGGAACCCCATCATTTTTCACGTGGCGACAAAGCTACTCGAAGTAATTGTTCTAGGATCTATTTCCAGTAAAGTATAATTTATCCGAAGCAGAGAGCCACTGTGAACTCTGGCAGGAGACCCTTTTGCAAAGTTGCAAGGTCGGAAATAAGCAAGTGCGTCAATCAGGGAAAGTGGTCCCCTCTGCTGGGAAAATGCAGTCCTTTATTGCACAGAACAGTGTCCCTAACTCTGGCTAAGCATCGACATCATCTTGGAGCATTTCCTGAAAATCCGTTTCTGGGGGGGGGGGGGGTCTGCTTGGGTCCATGTAAATCTGCAAGGAACTGACATCATCCAAGTTTGAAAGCCACCAGATGTCCCCCTCTCCCACCGCCCCAGCTCTCCAGCTGCCTTTATCACTTGATTTGGTGGCATTTGGTCACTCTGATACCGGCCAAAATACACACGCTGAGGGATTTTTTCTCCCCTAAAGCCATATTTCCCCCAGGAAAGAGGAAGCATCTTATATCAGAGCTCTCCCAGTCTCTAGTGTCGCTGACTTCTCAGACATTTGATTTTGAGGGACAACAGCAAAAAATAATGTTTGGAGAAAACACGTTCAACCCGAGATGGCTTGAATTAATGCCAGGTTTGGATGCTTATAGATCCAGGAGATTGAGGCTGAGCAGGGAGAGGAAGATGAGTGGTAGGGGGGAGAAGAGGGCGGAGGAAAGGGAGACAGAAGGGAAGGAGGAAGTGAGGGCAGGGGAATAAAGACAGTGGAGGGAGGGGCAGACAGAGGAACTGAGATTCTACAGATTTCATAGCCGTTCCTGCATGTGATCGTTGATTGTTATCAGCAGCCTTTCCTTTTTTCTTTTATTTTTCTTCCCTTATTTTTTTCAACAGCCTTTAAAAAAAGATCATTGAGAGGAAGAAATACTGTCACTGATGCCCCCCAGGCAATAAAACACGTGTGCTCGTGTCATACGAATACGAGTGCGCTGCATGGACCACTCGTCCAGGAGCAACTCACGCACCGATGTGAAATGTTCTGAACAGTCTAGCAAAATGTGAAAACCATGGTGATCCGGAAAACCACCTTAGACCAGTGCTCTGGACAGATGGACCGTGATGCCAAGTATATGCATGGTGAATTTAAATAGAGAGCTCCGGGAAAGATGGGAGTGGAGAGGGCAATACCCCTAAATTGCTAATTTAAAAGAGGTACATATGATTCAGTCACTACTTTAAATGTTGACTTTCTTGGGGCGCCTGGGTGGCTCAGTCGGTGAAGCACCCGACTTCGGCTCAGGTCGTGATCTCACGGTTCATGGGTTCGAGCCCCGCGTCGGGCTCCGTGCTGACAGCTATTTAGGCTGAAATGGAGAATACAGAGACTATTTCAAGAATGCAGAGCCCAGGTGGACAGGTTCTGACATGCGTTTCTATTTGCCACCCTTCCCCCGGGTGCAACCTGCTATTTCTTGGGAACTACAGGGGCCAACCCCTTTCCTACCACCCGGGGGACTTTTCAAAGTGCCTCTGGCTGTCCAGAGGGAAGAGTTTATGCATTTTTAAGCATGTAGAATGTCGATATATCAATTATACCTCAGTAAAGCTGTTAAAATAAATGAAAGAGAAAAGTCAACTCTCCGTGACGCATCTGAATAGTAGAAGTCAATGCACCAGAAACACGTAGGAAGCTTACTTTTGTCGAGTACAATGCAATTGTCAAGACTAACCAGCAATCCGCACGTTTCTTTTTTTTTAACATTTGTTTATTATTGAGAGACAGAGTATGAGCGGGGGAGGGGCAGAGAGAGGATGAGACACGGAATCCGAAACAGGCTCCGGGCTCCGAGCTGCCAGCACAGAGCCCGACGCGGGGCTCGAACCCACGAACTGTGAGATCGTGACCTGAGCCGAAGTCGGACGCTTCACTGACTGAGCCACCCAGGCGCCCCGCAATCCACACGTTTCTAAGAACTTTCCATGGATTCATGGATTCATGGTCATGTGAGCTAGAATCAGGCCCTCTGCTCCCAGATGTAAAGTACTTATTTGCAGTACGGACTGTTCTAGAGTCGTCCCACAGAACCGTGACAGGGCGTGTTTGGGGATTTTGCTGAGGCAGATCTTGGTGTCGGCTGCTGGGGAGCCCAAGTGCAGGAGTACGTCCCCTGGCAGTGGTCCAGCCTGACCCCATGCTCACCCGGCTGCCTTTTATTCTCAGGATTCATGGGAAAGAATCCTTGTGTTAAGCACGCTAAAATAAACCACTGTTTGTTTTTGTAAAACGGCCATCAATTCAGGGAGACAGATTCAACCAAAGTTGGAAAGATTACGACTTAAGTGCCAGGACCTACTCAGGAGGCATCCCGCTGAGAGGTCATTCGGGATAGAGCCACGAACCTGTGCACATCTTTTCATGCCTCCTGGAAGGGTCTCCTGTTGTGCCGGCCTGTGCTTCCTGAGCACCTGTTACGTGTCAGGACGCAGACACGTGCCAGACGGTGGACATTCGTGGGAGAGTAGACCCTCTTTGCCATCTCGCTGCCAAATCAGGAGGTGGGGGATATAAAAACAGGAAGACAAAGAATAACTTTTAACAGGGGCGCCGGCAGAAGGCCAAAGAGTAAACCAATCTCGGAGGGCCAGAGGATTCATTGCTGGAATGGATTTGGAAGTGTCATTTGGAAAACGAGCAGGAATTCTACAGGCAGATGAGGGGGGACAGGGACGAGGGATGTGCGGCTGAGTTCAGAACGTAAGCAAAGGTCCAAAAAAGCCTATCCTATCCTGTTCCTGGGAGAGCAGTCTGGTGCCCCAGGACACTTTGCCTTTCGGATACCTCGGTAAACTTGGGGTACCTACTCCCACTGGCCTCGTGCACCCCATTCTATCATGAGTAAACCAAGCATGGGAGCCAAGAGACTGTCTTACTCCAGCGTAGTGTTTAATGACAAGGTCTTAAGCGATTATGTCATAAGCTCTGAAGCGCCCATGAAGGGCTCCCCCACATTAGTTTCCCTCCGCTTCCCTGCTCCTGAACTCGGAATGGGGTTCGTGCTGCACGACTTTGAGCAAAAGAAACTGGAAAGTAGAATTTCAACCTTTAAAATGAACTTCATGAGAGAATTTTCTATTTTGATGCAGGAAAGTGTCAATGCTGCTGCCCGCCCCCCTGTCTGTATGAAGTCAAAGTCACTTTGTAATTTATTTTTGTGACATTCTCAGAAAAGTCCGAAGGGACTTTCCAGGTTTTCCGGTTTTTCTAGACTCAGTGAAGAGTGGAGCAGGTTCACGTCAGAGGGATTACTTGACCCGCAAAGATCTCCCTGGAGGCCACCTCTGTACCCTCCCCCCTCCCCCGCCGCCCCCCGTGTGCTATCCAGGCTCTCTGAGCCAAAGGTGCAGACATTCGACCCATGGAAGACCCATCAGGTTCTATCCTCACGCAATCTCAAGCTCGGAATGAAGCCTTCTGGCATGAAATGTGGGTGGGGCCAAGTCACAGGGACAGTTGCAGGACGGAGAAGGGACGTGTGAAGTTTTGTCGTTGCCAATACTTGATGAAATTGACCACCTGTGTTGTAACGGTCCCTATTACTTTCCTTGTTCATTGGGCCTGTTACCAAAACTTTCCAAATTCTCAAAAGCAGGGTAAGTGACTTTGTTCCTTCCACGCAGGCTCGGTCCCTACAAGAAATGACCCTGCTGGGCCCCCAAGCCGGGTGCTGGACAGCCCAGTAGCTCCTTCATAGACTTTCTGCAGGAGGGAGTTTAGCAGACTGGTTGCACAGCTTCTCCTGACCCAGACGAACCTCCCAGTCTAAGTCCGCGGGAGTCTCCTGGCTGCTTTGTCCCACACAGGAGGGGCGTGAGTCCCCAGACCCAAACGCGACCCCGATTCCCTTCAGATCGTCTTCCGTGAAACACTTGGATGACACCAGTGAAGTTGAAAGTTGCCACGTGAGGGTGGCCATCTTTTCAAATAAACGTGCATCTTTCTCATCCACCACAGTCAGCCGGGGCTGCATTTGGTCGGGATGGTGGGGAGGGAGTGACAGTGTGTGTGGATCACGCTGGCGTTGCCTTCTTGTGCCTCTGAACCTGGCCCTTGTTTGCACTTTACCTTCCTCTTCCGCCCCCCCCGTCCCACCGACCCTCCCCGGGCCGGGTTGGGGGATGCAGTCATTCAGCAGTGATGGATGGACGGAGGGAAACAAGGACAGAGAGCGTGAGTCCATCCAGGCGACGCTTGTGTGTCAGACTTCCTTGTGTGCTTCCTCAGCGAGGTGGGAGCTTCTCCGATAATTAGCTGCTGATTCCTAGAGAGCAGCGTGCCTGAGAAATCTTTTCTCTCGGGATCAGGAGCCGAGAGGAAGACAATGTCGCCTTTTTATGACACCTGGCCCATGTGCAGATTGAATCTGTTTTTCCTAGGAAAAGCCACCTGAACTCCAAGTCTGGGGATGTCTAGAGAATTGCGTCCATCACTGCCCCCAAAGATGCTTTCCTGAGTCCACAAATGAGCATCCCTGGTGGAGGAGACAGCGGCCCTTTGCAGACACCGTGTCCAGGGGGCAGATTCCACATTTAACAAGAATAAATGACCATTTCCCCCTACCCGGGTTTAAAATAGGTCGGGAAACTAGGTAAAGAAGTTCAGAAGTCCCGCATGTCTCTGTGCCTTGAATTTCAAGATGTGCAGTGGGCCAGTTTGCCTCACACACGGAGGCTGTGGGCGGGAAGGTGATTAGTTCCCCCTCCCTCCCGGTTCACTTTGCTGCGGACAGGTGACCTTTTGTATAAAAATCTCAAAGTAGCATGTCTATTTCTACCAACGTTCTGCAATAGGAAAAGCGATTTTGAAGCTCTGGGCAGAAAAACACAGTTATTGTGCTCAAACTCCTTCATTTGCTGTCTGATGGCAGAAGGCAAGAATTGGGGGGTGTCACGTGTCGATCCGTTTTGCCCCATCCTTTCTATCAATGCTGCTGACCGACAAGCCTCCAGCCTAAAAGAATTCCATTCAGACACCTTGCGTCAGGGTCCAGTTTTCAGGAAAAAAACAAAAAAAAGAGTGACCTCAAGGATCACAAAGAAAAGCCCAAAGCCACAGATGACCCTTGATTTTCCACTGGCCACACAATGGGACTCAGTTTAACAGTATGAGCTGGGATTTTATAAAAGCTATAACCAGCTATAATAAATTTCCCAGGATGCTTGGAAAGTGATATTGATAAATCCAGCCACGGTATTAATTAACCTCATTCTAGTAATGAAAAAAATGTACTTCGCTCTCAAATAACTTCCAATAGGAAGAACGCAATATAATGAAAGTATAATTTACATCCCTGGTTCACGGATGAAATAAATTGCAATGCTGGCATTTGGTTGTGGAACCAGAATTAAGACTCCTTCTCTAGGACTCCTTGGGACCAAATTGGTATCTAGACCAGGCAATGGGTCCAGGTGGGTTTTCTGAGTTTTGGAATACATCTGCATGAATTCTTTCAGAGGCTCTTACACAATACTCTAGCAGTTAATTATTTGTTCCGGAAACCAGAAGATAATCATTTCTCTAATTTTTTAATATTTACTTATTTTTGAGACAGACAGAGACAGAGCATGGACGGGGGAGGGTCAGAGAGAGAGGGAGACACAGAATCCGAAACAAGCTCCAGGCTCTGAGCGGTCAGCACAGAGCCCGACGCGGGACTCGAACTCGCGGACCGCGAGATCATGACCTGAGCCGAAGTCGGACGCTAAACCGACTGAGCCACCCAGGAGCCCCTTATCTTATTTCTTAAATGACGTATTTCAACCATGGTAGATCGATATAACCACTTAATTAAATTGTGTCAAATTATTCATCCATAGCCACAATAAACTGGCATATAAGTAACACGGTGTGAAATCAATATTATTTCTTCTAAATAGACCATATAGGGAAGGACACTGGCAGAAAAGAAAAAAAAAGACATTTCAAGCTAAAAATTTTCTTTTGTTTTATTTTTTTTTAAGTGACTTCCTTGATACAGATTATCGTGGCCTCAGATCAATGATTCTCAAATGCTTTCTTACAAATTTTCTTACTTTCTTATAAAAATAAGAGCCTTCAAATTCTTTTTGAATGAATACAAAACAAAGATACATTCATTGTGGAAAATTTAGGAAAAAAAATAACTTGCTATCAAAACAACCAGATACCCGCCAAGAATAACTGTTTTATTGTATGTTCTTATATCTTTATAAATGTGTAAATTTTATTTTTATAAATGTGTACATTTCTTTATCACGTTGTATGTGTAAAACTATAGCCTGTTCTTTCCACTTAACAAGAAATCATGAATATGTTCAATGTATTAAGTACTTCTCTGCAAGTGTCTGTTTTATTGCCTTCATCGAATTCTATCATAGATGGATTCTATTTTTTAAACTTTTTAAACATTTATTTACTTTTGAGAGACAGAGACAGAGAGTGAGCATGGGAGGGGCAGAGAGAGAGGGAGACACAGAATCTGAAGCAGGCTCTGAGCTGTCGGCACAGAGCCCGATGCGGGGCTCGAACCCACGAATGGTACGATCATGACGTTTGCCAAAGTTGGATGCCTAACCGACTGAGCCACGTAGGCGCCCCACATGGATTCTATTTTTTGGGCTTAGTCCCCTAATATTGAAACTTTAGAGTACTTTCTGCCTTCAGTATTATGTATGTTTCTTTGATGATTCCATCATTCACAATATCTTTGAACGTTGCACCCTAGGATACTTTCCAGAAGTGGAATGACTGGGTTTTGCACACATTTGCCTTCCAAACGTACCGTTCAGGGCATTTCTCCACATCCACTCATTTTCCCCTGGGAGGACTTGTCCTCCTGAAATCGTCCCCTTGGTTTGTAGATTAGCAACACCTGGAAAACGCAGGCTTGTTGCAAACTAGGTCAAGCTAATGTCTCCATGCAGAGGGATTCTCTCTCTCCCAGGATGGGCTCCAAGTTGTCTCGTTTGCAGACCGGGGCTCCTGCTGGCGGGTGGGGAACCTCCAGGACATGCATCGAGTAGGACATTGTTGGCAGGGAGAAAGCTCCCCAGTCTGTCCCAAGCCAGCCTGATCATGTGTGCACACAAAATGTGCACTCCACAGATACACCAAGAAGGCAAGAAGCAAACGAGCAAACAAACAAAAGCGAAATGTAAGCAACAAGCACAATACTGAATTGAGGTCAAACCAATTAACCCACCGTCCAGTTGTTTCGTTTGTGTGTGTGTGTACCTGGCTTCTTTTGCAAAACATCGTGGCACATGTCACTGCAGCTGATTGATTCTGGTTGCTGCGGAGTGTCCCTGAGTATGATTATACCCCAACTTGGTTATCCGTTCTGTCCCCAGTGATCATTTTACTGTTCTCCATATCGTTCGCACAAATGCTACCTTAGAATCTGCTGCGGCCAGACAGCTTCCTAGGTTCTAAGAATAGTACGCTGACCTGGGCAGAGGAAGCTCACATTGTTTAGAGGAGACAGGCATAAATGAGTAATAACTTTGGGGAAAGATAGGTCCTCCGTGGAAAATAACGCAGGTGAGGGGAAGGAATGGGATGTGCTGGGTAGGATGTATGATGAGAGGTCGCCGTGCATACCTCCAAAGAGGGGGTGTCTGAGTTGAGTTCCAAATGGAGACCAGGCGACCAGCTAAATAAGGTAGAGTGCCAGATCCTTCCATAAAAAGAGAATGATGAGCCCAGAGGCCCTGAGCTGGGAACAAACCCAGCCCGTCTGAGGTTCAGAAAGGAAGGCAGTGAGGCTAGAACATAGTGGAAAGGGAGAGAAGGGTGCATGATGGATTTAAGAGGTTGTGGGACCAAGTGATGCAGGCTCCCCAAGGCCATGATGAAGAGCAGGGTTTTATTCTAAGGGGAGGGGGAGGCCATCTGGTTGCTTTTGAGCAAAGGGGTGACATAATCTTATAGACTATGGAATTCTTTTGTTTTAAGTTTATTTATTTTGTGTGTGTGAGAGAGAGAGAGAGAGCATGTGTGTGCAAGTGAGACAGGGGCAGGGAGAGAGGGAGAGGGAGATTTTTAAGCAGGTTCCACACTCAGCACAGAGCCCGATGCAGGGCTCCAACTCATGAACCGTGAGATCATGACGCGAGCCAGAATCAAGAGTCGGAGGCTTATCCAACTGAGCCATCCAGGCACCCCTAGACTGTGGAGTTCTGACTCATTCTCTGTACTCTGTCATCTTAACCATGGTTACAAATAAATGACAAAAGAAGTAGGAACACAAGAGAATACACAGGTTTTATTAGGGAATAGGAATTGCAATTTAAATAACATAAGTTCATTTCAAGAAATCGCTTTCCTAGCTTAGCAGGGAGACTGAACACAAATTAAATTCACTCAGGGAAGTGCTGGGAAAATGTACAAAACCCCGTCTCTCTCTATAACATTCACTTCCCAAATGAGCCACCCCTTGTAGCTCAGAGGCGGGGGGTACATGAGTCTAAGGTCACACTTACTGTTACGATATTTATACCCTTGCCAAGCTACCAAATGCATTTCTGTGAGATAAGAACAGACTTCTGAGTTTGCTTTTGTTTTAAAGGGAGAGGAAGAAGTCTTGTTTAAAATAGAAACCATCCAGGTCAATCGATTGCTTTAAAGATGAGTTATAGACACAGATCTTACAAGAAACAATTATTCACCTCTAGGCGAAGTGGATGCATTTTTCCTTGTAGCTAAATTCCAAAAATGCTGTTCCAGGCGTTCTGTCTTGTCTAATTCTGAACATCTAACCCTGTTACCTGTGAATTTCTTCCTACGATCACACCTGCCCTTTGTAATTTCCCCCAATTTGGCACTTTTTTATCTTTATTAACAAGCTGTACTAGAACTCATTTTTATTCGTTTTTGGGGCATACAAAGATTTATTTAGGACTAATTGTTTTTTTTTTTAGGATTCTGGGGTTTTTTTTGAATTTTTTAAATGTTTATTTTTGAGAGAGACAGAGCACAAGTGGGGGAGGGGCAGAGAGAGAGGGGACACAGAATCCGAAGCAGGCTCCACGCTCTGAGCCATCAGCACAGAGCCCGATGCGGGACTCGAAATCATGAACTGTGAGATCATCACCTGAGCCGAAGTTGGATGCTTAACTGACTGAGCATCCAGGTGTCCCAGGATTCTGCTTTGTTTTTCTTATAAATCAATAAGGAAGTCATGTAGGAAACTACTTGTCTGACTGGAGTCCACATGAATTTATTCACTTATTATCCATTCAGTAAATAAGGTCGAGGCTTTTTTTATGGTCTCCACACTGACCTGGCCAATAAGGTTACAGAGATAAATTAGAGAAACCCAATTCCTGCCCTTAGGAAACTTAACAGTGAAGGAAAACAAGAGATGGTGTGATCATTACAGCTGTTACGAGTGCCGTGCGGAGGAAGCAGAGGTCCTCTAAGCCCACGCCGGAAGGTAAGCCAGGTGCCTTCCTTACAAGAGGGCACTCCCACTTGGAAACCCAGGTCCCTTGCTGCTAGAACCAACAGTTTCATGTGACGTGTTAAAAATGCATTTACGTATTTTACTCACCCTGCTTATTTTGCCTGGCTAGTCCTTTTAACCCCCGGTGTTAAACATACAGAAGGAATGCTAAAGACTTTTCAAAGAAAATGCAAGTTTCATCTGTGTACCCTGATGCCACGTATCATGCTAAGCACGATCGACGAACATCCTGAAAACAGTAAGCTGTATGCACCTGCCGGGAGGAAGGAGACGTCAGCTAGGAAACACAGAGAAAGAAGTGTGTGTGTGTGTGTGTGTGTGTGCGCGTGTGTGTGTGCGTGTGTGTTCTACAGCCAGTTGTTACTTCCTTTTATTTTTTACAAATCAAATGCAGGTGGGAGCTTCCTCTGGAGGAAGTAATAGAGAGTGGTTGGCATGAAAAAGTAATTAAAATAATCAAACAAATACACGAAGCAGTGCAAAATCCGTCAGGTGTAGGGGGACCTCGGTGGCTCAGTCCGGGAGGCATCCGACTCTTGGTTTTGGCTCAGTTCATGATCTCACGGTTCGTGAGTTCGAGCCCCTCGTCGGGCTCTGTGCTGATGGTGTGGAGCCTGCTTGGGATTCTCTCTCCCTCTCTCCCTGCCTCTCCCTATTCTGTCTCTCTTTCTCTCTCTCTCTCTCTCTCTCTCTCTCTCTCAAAATAAATAAACTTAATAAAATAAAACAAAATGAAATATATTAGGGGTAGGCAAAAAGGCTAGTGATTCTTGAGAGAAGGAAAACTAAAGAGACAAGCCTTGAAATCACCCCTGGGCACTGCCTAGGACCCGGATGGGGAGCTCAGGAGAGTCCGTGAGACTGCCTCAATTAAGGAGACAGAACATAGAGTCCCAGGTGGGGTGGGGGGGGTGTGACAGAGAACCAGAGAGACCCCTGGAGATGTGTGGGAAGGTCCCTTCAGGGGCTCAGCAGAAAACTGAGCTGCACGTACATGTAGGAACAGGTTGAGGTCAAGGATAAACACACCTCCCCACCCCCACCACAGCTGTGCTGACAGCTCAGAGCCTGGAACCTGCTTTGGATTCTGTGTCTCCCTCTCTCTCCCTCTGCCCCTTCCACACTCAAGCTTTGTCTCTCTCTGTCTCTCAAAAATAAATAAACATTAAATTTTTTTTTTTTAATTAGCGGTCACGCAAAGAAGCAGGCATGCATGACACACAGTGTTGCACGTCAATTATCCAAGCGGACTTGGAACGGACTGAGGCGTGAGGCTCAGACAAGAAAGGCATTAACAATTATTCCGAGTGTCCAAAACTCTAGGCAAAAGGCTGAGGACGTGACATGGCAGGGAGAGAAAGAGGAACGAGGACTCACAAGTTATATCAGTGTCAGTAGCTACCACGAGTGGACGAAACGAACGTGTCCCCGGAGTGAATGGTAGATTTGACATTGCAGAAGAGACTCCCTGATACCCAATTTGCACTGATACCCACATTGGCCAAAGTCAACCCCAGAGAAGCAGGGCCGGGGGCGGGGGGAAGGCAAACACAGAGACAACAGCAAAACCAGAACAAAGGTTCATCAAAGCGGGGTTCCCAAAACTCAGGGCCAGGAGCAAAAATATCTTCATAAATAACATACTGAGAGTATAAGCTCACAAACCCAATAAGCTCATAAGACCCATGCACAGGCAGCATGACTAACTCAGCACAAAAGAGTATCATCATCCAGTTGCCCACAATTAGTGACACAGAGAAATATCTTAAAAAGAGCCAGCATAAAAAGAAACGTTACATAGAAGCAAGACCTCTAAGAATTCCAACATAATCCTTGTTAACAACGCTGCACAAGAGAAGGCAGTGGGGTCCCCTTTGTCAAGTTACAATTTTATATCCCGAAATGTGTTTTTTTTTTTAACTGAAGGGGAAATGAGGACCTTCGCAGATGGACAAAAGCTTGGAGGGACTCATTAGTAGACTTCATTGCAAAAGATGACAGAGGAAATCCGCATCACAGAAGAGAATCTGATACTGGAAGCAAACAATGGAATTTAGTCAAGAAATAGAACTCAGCATAAGGATTACAACTGGTATGTGTTTGAGTCTTGCTTTATTGTGGAGATCAGTTAAAAAGGAAAAGTGACGGTAATTCACACAACAAATCCTTATTAAGCACCGATTAGTCCCTGGGCGCGTAACCCAGATCTTGGGAACACCACGGTACAGCTGCTGGGAAAAAAAATAGCTTCCGAGAGGGTTGCATACAAGCTGCGTGCTAGAATATAAAATAAAATACGATTCACGTTCTTCACAGCTGCTTGTGTTACTGGAAAGACCAACGTAAGCAGTCAAGGAACACACACTGAGTCACAACAAGCACCCGTTTACGATGGCCACGCACCACAGCCAACTCCATACGCAGTGACTTCCGAATCCTCGGAGAGGCGTGAATTAGCGTGTAACGAAGGCCTTACCAAGGGCTTTTGGAACAGTTCTTGGCTTAAGGAAACGCTTTATTTAGACTGATTTCTCTTGGCATACGCCAAAAGATCGCCGGTCGCTGAAAATTGCAAAGTTACTTTGATTTACTTGCAAAAATTCTATGTAGGTATTGACAGAACGGATGTGTTGTTCAATCAGTGTTTTCCGGATCTGTTATTCTTTTCTCAACCAGTCTGTCAGACAAGTTACTTGTCTTGAGAGCCCCACACCCAGCTGTCAAAGTGAAGGCGTGTGGGCAGTCCTGATGGGAGGGTCCTCAACAGGAAGGCTCAGGGAATGACGCAGAGGCTGCGGGGTCAGGGAGATCTGTGTGTCATTTACTGCCCCATCACTTACTAGTTTTATGACTGGATTAATTCCCTAAGCTGCTGTACCAAAGTTTCAAACACCAGGGGACTTTATTTTTTTTTTTTAATGTTTATTTCTTCTCAGAGAGAGAGCGAGGGAGGGGTAGAGAGAGAGGAAGAGAGAGAATCCCAAGAAGGCTCCATGCTGTCAGCGCAGAGCCTGATGCAGGGGTTCAGACTCATGGACCGTGAGATCATGACCTGGGCTGATAATCAAGATTTAGACGCTCAACTGAATGAACCACCGAGGTGTCCCCCAAATGCCAGAGGACTTCAGACAACAGAAATGTGTTCTCTCACAGATCGAGAGGCTGGAAGTCTGCAAGCCGATCCATGTTCCTTCCAAAGGCTCTGGGGGAAGGTCCTGCCCTGCCTCTTTGGTTTCGGGGGGCCCTGGGAATTCCTTGGCTTGTGACTGCATTACTACTGTCTCTGCCTTTGTCATCATGGGGCCATCTTCCCTCAGTGGGTCTCCACATTGTCTCCTATCTGTGCATCTCTGACCCGTGTCCAAATTCCCTCTTCTTTTTTTTTTAAGTTTATTTATTTATTTTGAGAGAGAGAAAGAGAGAGCAGAGGAGGAACGGAGAGAGAGGGAGAGAGACAGAGAATCCCAAGCAGGATCCATGCTCTCAGCACAGAGCCCAACGCGGTGCCCGAACTCACCAACTGTGAGATCATGACCTGAGCCAAAAGCAAGAGTTGGACGCTTAACCGACTGAGCCACCCAGGTGCCCCCAAATTCCCTCTTCTTATAAGGACACTAGTCATATTAGATTGAGTGCTACCTTCATTACCTCATCTGAACCCAATTACACCTGCAAAGACCCTTTCCAAAGAAGGTGACATTCACAGGTACTAAGGGTTAGGACTTCGATGGATCTTTACAACCCGTAAGAACGACCGCGAGCATGGTCCTGACTTCTCTTGGCCTCGGGTCCCACATCGGTGAAATAGAAACAATATCAGCAACGATTACTGGGTTATTCTAAGACGTAAATGAGAGCAGTGGGGTGTAAGCCGTGTGGTTCTGAAATGATGGTGCTCGGTAGCAGAAGGGATTGGGTGACACGAGAACACTTGTTCCCCGTTCGGGGCTTCCAGGAGGAAGAAGGTGGTGGGGAAGGTGTCGGGCGGCAGGAGGTGGTTGGGGGTGAGTCAGAAAAAAGCATTTCACTTTTGAAGGCTCTACTGAACATAATGAAACAGGAATTTAAAAAGGGGTAAGTCTTCTCCTAATTTGGGAGATCATGGCATTTCAGGTCTTTGAAGAAATTGAAGATGGGCTAAGTTGGAGCAGAAAAGGAGAGAATGTTGTATGAAAAGTCTGCACCAGGGTGCCTGGGTGGCTCGGTCAGTTGAGTGTCCGACTCTTGATTTTGGCTCAGGTCATGATCCCAGGGTCGTGGGATCGAGCCCCGTGTCGGGCTCCATGCTGAGCATGGAACTTGCTTAAGATTCTCTGTCTCTGTCTCTGTCTCTCGCTTTCTACCTCTGCACCCTCCCCTGCTTGTGCCCTCTCCCTCTCTGAAACAAAAGAAAATTAAAAAAAGGAAACAGTCTAAATTGTGCTTTATTACTAAGTGATCCCAGTGTAAACAGGGAAAATCTTACCTATTCATAGGGTCACAACACTCAGCAGATACAACTAAAACCTGTTAATTTGTCTAAACGGGCTGTTTTTTCTGAATCAGATTCCGAACTCTCACTTTATTTTCAGATATATCTCCAGGTCCCCACTCACTTGGTTTTTGCTCAGGGGGAGACCCCTTGGCTTAGCACCAAGTGGGAGCATTTGCTTCTCCTTCAGGATCTTGTCGGAGCTCACCCGATTCAAGACCTCCATGCAACGAGATCTCCGTGTGTTCTCACGTCAGACATCCGAATGGCCCCCCGTGGGTGATTCCCCAGGAGGGATGAAGGAGATTGCCCATCCCAACAAAGCATTGCCCACCCATGCTTTGTTCTAACTCTCCATTTCCAGATGCAAATTTGCCAACAACCCACAGACGTACCCTGCATGAGTAAATGCCCATGTCCCCCATGAACAATGCAAGACCCAATTACTCTAATACCTTCAGTCCCAAGATGACCATCTGTGCGCCTGTTAGAATTCCACGTTCTTCTGCTAACAGCTTGCAAAACTCTAAAACCAGGGCCCGCCACGTATAGAGGAATGTTTGCAGAGAACGTGGAGAGAAGACGGAAATGTGCAATGCCAGCCACATGTCAATAGCGCAGCCTGACTGTCATGCGTAGACTTTACTCTCTGAAAGCCACCGTCCAAGCGGCTCATGTTCAAAGGGAAACAATCCTCTCCTTCTGACACTAGAAAATCGACCCGGATTGTGGGCTGGGGCCAGGTAGTCCTAAGTGACTGAGCACTGTTGTGAGTTGCAGACTTTTGGCAAGGCGTGTGGATCTTTGGGGCTCATTTGCACAAGCAGCTTACACGGCTTTCTCTCTTGAGCCTTTCTTCCGTGCCGAGATATCTCTGGGCATTAGAGTGTGTCGCTGAGGTTTAACGCCACCGACCGTGGTCGATCCCATTTCCAGAACCCCTCGTACACTGGTGTGTGACGGAAGATGCAGGGGGTGTGGAACCAGGGCTTACTTTAGATCCTTTGAATGTCCTTTTTGGAGACCGCCCCTTATTTGGGCAGCGGAAAGGCAGCTAGGAACCAGGCGTTTTCCCTGAGCTACATGAATCTGTCTTTTCTCCTGAGGTCTTGTCGTGAGCCTAGTAACCGAGCACAGATTCACAGCTCCAGAGATTAGCTTCCAGGTATCTCTTTCACATCTCAGAGACTGATTTGCCTGGCAGTCATGTCCCAGGCTTCGAGACCGACATGAATCCTGCTGTCCCTTCTATGTGGGGACCCAATCTTCCCTCCTACAGCACCGATTAGTCTATCTGTCTTATTGGGACTTGAGCGATTAAAATTCACATCCCTCACAGCTGTTTCTCACTGTCAGCAGCCAACGAAGGGGTGCGGGAGGCAGAGATTAAAAACCAGCACGTGACTTGACTAGAATTTAGGCCGTATCTCTCACCCGTCTTCCAAGGCTATCGATATACCCACCTGCTCCCTGAGATCTAGCTCACCACCTGCCCTCCACAGAGCAGCCCAGCGATCTACTTAAAACATCCAGGTATTATCCCTCCCTGCATCAAGTCCTCTGCAGATTCCCCGCCTTCTGCTTACGCTAACATTCAAACACCTCAATGCGATCGACCAGGCCTCCCGGTGTGGCCCCACTCTTGTCCCCCCTCCCATCATCCTCGTCTTCACTGCCTCCCGCTGCCCCCAGCCACACTGACTCCTCCACAGGCATCACCGAGCCACTTTAGACAAGTGACCAGAATAAAAGCCTCTAAGATGAAAACCCGGCTCCCCGTTAGCACAAAAGTCCTTTTGGGCACAGACACATTTTACCTATCTCTTTTCTTCCACTGCATTTCTTACACTTGCACAGTGATGGGTCATAGCTTGAACAGGTGCAGATTTCTAAGTTCAGAACGCAAGTGGAAAACCCCCTGGAGAAAACGGCTCTTGAAAATCTCTTGACATGCCTCTAAAGTACGCAGTTCACGGTTTTTGTTATATATGTAAGTGTTCTCCATCATAATTATTGCCCACAGAGGACGAAAGTCCCCAAGACACAACAAAGAAAGAGATAAAACAAGACTATGAGCAGATATTGGAACACCCAAACCACTCCTTTTTTAAAGATAAATGTCAAATCCTTAGTTGTCAACGAGACATGGTAGAGTGCCCCCCAGGATTCCATTCTGCCTCAAGGTTTACCCCTTTCTGTTTCATACTCAGCCTCTATCACCTGAGCACGTGTTAATAGATTTCCTTTGGGGAGGATTAAGTGAGGTCGCAGGGTAAGACCTCATCCGTGGATTAGGTATTAATCCCAGCAAGTAAGTACCCTTGCTTCGTAGACGTATCATTCTTCGTAGAAGATGCCCAACGTGTGTGAAGCAGGAAGTGTTGACCGAAAGTCATGATTTCTAAAATAAGGCAACGGACCAAAGTGCAAATTCGCAAAGAAATATCTGGAGACTTGTTCAATAATTCTTAAAGCCTCTCAACCATTTCAAGAGCATAAAAGAGGCAGAAGGGAAGAGATGGGGAGTGGGGGGCGGAGGTTGAAGGATTTCTAGGCTGAGCAAGGAAACATGGTCCCAAGACGGCACAGGCACAGATGAGTTTTGTTTGGATGACACTTTGACAGGAAGTTCCTCAGCATGAGACGGTCCGGAGGCCACTTCTGCCCTTCGGAGCTCTCTGATCCGGAGACTCTCACCTCACCTGACGCATAAGCTTCTTCTCCAGGGGACTGCCTTGCTCTCTTCTTCTGGGTGGTGTGTGGGGAAGCAAACAGAAGAGTGCTGATCTCCACAGATGCTCAACAAGACATTGACACAATTCAACATACATCCCTAATATAAAACGTGGGAAAGGGGTGCCTGAGTGGCTTAATTAGTTGGGTGTCCAACTTTGGCTTAGGTCATGATCTCACAGTTCATGGGTTCAAGCTCTGTATCGGGTTCTGTGCAGGT
This sequence comes from Acinonyx jubatus, assembly GCF_027475565.1. Lineage (NCBI taxonomy): Eukaryota > Metazoa > Chordata > Mammalia > Carnivora > Felidae > Acinonyx > Acinonyx jubatus. Next base: position 4,023,014 of record NC_069392.1, on the reverse strand, counting down.
CATGCAGAGCCTGCTTGGGGTTCTCTCTCCCTCTCTCTCTCTGCCCCTCCCCCATTTGCGCGCGCGCGCTCTCTCTCTCTCTCTCTGTCTCAAAATAAATAAGTAAAAGTTTTTTAAAAATTAAAAAAAATAAAATGTGGGGCACACAAAAATGGTGGATCTATACCTCAGCATGAAAGCCAATAATTCGCAGAATGAGGGAATCCAAGAAGGTTTTCCACTGAGATCAGGAACAAGACAAGACTGTCCACCATTTCCCTTATATTTAACAATGTTCCTGAGACACTAGTCAAGGCAGTGAGACTAACGGAAATGGTCAAGGGCATAAATATAGGGAAGAAAATATTACAAATATCTCCTTTTGCAGAGGACCTAATCATATACCTAGTGAGACAGTGATAAATTAACTCAAATTCTAGAAGGACCCAGCAAGAGAGCAACATGAAATTAATGCAAAAATCAATAACACTTATATAAACATATAATAACTAGGTAGGAGATAGATGAATCCATGAATCTTGATTATAATAGTAACAAGGTAGATACATATTTAAGGATAAACACAAGCAGAAATGCTCAAAGTCAAAATACAGATAACTATAAAACACCCCTAAAGGCAAAGCCACTTGAACAGATATGTTCTCTCTCGTTCTGGATAAGATGCCATGACATCCGCAGTATTTTAATTCCCTAGTCTAATGTGATCCCAGTAACAATATTTATGAATTTTTCTTGCAGTGACAAACTGACCCTGAATTTTATGTAGAAAATCAACACACAAGAATATTCAGGGAAATACTATAAGACTGAAGAGGGGATTAGACATATCAGATGGTTTTCTTGTGGTGGTTTTGTCTGTCTGTCTGTTTGTTTGTTTGTTTGTTTGTTTTAAAAGGAGCCATCATGGGGCGTCTGGGTGGCTCAGTCAGTTAAGTGTCGGACTTCAGCTCAGGTCATGATCTCACGGTTCGTGAGCTCGAGCCCCACGTGGGGCTCCGTGCTGACAGCTCAGAGCCTGGAGCCTGCTTCGGATTCTGTCTCTTGCTCTCTCTGCCCCTCCCCTGCTTGTGCTCTGTCTCTCTGTCTCTAAAATAAATAAACATTAAAAAAAAAAAAAGGAGCCGTGAGAGCTGGTGCATGAACAGTGAGATCAATGAATGGAATCAGAAGCCCAGAACACACTTAATGTGTATCGTTACCTGGTACACGGTTCACATCATATGTCAAAACACGGGGGCAAAATGTGTCTTTATAATAAATGGTGTTGTAGTAAGTGAATAGTTACTTGAAGGAAGAGCTATACTTAGATCCATTCCTCACATCACACCCAAGAAAAGCTTCCATATGGCTCCCAACTAAATGATCAATCAATCAACCAATCAATCAACAGAAATAAAATGGAATTCCCAGTGGATCCCAATATCATCCGAGTCTAGGGAAAACGTTTCCAACTATGATGGGGGCTCATGGTGGAACCCACAGAGAAAGCAGCATTCAGGACCAAGACCAGCTCCCCATCGCCAGCGCAACCCCCTTCCCCTGACCCTCCAGATACACCTGCTGCGTACCCAAGACCCTACTGTCTCCCGAGAGAGCTAAAATAAAAGCTAGATTTCAAGGACTGTAATTATTCTCAAATGCCAGGTGAGGCACAAAACCTTCACCAGCTTATTTGCAGCTAAGCAAGAAGCAGCATTACCAGCAGCTCCAGTGCAGACAAATCACGTTTCTGCTTCTGTAAGTCAGCAGAAAGGTCTGCTGCCTGGAATAGTGAATTAGTTGCTGTGTGTTCCTCCAGAGACCCACAGCAGAAAGGAGCCATTGGCTGCCGGTCTGCACATTTTCTTCCTTCTCTAATTAAAATTGAATCCCTATTTACGATTTTTAAAAAGGCAATACGGTGATGGGGAAAAACACAATGTTTCCCCCATCATAGGTAAATTTATTATTCGTTTTAAAAATGCGTCTTTCTCGTCTAAATTGTAATAGTAAGATCGTAGTCATTTATGAACAGAGGTGATTAAAACCAGCTTCCCTTTTCTGAACCCAAAAATTGGTAAGAATATAAGGGAGCAAAGAAGGGCACCGGGGTGGCCCAGTTGGTTGAGTGTCTGACTCTTGGTCTCGGTTCAGGTCCTGATCTCACAGTTGCGTGAGTTCAAGCCCCGCATTGGGCTCTGCACTGACAGCGGGGAGCCTGCTTGACGTCCTCCCTCTCTCTCTGCCTCTCCCCCGCTCACACTCTCTCTGGCTCGCTCAAAATAAATAAATAAACTGAAAAAATGTAAAAAAAAGCTCTACTGTTTTAAAACAAAGAATATAAGAACAAATAAAATATAAAAAGAGAAAAATATTGTGTGTGTGTGTGTGTGTGTGTGTTTTCTGGGGCAGAGGCCAAATCTGTAGGTGCACTGAGTCTATGTTTGCAAAACCAACCGTGGGTGGCCAGGCTTGGTGTGAACACCGAGAATGGAATTTCTGGCTAGTGGCCCCGCTCTAGTCACAGGCTAGAGTTATGAGCAGGTAACAGGTGCACACTGTCCAGGTAACAGGTGTAGACTCTCCTCTTTGCACAGACCAGGAAAACGTCTGTACTTTAACCACTAAACACTTTTTTCCTTATTTTCAAAACTTATTGGATTTGGGGGGCACCTGGATGCCTCAGTCAGTTGAACATCCAACTCTTGGTTTTGGCTCAGGTTATGATCTCATGGTTCCTGGGATCGAGCCCTGGGTCGGGCTTGCGCTGACAGTTCAGAGCCTGCTTAGAATTCTCTCTCCCTCTGTCTCTCTCTGTCTCTCCCTGACTCACACTCGCTCTCTGTCTCTCTCAAAATAAACAATAAACTTTTAAGAAATTATCTGGTTTTCATTTTTTTCTCCTACCCCTAGACCTTCTGATCACACCCAACTCGCTAAATGTCCTATGACCAAGAAAACAGGCAGATTTCTTTTTCTCTCCACAAGAGCCTTGTGTTCCTTAACATGGTTGTCTCTGTTAAATGGAAGACAGAGAGAAAAAGAGGGAGGCTCCTCTAAGAAATAATCGTATGTGCCCGTTTTGTCTCTGGTTACCTGTATTTGGTATTAAAGAGTCAGCAGGATCCACACCGTCCTTTCGTGAAATGTTAATATCACCGCTGGACACAGTATCATGAAATTACCCTTCCATTAAGACAAAAAGGTGGCCTTGGAGTGTTTCTTTCTCTCGTCTCGTTTCCTATGAAAAGTGCTCTGAAAACCCTGGCTGGGTTTTCTAGGCCACGGTGGCTACAGTTGTTATCTGTGCGTTTCACAAATGTTCCCGGCTGCTGGAATCATCACGCTGGGGGGTGCGGGGATTCCAGATGCTGCCTGTCTTTTTCTGGGATTGCTACGCCAGTAGCTTGTCCCGAGACCCTTTGCCAGGTGAGTCCTTGTTGTTTCAAAGGGACAGAAACGTGCGCACTGGCACTAACTGCCAGGAAGCACAGGATTTAAGAGACATTCCGAGGTGTTGATCTGTAGGGCAGAAAGTGGCTGGGGTGGGGAAGAGGGTGGTTTTGTTGAATTCTATTAAAATTCTTCTATATGCTGCGCTTTGGTGGATTATCAGTGTTTCATCTGCTTCCTTTAACCTGAAACTGCCCTCTGGTCAGACGTACCGGTGTGGTGATCGCCTGGAAGCTGATCTGTGCCCCTCTGCTGTGCCCCTCTGGCTGTTTCTACGCCGTGTCCCCGGCACCTAGGCAGCCCCCTCCGCCCGCGTGGTCCTGTCCTAGCACTCCTCGAGTGGTCACCGTTGCTCAGCCCCTCGCGCTACAAGGCCCTCAGGGAACAGGACTTTTGTCCCATTAACGCTGACCATTCCGCGATTGGGACAGTCCCCGTCAGTTTGCAAGCCACTGGATACATGTCTGACCTGAGAGACTCAGAAGACAGCCGTGCTGAAGTCTCTGCTATTTTATCGTACTTATGAGTAACGATTGATTAAATCTGCCTCTCCTGGGCGGACGTGATTCCCCATCCCTTCCCCGGGAGCGCTGGGCCCTCGGAGCTGGGAGATACGCTGTTCTGACGATGGGCTGCTACTCCAGGGACTGGGGGCTTTCCTCCTTTCTCCTGGACACGGCTTGCTGCTGGATGGGAGCTCCTATCCCCGCCCCCTCTGCCTGCACAGTTATCACGTCTACACTGGCTACCTTGAGGGCTCTAGCCTGGATGCATCTGTCTCCCTCCCAAATTCATGTGGACATCCTAGCCCTTCAAGCGACCTTAGGAGATGGGGCCTTTGGGGAGCAATTAGATCATGGGGGAGGCAGGTGGAGGTCCTGAGAAAGCCCCCTTGCCTCGTGAGGAGACAGCAAGAAAACAACCATCAGTGAGGAAGGGGCCCCCACCAGACTGCCGGCACCTTGCCCTTGGACTTTCCGACCTCCAGAAACATAGGCAATAAATTTCTCTTGTTTATTAGCTGCCCGCTTTATGGCACTTTGTGATGATAGCCCAGACGGACTAAGACAACGGGCTTGTGAAAAGTCGTGGGGAAGAGGCCCTCTTTACTGGAGTAATTAATGTCACTTGCTGCGCGTGGTAAATTCTGGAGTCTTCGTGGCCCAAAACAGTGAGGTTTTAGCTCTCCTGTAAGTCCGGCAGGCCAGGCAGCTCTCTTCTACATCACGGTCAGGTCACTGCGGCCACAGAGAGAGAATCAGAGAGGAAACCCAGGCCCCCGACCACCTCCTCCCCGTCTCAGGGAGACCTGGGATCTCACTGGAGATCAAACCTGACAGCAAGAGATACAGGGCCTGGCTCAGTAGAGGGGGAACCTATAAGGAGGGGGACTACATGGAAAAGTCGGTATTAATCCAGCCTGCACCTGCCATCGTGTGGACTGCCCACCCCATACCAGGGGCCATTTGAATTTAGGAGAGCCAGAACTTTTGTGGAAAGTGTTCATCTTTTTTGTCTTTATGTATTTAGGAATTCTGCTGTCTGACTCTTTTTTTTTTTTTTTAATTTTTTAAATGTTTGTTTGGTTTTGAGACAGAGAGAGACAGAACGTGAGCAGAGGAGGGGCAGAGAGAGAGGGAGAGACACAGAATCCGAAGCAGGCTCCAGGCTCCGAGCTGTCAGCACAGAGCCCGACGCGGGGCTCGAACTCACAAAACGTGAGATCATGACGTGAACCGAAGTCAGACACTTAACCGACTGAGCCATCCAGGCACCCCTGCTGATGTCTGGTTGTTAGAAAGGTTTTTTTTTTCCCCCCAATCTGAGGGTTGAATGCGAATATTCTTGGAGAAAGAACAGACAGAAGCAAAGGAATGACTCACCACGCTCCTTGTAACACTGGTGGGAAGGCCAGCGCTCTGACCGTGCAGAGAAGACACTGGTGCTTTGGGCACGACTCTGCTCTCCAGCAAGTCCCGACTCCACCAGAATTGTGGGACAGGGACACCCTTGACTTTGACGTTACATTCTTTCGTCAAGGATAGAAGTGGTCACAGGAAGTTGGGAAAACCACAGGTCTGGGTCCTTTGACAACAGGAAGGTGTACCCACTCTAAATATCGGTGTGTGTGATACAGGACCCCCAAAGTGGTAGTTTCCACTGGCCACAGCACAAGGGGTGAGACGTTTCGGAGGGAAGGCACGAGCTGGTGCAAGGTCACACCATTCGTTGACAGCCCTCTCCTTACAACCATATAATATTTACAAGTCTCAGTGTGCAGAGCCTAAAAGAAGGTTCCTAAGAACCAGCATCAGTGAGGGAGAGTAGATAAGATTTAGTTCACTCGATGCATCGCTACCGTGTCCCTGGTTCTGGGAAGCAGCCTGACATAAAACTGGTTGGGGCTGGCATATTCAATTTGGTAATTATCATTAATATAATGATTACTAATAAATGAGATTTTTCTAACGTAGTAATGATGTGGGAAACTTTTTTTTTTTTTTTGGTACTGTGGACAATTAACCATGAAGAGAATAATTCTAGACCTCGTAAGTAAAAATCAAATTAAATAATTGTATATGCTTAGGGGACTATAAGATGTTCTACTCATTATTTTCATAATTAAGAGCAAGAAACAAAAGTGCTCAGGAATGTAATGATAAATAATGGAGTCTTAATTTTGACTCTACATTATGGTAAATTAGAAAGAAAATTAGGATAAAGGAGATGCCTTGGAACAACCGGAAGGGTTTAGGGAACAGCAGTGAGTCTGGGGACATGGGGGGCTAAGAAGTCCGCACTTTTACTGCAAGAGATCATTGTGGGTTTGCTCCTGCTGCAAAACCGTAGGACAGAACTCTGGTCTTTTTGGTGTTGTCTAGAGCTATGTGTGAAATGGAGTCAGAGAGAAAAGGAAAAGAGAGAGAGAAAGAGAGACAGAGAAGCTTCGGTAACTCTCTTCTGATGACAGACACAAGTAGTCAACAGATTCTTGTCTTTTCTTTTCTTTTTTAAATTTTGTTAATGTTTATTTATTTTTGAGAGAGAGAAAGAGAGAGAAAGCGTAAGCAGGAGAGGGGCAGAGAGAGAGGGAGACACAGAATCCGAAGCAGACTCCAGGCTCTGAGCTATCAGCACAGAGCCCAATGCGGGGCTTGAACTCACAAAGCATGAGATCGGGAACCGAGCTGAAGTTGGATGCTTAACCGACTGAGCCACCCAGGTGTCCCAAAAACATGTTCTTTTCACGGACTCACTGAACATTTACCAATATAGACCGTCCTCAGGGTCACAGGGAAAATTTCAAGTAATTTAAAAGGATTGAAATTATACAAATTTTATTCTCTGAGCAAAATGGCACCGAATTAGAAATCAACAAGATCTAGAAAGGTCTACGAAAAATTCCCCGATACTTGGAAATTGCATACCACGATTCTAAATAATAGCTCAAACCAGAAAGTAGAAAGAATTTTCAGCTGAATAGAAATGAAAAGTGAGATGTTGAAATCCGTTTGACATTGTGGAGATCGTAAATTCGGGAAACGTCTGTTGCGATGACGCCTGTATCAGAAAAGAAGAAAGTCGGGGTGCCTGGGTGGCGAGAGTCCGACTTCGCTCGGGTCACGATCTCACGGTCCGTGGGTTCAAGCCCCACATCGGGCTCTGTGCTGACAGCTCAGAGCCTGGAGCCTGTTTCAGATTCTCTGTCTCCCTCTCTCTGTGCTCCTCCCCCGCTCATGCTGTGTCTCTCTCTCTCCTTCAAAAATAAAGTAAAAAACATTAAAAAGATTTTTAAAAGAAAGAAAAGAAGAAAGTTCGTAAATTAACGAGCTCAGCTTTCGCCTTAGAAAACACACAGATAAAAAAAGAGGAGGTGGGATAAAATGGAACCCAAAGCAAGCAGAAGAGAACAAATAACAAAGATCAGAATAGGAAGCCGTAGACTCGTGAAGGAAAAGCAAACAGAGGAAGAAACCAATGAAACAAAAGCTGGCTCTTTGGGAAGATAAAGAAAGTGGAAAGTCCTTAGTCAGATGTGGAAGAAAAATGAGGGAAGACACACGTTTCCTGTGTGAGCGAGAAGAGCGCTGAGTTCACAGCAGGTTCCACAAAGCAAGGGGACAAGAAGGAAGTGTGACAGAGACCCACAAGCCTATATGTTCAACAACTTAGTTGAAATACGTTCCTTGAAACACCAACTACCAAAGCACCGTCAGAAACAATCAGAGCCACTAACTCTCCCTTTGTTTTTTTTTTTGTTTTTATTTTTTATTTTTTTTAACGTTTATTTATTTTTGAGGCAGAGAGAGACAGAGCATGAACAGGGGAGGGGCAGAGAGAGAGAGGGAGACACAGAATCGGAAGCAGGCTCCAGGCTCTGAGCTGTGTCAGCGCAGAGCCCGACGCGGGGCTCGAACTCACGGACTGTGAGACCGTGACCTGAGCTGAAGTCGGACGCTTAACCAACCAAGCCACCCAGGCGCCCCTCTCCCTTTGTTTAATGAAGAAACTGGATACATACTGGAGACCTTCCCACAAGTCAAGTCCAGGCTCAGAATTCCGGCGAATTCTATCAAATATTAAAAAAAAAAAGAAATGATAGCCATTCTATCTGACATCTTCTAGAAGACTGAAGAGATTTCCTTTGCGACTCCTGGTACAAAGGAGGCGATATCTTGATACCAAAACCTGCCACACACAGCATAAAAACAAGAGCTATAAACTAAGAGTTTTCATGAAAATAGATGAAAAGCTCCAACCGAATGTAGCAAATCTAATCCCACAATATGCATACATGATAATTCATCATCATCAACTGATGTTTATTTCAGGAATGCAAAGTCGTCTTAACTTTTGAAGATTGGTCAAAGCAATCAATTTATTAATAGACTCGAAAATAAAAGTCTGGTTGTAAAGGACAGAAATCTAATTAGAGTGGTTCACAATACAAAGGCATTCATCACCAATGTCATGATGTAATGAAATGTCCAGCAGTGGCTATCACAGGGTTCGTGGTGGCTATAAGGTGTTATCAGGAACATAGGCTTCTCCCGTTCTTTCTTTCTAATATAGTCAACTTTCTGTCTTCCCCCTCATGCATGATGCCTCACCGTCCCAAAAGGGTTGCCTGACAGCCAGCCATCACATTCTCACAGACCTCACACCAAGCAGTACAGAATATCAGATGGATGAAAAAGATTTCCTTGTGTATCTTTTTTTTTTTTTTTTTAATCAGGAAGAGCATTCTTCCCCAGAGCTCACCAGTTCTGACTTCGTATGTGCCATTGTCCAGAAACGAGTCCCATGCGACCCAAGGCCAATCTCTGGGAGGGAAACAGGATTATAATAACTGTATTAGACTAGTCATGACTGATCCCCTGGGTTGGGAACGTGGTTAGCCTAACATCGCCAGGTTTGGTCAAGTGGGAGAAGACCAGAATGCCTGCTGGGTGTTGGCCACAGGAGATAATAGTTTGGGGTAATTTTAAACACGGGTAAGTTCCCGACAGGGTGTGGAGAGAGGAAGAAGGGTTGTGTGGGAGAGCTAACTGTCAAAAGGGCTTATTAATGAGCACTAATTAAGGTAAAAAAAAAAAAAGAGAGATTTGGGGGAGTGGAATGATAAGACTTTGAAAAAACCTTTTTAATGTTCATTTATTTTTGAGAGTTGGGGGGAGCAGGGGACGGGCGGAGAGAGAGAGAAACACAGAATCCAAAGCAGGCTCCAGGCTCTGAGCTGTCAGCCCAGAGCCCCATGCGAGGCTCGAACCCACGAACCGTGAGATCACGACCTGAGCCAAAGGTGGACATTTAAGCGACTGAGCCACCCATGGACCCCAAGACTTTTTCAAATGAACTTTGATTTTGCATTGTAGACAGAACGATTTCAAGATTCCCTGAGCAAATAAAAAATGTCCGAGTCACTTTTAGGCAGAAAGAGGACGTTTCCTTTCAAGACACATAAACAACCCAACAGACGTGATTTATAACCTCGTTATCACTTCTGTTGAGTTTTCCAGGTTAAATCTGATCATTTCCTGACAAACCATCTCCCCACGGACGGTCATTGAAAGCGATTTGGGGTGGTTTGTTGTGAGTTGCAGAGATGACCACAGTTATAAATTTGACCATTCAGCCAAATATACCCTTAGCATAATGTGAAAAATCCATACAGCGCGGTGCCACTCACTCTGCAAAAATGTTAGCTGTTTATCACGGAGGTCTCAGACGCGGGGTGGGACTCACGCACGTGAACTTATTTTGGTCATGGTTATAGCTGAATCTCTGAGAGAGACCGCGGGAAATTATAGGGCACTCATTCAGATGTTTCTGCCTCAGTTGTGATCACTCAGCAATGCTCCATGAGTCTGAGACTGTTAAGGGAACAAAAGAACATGAGAGGTCAGGGGAGGCACAAGCTGGCGTGAGGGGCGTAGACGTTGACGAGAAGAAGCCACAGCCACGGACACCACTGCTCCTTCCACCAGCCTCCCATCCAATAGGCAAGAAGTTAGACGTCTGAACACATCAGTGCATAGAGACAGGCTGGTTACCCCCTTGCAAATTGGGGACCCCCCGTCCTTCCTTCGAAAACCACGTTCGCTTATTTTATTTTACAAATATTTAACATATCAGGGCACTTGGGTGTCTCAGTCCATTAAGCGGCCGACTCTTGATTTTGGCTCAGATCTTGATCTCAGGGTTCGAGAGTTGGAACCGACATCCGGCTCTGCACTGACAGCACAGAGCCTGCCTGGAGTCCTCTCTCTCCCTCTGTCTCTCCCTCAAAATGAATGAACGAACAAAAAACGAAAGCAAACAAAATATTTAATACAACAATATGCATTGATTTAGGGAAAAAAAAAAAAACCGCCTAGAAAGTACAAATGAAAAGGAAAATCAATAAAGTCCTACCAGCCAGGGGAAAAGATATTTATATGTCAGTGAATTTTCCCAACGGGTGCCCTCAGTTACTAAACTCAGGGCGTTTGAAACCGACATTTTTGAGAATGATATCATCAATACAGAAAAAGTCAGAGGTGATTTCTCTGTTTCCCCACCGATGATGTGATAACTGCGTATTCAGCAGACCGACTCTGGGCTGGCCACGACCCCTGTCACCTGTGAGCTGACTCTCGCCACCCCCGCCCCCCAAGGCCGTTTTCAACCATTGGATTCCTGTGGGTCTGCTCCGCCCAGCTTCCTCTTTACAAGACGTGCTGTCATTAGTCACAGGCCAAGGTGGCACCTTCTAAATAAGTCCCCCGGATGGAAATCAATAATCCATTAGCACAGTGGGTCGTCCACATCTGGGCAAGCGTTGCTGTTTCCAATGGTCTCAGTGGGACACCTTTGGACCCTGAAAACTGACCACTTCCAGGCGACCACTCGCCCTGACACACTGACCCTGGCTGGCCCAGTTCGGAGGTAAGGGACATTGGTTATAAAGCTCAAACAGCCGGAGTTTCCACTGTTTTTTTTTTTTTTTTCAAAGAAACGGTTTCACCAAATCACTTCCTCTACAGATGGGTAGGCAGGCGGCTGCAATGTCCACCAGCTGAGCTTGACCCGATGGCGTCACTCTTCCTCCTTTCTGGCAAGCTTTTCCACAGAACGGTGATGCACCAACATTTATGCCACTCGCTTTCCTGCCTCCGTCTCCTCCGTTGTCTCCAGCAGAGAAAGTTTTAGTCAGAAACGTAAGCACGACCCACCATAACACCAATAAGCAAAATAACGAATGCATTCTTTTTTTTTCCCCCTAAGGGGGAAAAATGTATATCTAAATAGATCACTTGTGGAAAATTATGAGCAAGGACGGATTATGATTTCACATTGCGGGATCGTGCAATTTTCTCCTGCTGGGCCCTGAGCTATCATCACCATCAGAATTCTTCTTGAAAAATGGACATGAAATTTCTAAGTTTCTAAGTGGCGTGGGATGAGGCAGACAGCAGCTAATGGAGCAAGTTCACGGGAACTTGGGTGAGCGGAAAACGCAGGGTGATTACGAAAGGAGAGGAGGTGTCCCACCATCCGGTAACTCCTCCTCTTGCAGAGATATGGAGGGACCTGAGCTGGTGTTTGCAAAAAGCATTTCAAAATTTAAAAAAAAGGGGGGGGGGGGCGGTGCCTGGGTGGCTCAGTTGGTTGAGCGTCCAACTTCAGCTCAGGTGATGATCTTGCGGTTCGTGGGTTCGAGCCCTGCGTCAGGCTCTGTGCTGACAGCTCGGAGCCCAGAGCCTGCTTCGGATTCTGTGTCTCCCTCTCTCTCTGCCCCCCACCCCTGCCCTGCTCACCTCTGTCTCTCCCTATCTCTCAAAAATAAATAAACATTATAAAATTTTTTTAAAAACCTGAACACCACGCACTGGCTCTGTCTACACAGCTGTAAACAGCAGGAATGAGCATCTCCCCGTCCCCATAAGGTAGGACGTGTTTGAGCAGCTGAAATTTTCCAGGTGGGTGTATGAGCCAACACCCCACGACCCTGCGCACAGCCACCCCCATCCGCACCCCTGTCTCAGCAGATCCCCGCAGTGGCCTGGCTGAGCCCTCGCGGCTTCTAGAACTCCCGCATGAACCTGCCTCCCCGAGATCCTCCGGGGCCAGCAAGACTCCCCTGCCTTTGCCCCCTGATCCAAACACCCCCAAG